>NC_135318.1:76704266-77053723 GCF_048772815.1 Callospermophilus lateralis | reverse complement strand
AGAATTTTGGCTAGGCTTATGTTTAGTGCAAGGTTTAGGGTTTAATTTGGGTTAGGCCTGGGGGAGTTAGAGTTCAGTTTAGGACTAGATTTAGTTTTAGATTTATGTTTTGGGTTAGGTGAAGGGCTACAATTAGAGCTAGGTTTTTTGTGAGGTTGAAGGCAATTGTTAGATTTATGGATAAACTAAGAGCTAGGGTTATGGTTTTGGCTAGTTTTAAAGTAAGTCTAGTGTTAGGGTTTTGGGGTTAGGATAAGATTTAGAGTTAGGGTTTGTGTTAGGGTAAGTGTCAGTGTTCGGGTTAGGGTTAGATTTATGGTTATTGCCATAATTATTATTGTGGTATTATTATTATTATTATTATTATTATTATTATTGGTATTATTAGGGTTAGGGTGATGGTTAGGGTTTGGTTTAGGTTAAGGTGGAGGGTTAGGGCTCAAAATAACACTAGGGTTAAAGTTATGGTTAGGGCAATAAATATGGTTAGGTTTAGGGTTCAGATTATTTTTATGGTAATGGATGGGTTGTTGTTAGGAAAAGTGCTATTTTTAGGCTGGGGGCTATCATTAGGATTAGGGTTAGAGTTAGGGTAATGGATAGGGTTAGTGCTATGGGTATGGTAAGAGTTTGGGCTAGGTTTAGTGTTAGGAATAAGGTTAGTGCAAGGATTAAAGTTAGGATTAGGTTTGGGTTAAATGTTAGGACTAGGTTTAGTGTTAGACTTAGGGTTAAAGCTACAGTTGGGTCTCAGATTAGAGTTAGATTTTGTGTTATGTTAGGGCTAGTGTTAAGAATATGGCTAATGTAAGAATTATTGTTATGATTACTGACAGTTTTAGAGTTACCATTAGAGCTAAGTCTTGTTTTAGGATTATGTTTAGGTTTAGGGTGATGTTTTGAACTAGGTTTAGTGTTAGGGTCACAGTCAGGATCATGGTTCATTTTAGAGTTAGGGATAGGACTTGAATTAGGGGTAGGTTTAGGGCTAGCTGTAGGGATAGGATTTGGTTTAGGCTAAAGTTTAAGGTTAGTGCTATGGCTCGGTTTTCTTTTAGGGCTAAGGCTAAAGTAAAGGGTAGTTTTACAATTAGTGTTAAAGTTATTTCTAGTTATAGTGTAAGTTTAGGCTTAGAGGTAGATTTAGAGTTATGGTCAATTATAGGGTTAGGTCTATGGCTATGGATAGGGCTAAAGTTAGGGCTAGTGTTTGGGTTATTGTCAGTCAAAGGGCTAGAACTATAAATAGGGCAAGGGCAAGAGTTAGAGTTAGTCTTAGGGCTAGGGTTAGGGCTAGTGTTAGGGTTAGGTTTAGAAAAAGGGATGCCTGTTTGATTTCCACCACCATTTCCATTTACCCATATAGGTCAAAATGAAGTGTAACCTAAAAATACAAAGTGTTCATGATTACGAATCATTGATTTGAGAAGGCCCAAAATTTGGGAGCATTCTAAGGCTAGATAAAAGATGAATCCTTCCCAGTATCAAAGAAATTTGAACAAAACTAACTCTCACCCTAACATTACCTCTAACTCTAGCCTTAGCCCTAACCCTAAACCTATCCATAACCCTAACCTGATTAGAGAACCATTTATCCTAGAAGTCCCACACTTGGGAACCTTGTGGGTCAAGCTAAGTGATGAATCCCATTCAGCATCAAACAAATCTGACCAAATAATTATGGGAGGTATTTCAGTAAAGGCAAATGTCCCTATTTCTGCTAAAGGGCCCTCAGATATAGTTGTTTTTTAATGCTTAAGCTTAGGCATACTTTCTTATGGAACATACCAGAGTCCCTACAGAGAACTTATTGAGTGTGTGAAGTTTAAAGCAGCACAAACCCTGTTTGATTTTCAGCTCCATTAACTTTCCCAAATAGGTCAAAATGAAATAAAATCTTAAAATATAAACTATTCCGTACAGCAAACCTGTGAACAGAGAAGGTCTAAGCTTGTGGAACAGAGTAAATCAAGCTAAAAGATAAATCTTGCCAAGTAATTACACAATTTAGAATAAAACTAACTCTAACTCTAACACTAGCTCTAACCCTAATCTTTCCCCTAACCCTAACATTTTTATGGAAGTTTTGACCCTAGAAGTTCCAAACATGGGGAGCTTAGTGGGAAAGCTAAGGGATGAATGCTGTGCAGTATCAAAGAAATCTGACCAAATATTTGATAGAGTATATCATATTTCCC
The DNA here is from genome assembly GCF_048772815.1 of Callospermophilus lateralis. Taxonomy (NCBI): domain Eukaryota; kingdom Metazoa; phylum Chordata; class Mammalia; order Rodentia; family Sciuridae; genus Callospermophilus; species Callospermophilus lateralis. Next base: position 77,051,525 of record NC_135318.1, on the reverse strand, counting down.
TGTTATCTACTAAAGGACTCTTGGATAAGTTTTTTTTTTTACATGCTTCCCCTTAGGCCTACTCTCCAAAGAACAAACCAGACATTGCCCACAATGAATTGATGGAGGGTGAAGATTCAAGCAGCTAGCACCAATGCTCTTTGATTTTCAGCTCCATTTCCATTTACCTGTATAGGACAAAATGAACTGAAACTTTAAAATACAAACTGTTCCTTAGAGTGAGCCATTAAACCTAGGAGGCCCAAACATTTGGAGTATAGTAAGGACAGGGGAAAAATTAATCTTGCCCAGTATAAAAAAAATTTGAACAAAAGTAACTCTAACTCCAATACTAGCTCTAACACTAGCCCTAACACTAATCTTAACACAACCACTAATCTGTTTAAAAAACTGTTCATCATAGAAGTCCCAAACTTGGGTAGCCTAGTGGGCTAAGCTATCAGATGAATCCTAAGCACTATCAAAGAAATATGACCAAACAATTGGGGTGGTATTTCAGCTCATGCTTATTTCTCTGTTTTCTGCTAAAAAGCTCTGACATAAAGTTGTTTTTGCCATCTCCATCTTAGTGCTACTTTCACAAGGAGCAAACCATAGAGTTCCCACAGAAAACTGATTCAGTGTCTGAAGTTTTAAGCAGCTAGCAACAACTCGGTTTGATTTCAACCTCCATTTTCATTTACCTATATAGGCCAATATGAAGTGAAACCTTAAAATAAAGAGTGTTCCTGATAGTGAACCATTGAAACGAGAAGGCTCAAACCTGGGGAGCATATTAAGGCTAGAGAAAAGATTACTCCTTCCAAGTATCAAAGAAATTTGAACAAAGCTCTCTCTCACCTTAACACTATATCTAACCCTAGCCCTACCCCTAAACCTAACAATAACTCTAACTTGAATAGAAAACAATTGATCCTAGAAGTCTCACACTTGGAGAGCTTTGTGGGGCATGCTAAATAATGAATCCTATACATTATAAAACAAATCTGACCAAATAATTATGGGACGTATTTCAGTGCATACACATTTCCCTGCTTTTTCCTAAAGGGCTCTCAGATAAAGTTGTTTTTGCATGCTTTAGCTTATGCCTACAACCACAAGGAACATACCACAGTGTCCCCACAAAGAATTGAGGGTGTTTTTGCAGTTTCAAGCTGCTAGCATAAACCCTTTTTGATTTCCATGTCCATTTCCACCTACTCGTAGAAATCAAAATGAAGGTAAATTGAAATATTAAATGTTCATGGTACCAAAGAGTAAAACCAAAAGGCCTAAACCTGCTCAACAGAGTAAGATTAGTTAAAGATGAATCCTGGATTGTATCAAAAAATTGAATAAAATTACTCCAACACTATTACTACCTCTAAACCTAGCCCTGATCCTAACTCTTAACATTAACATAGCCCTGTCCCTAACTATAATTTAATCCTAATTTTAACTTTAACCATTGCCCAAACCCTAGCTCTAACTTTATACATTACCATAACCTAACACTAACCCTAATGCTAACCATAGCCCTCATTTTAACATATACCCTAGATTTGCTCTAACCCTAACCCTTTCCTAGACCTAAACCTACCTCAAACCTAACACTTACCCTAAACCTAACCCTATCCTAGGCCTAATCCTAACCCTAACTCTAATTCTAGCCCTAATCCTAAACCATAAACTTAGGCACAATCCTAGCTGTAATCCTATTTATCACCCTAAAATAAGCCTAACCCAAAAGCTAACAGTTGAACTAAACCTAATTATATAGCTATCCCTAATGCTATTCAAAACCCTAAACCTAACCTGAACCCTAAATCTAACCTAATCCATTACACAAAACCTAATTTAAATTTGAGCCTTAAACCTAGACCTTAATCTTAAAAAAAAATCCCTAACCCTGACACTGACCCGAACAATACACCAAGCTCTTCACCTTACCTTTACCCTAAACCTAACCCTTACATTAGACCTAGCCATAACCTAACATTTAATATATCCTTAACCATAATGTTAGACCTGACATTAGCCCTAGCCCTAATCCTAGCCTTAGCCCTAACACAAACACTCATCCTAGCCCTAAATCTAGCCTTAATCCTAAACTGTACTCTAACCCTTGCCCTAACCCTTATAACCCTTGCAATAGCCCTATCTCTAGCTATAATTCCATTTTTCTCCTATCTCTAACCCTGACCCTTACCCTAACACTAACCCTATCCCTAGCCCTAACACTAGGCCTAACCCTAATACTAATCCTAGCGCTAATCCTAGCCCTAATTTATCCCTAACCCTAAACCTATCCCTAATCGTAGCCCAAAGATTAACTCTACCTCTCACCCTAGCCCTATTTTTACTTGTAACACTATTCATTACCATAACCCTAACACTAGCTTTAACCTTAGCCCTAATCTAGCCCTAGACCTCAAACTAGATCTTTCCATAACAAAAAATCTAAGCCTAAACCTCACTCTGCTACTAGCCCTAACACTATTGCTGATCATAAAGCTAGCCCTAACTTTAGCCCTAGTTCTAAAACAAAACTGAGACACAGTACTAAGCCTAACCCAAGACCTGACATTATCCCTATCCCTAATTTTTACCCTAACCCTACACCTAGCCTTAACTCTATCCCTAATTCTAGTCCTATCCCTAACACTAAAGGTAACATTGATCCTGTCTATGACCCTAACACTAACCCTATCTCTAATCATCAGACTGAACCGAAACCTAACCCTAACACTAGACTTAGAGATAACACTAATCTTAATACTATCCCTATTCATAACCCTGGATCTTACATTAGACATAGTGCTACCCTAGCCCTAACCTAATCCAAAACCTAGCCCAAACCCGAGCCTTCATCCTAGCTTTAACACTAACCCTAACTCTAACTCGGGCCTTAACACTTAACCTAAACCTAACCCTAAACATAAAACTTGTCCTAACCAAAAAACTAACCGAAACCATAGCCCTAATCTTAACCATTACCCTAGTCATAACCCTAGCTTGAATCCTATCCATTACCCTAACCATAACCCTAACCAAATTCTAACCCAACCCTAACCCTAATCATAGCCATAACCTAACCATAACCTTAGTTCTAACTGCAGCTCTAATCCTATCCATTTGCCTAACCATAACTCTAACCAAATTCTATCCCTGGTCCTAACGCTAACCCTATTACTACCCCTAACCCAGTCCATTGTTCTAAACCTAACCTGAATCCTAAACCTAACCATATCCATTTTGCTAATCTGAAACCTAACCCTTATGCTATTTTGAGTCCTAACCCTAAATGAACCTAACCCATATCCTAACCCTGACTCTGACCCTAATAATACACTAGCTGTAAACCTGACCCCAACACTCAACCTCACCCTTACAATAGACCTAGCATAAACCTAACCATAAAACTATTTTTAACCATGATTCTTGACCTGTCATTAGTCCTAGCCTTAAACCTTACATAAACCCTAGATCTAAGCCTAGACTTAATTCTAATCCTAATCTTAACCCTAGCCCTAAACCCTAATATTATTTCTTTCCTTCGCCCTAAACCTAGCTGTAAAAACTTACCTTACTCTAACCCTAATGCTAGCCCTAACACTAGCCTTAAACCTAGGCCTAATCCTAACAAAAACCCTAAAGCAAATCCTAGCCCTAATTTAGCCTAACCCTAAACCTAAACTTTGCTGTAGCCCTAATTTTAATTCTCAACCTAGCCCTAGCCCTAGTTCTAAACCTATCCCTTTCCATAAACCAAAATTTAGCCCTATCCCTAGCCCCAACCCTAGCCCTAACCTTCACTCTAGCCCTAAACATGGATCTAACCCAAACATTAAGTGTAAACCTCAACCTAACACTAACCCTAACCCTTATGCTAATTAGAAAACTAGCCCTAATGCTCCCAAGCCCTAAAACAAAACTTAGCCATAACCATTACACTAACCTTTAACCAAAACAAAAACATAACCCTTTATCTAGCCCTAAACCTAGCTTTAATTTGAGCTCTATCCCTAACCCTAGAAATAACCCAGACTCTAACTCAGACCCTAACACTAACCCTAGCTCTAAACATCATCCTAATGCTAACCCTAAAAGTACCTCTAATTTGAAACCTAGTTCTTACATTAGCCATAGCCCTAATGCTAACACAAATTTTAGCCCTAATCAGAGAATTAACCCTAGGTTTAACTGTAACCCTAACCCTAATCAGAACCTTAAACCTAACCCTAACAAAAACCCAAACCCTACCTCTAAAATCATCCCATAACCTAAGCCAAACCTTCACGCTAATGCTACCCTAGTCCTAACCCTAATCCTTTGCCTACCCCAAACCCTAAGTCTACTACTACTCCTAACCCTAGCCATCATTCTAGCTCCAACTCTAACCCATACCCAAACCTTTAACCTCACCCTTATTCTGACCCTAACACAAACCCTAGGTCTAAACTTGACCCAAACCCTAAACATAACCATAACCAGTACCCCTACAAGTAAAACTATAACTAAACCTAACCATAACATTAGCAATGGACCAAACCTAATCTTAAATAGAGTCATAAATCTAACCCTAGACCTAAACAAAAACATAGGACTAGCCGTAACAATAACCCTTAACCTATTGCAAAGACTAACCTTGTCCCTAGATTCAATACTAGACCTACTTCTGGCACTAACCCTAAACCTAAACCTAACCCAAACAATGACCCTTACCATAACTCAATCCCTAGCTCTAAACCTATCCTAACTCAAAACCTAACCCTAAGTCTAGACTTATCCCTAACCCTAACCCTAAATCTTGTCATACACATAACCCTAGCTCTTACATTACTCTAGCCCTAATGATCGCTATAAACATCCCACAATAGTTAGCAGTTATCCTAGACCTAAACCTAGCCCTAATTGTAACCCTAAACATAACCTTGAATCTAAGCCTAACCCTAACACTTGCCCTAGCCCTAACCCTAGCTATAATGTTAACACTTACCAAAAACCTAATCCTAACATTAACCCTAGGCCTAACACTATACTAGCCCTAATTCTAACCTTAACCCTAGCCCTAACCTTAGCTCCAACCCTAACCATTACCCTAAAGATAAGCCTAACTTAAATGCTAACCCTAGGCTTAATGCTAACACTATACCTACCACTAACCTTTACCATTACTCTAAATAACCTGAGTCCTAAAAATTACCCTATCCATTGTCCTAACTCTAAACCTAGAACTAACACTAAATCAAGCCTTTACCCTAAACCTCAAACTAAACCAAACTCTACCATGACCCTGACCCTAAAAATATACTTGGCTGTAAACCTTACATTTATCCTAAACCTAACCCTTACACTAGACCTAGCCACAACCTAACCCTAAAACTAACCCTAACCATATACCTAAACCTGACATTAGCCCTAGCCTTAATACTAGGGCTAACCCTAATCCAAACCCTAGCCCTCATCATACCCCTAAACCTAGCCTTAATCCTAACGTGAACCCTACCATAGCCCTACCCCTGATCTTAACCCTCACATAAGCCCTGAATCTAGCTATAACCCCATCCTTTCCCCTAACTCTAACCCTAACCCTTAACCTAACCCTAGTCCTAAAACTAATTCTAACACTCGCCCTAACCCTATTTCCAGTTCTAACCCTATCAGTTACCGTAACCTTAACACAAGCCCTAAGCTTATACCTAATCCTAGCCCTAGACCAATCCCTAGACCTAAACATAACTCTAAATCTAACCCTAATCCTAGGCCTAAACCTCACACTACCACTTTATCTAACACTATGACTAATACTAAAACTATCCCTTACCCTACCTTTAGCCTTAAAACAAAACAGAGTCATTGCCCTTACCCTATACCTTAACCTAAAACCTAACCCTACGTTTAGCAAGAACTTACTTACTCTAATTTGAGTCCTAGGCCCAAAATTAACCCTGACCCTGACTTATATCCTAACACTAACCCTGGCTCTAAATATCAAAATATACCTAAAGATAATGCTTAAAATACACCTAGACCAAACACTAACCCTAAATTTAACCCTAATCTTAACCCTAGATATTACATTAGCCATAGCCCTAACCTTAGTCCTAACCTAATAAAAAATTTAGCCCTAATCCAAGCCCTAACAATAGCTTTAACCCTAACCCTAAACCAAAACCTTATCCTAAACCTAGCATTAATCCTAACCATAATCCTAGCCCTAACCCTACCTCTAATCCTATTCATTACCTTAACTCTAACACAAACCCTAGGATAACCCTAACCCTATATATAACCCTAACACTATCCATTATCCTAAACCTAATCTGAACCCTAAACATAACCATATCTATTACCCTAACCCTAAACCTAATCCTAACGTTAAATTGAGCCCTAACACTAAACCTTAACTAAAACAAACCCTAACAATTACCCTGACCTTAACAATACCCTAATTTTAAAAGTGACCCTATCCCTCAATGTAATCCTAATATACATAGCTATAAACATAAACTGAAACTATCCTTAACCATAATAACCCTAGACCACATATTAGCCATAACTCAAATATAGTCCTAACACTAACAAAAACCCCAGCCCTCATCCTAGCCCTAAACCTAGCCTTAATCCTTACCCAAACCCTCACATTAGCCCTGTCCCTAATTTTAAATCTCGCCCTAGCCCTGAACCTAGGTATAACCCTAATGCTAACCTAAAACTAGCTCTCAAATCTAGTTCTAAAAACTAGCTCTTCTCCTAAAACTAACCCTTAATCTAACACTAACGTTAACCCTAACCATACTCCTAACCATAGGCCTAACCATAACACTAAACCTAGTTTAGTGCTAACCCTAATTTAGTGCTAAACCTATGTGAACCCCTAACCCTAGCACTAAGACTAACTCTAACTCTCACCCTAGCCATATTTATATTTCTAAATCTATCCATTACCATAACCCTAACATTAGCCCTACTTAGCCCTAAACACAGGAATAGCCCTATCCCTAGATCTAACCATAACTCTAAATCTAAGCCTAACCTTAAGCCTAAAACTCACCATATCACTAGCTGAACATCATTGCTAATCCTAAAACTAGTTCTAACCTTAGGCCTAGCCCTAAAACAAAACCGAGAAATTGCTTTAACCCTAAACCTTAACCTAAATCAAACTCTTACCCTACAACTAGCCATAGCACAAGGTCAAATTTGAGTCCTAGGACTAAAACTAATTCTTACCCAGATTCATTTAAAATACTAACCCTAACTCAAAATATCATCCTAACCCTATAGCTCATGATAACACTAGACCTACCAAAAACCCTAACCCTAAAACTAACCCTAATCCTAACCCTAGTTCTTACATTAGCCATATCTCTAACCTTAGCTCTAACCCGAACACAAAAAGTAGCCCTAATCTGAGCCCTAACACTAGATTTAAATCTAAATCTAAACCAAACCCTAGCCCTTACCCTATCACTAACACTAACCCTAGCTCTAACCTAATCCTTTACCCTAAGCCAAACCCTATCCATAATGCTTATCCTAGTCCTAATCCTAATTCTTAGCCTAAACCAAACACTAACCCTAGTACTATCCCTAACCCTAGCCCTAATTCTAGTTCTAAACACAACCAAAATCTTAACCCTAACTTTTACCTTTATTCTGACCCTAACACTAATTATAGGTCTAAACCTGACCCTTACCCTAAACTGAACCCTGAATCTAGCCTTATCAGTAAACATTTACTTAAACCTAAGCCTAAAGCTAACACTAGACCTAAACCTAATCTTAAATCTAACAATAAATCTAGTGCTAGACCTAAACTAAACTTATTCCTAGCCCTAACAATAATTCTTAAACTAATCCAAACACTAACACTACCCATAGACCCAACCGTAGTCCTAATTCTAGCTTTCACCCTAAACCTAACTCTAACCTGAACACTGACACTGACACTAATAATAAACCTAGCCATAAACCTGAACTTAAACCAAAATATAAGGCTAACACTAGACCAAGCCATAAACCTACCCCTAAAACTACAATAATTAGAACCATAGACCTTACATTACTCATAGCACTAATCTTAGGCCTAAACCTAACACAAAACCTAGTCCTAAACATAGGCCTAAACATACTCTAAGCATAACCCTAACCCTAACCCTAGAACTACCCTAACCCTAACCCTCACCTTAGTCATAACCTTAGCTCAAAGCCTAAACCTTGGCCTAAACAGAATCCTAGACCTATCACTAACAATAAACCTAAACCTAACCTTAATAATAATCTTAACCCTAGCCCCAACACTAACAATTACCCTAACTTTATCTCTAACCCTAACGATAACTCTAGCTTAACCCTTAACGAAACCCTAACACAAACCATAAACCTAACACTAGACCTAACCCTATCCATTACAGGGTTAACCCTAGAGCTAACCCTTACTCCAAATCTTCACCTAAGCCTAAGCTTAAACCTAACTTTATGCCTAACCCTAATAATAATTTTATACCAAGCCCTAACCCTCAACCTAATACTAAAATAAAATTGAACAATAGCCCTAGCCCTAAACCTTAACTTAATCTTAACACTAACACTACAACTAGACCTAACCCTAACCCTAATTGGAGTCATAACCCTAACCTTAAACTAACCCTTACCCTGACTCTTATCTAAACACTCACGCTAGCTCTAAACACCACCCTAAATTTAAACAAAACCCTACCAATAACCCTAGCCTTAAAACTAACTCTGACCCAACCCACATCCTAACAGTCACCCTAGCTCTAAACACTGCCCTTATTTTAAGCTGAACCCTAAGAGTAATCCTATCCCTTATTCAACTCTAACTCAAACCCTAAAACTGTCCCTGACTCATATCCTAAAACTTTCCCTAGATATAAATATCACCTTAAATTTAAACCTGACCATAACACTAGACCTACCCCTAACACTAACTCTAATTGTAACCCTAGTTCTTATATTAGCCATTGCCCTAACCCTATTCCTAACAATAACAGAAAAACTAGCCTTAATTCGAGACCTAAACCTAGATTTAACCCTAACCTTAATCCTAAATCTAGCCCTAATTCTAGCTCTAAGCCTATCCCTTATCCTAAGAGAAACCGTATCCCTAATGGTAACCCTAGACCTATCCCTAATTCTTAGGCTAGTCAAAACCCTAACCCTTTTAATAGTCATAAACCTAGCCCTCACTCTAGCTCTAACCTTATCCCAAAACCTAATTCTAACCCTGACCCTTATTCTGACCCTAAAACTAATCCTAGGTCTAAACCTGAAACTAACCCTAGACCAAACTTTACCACTAGCCCTAGATCTAAACCTAATCCTAAATCTAGACTTAATTCTAGTCCTAGACCTTAACAAAAAATTAGCCTTAGCCCTAACAATAACCCTGAACCTAACCCAAACACTAACCTTCCCCCTAGACCTAAACCTAGTTCTTATTCTGGCTGTGACCCTAACTCTAACTCTAACCCATACACTGACCCTTCCTTTAACAATAAAGCTACCCCAATCCTGACCCTAACTGAATATCTAAACCTAACACTAGACCTAGCAATAACCCTTACCCTAAAACTAGCCATAATCATTACCCACAGTCCTAACCTAGGGCTAAACCTAACACAAAATCTAGGGCTAATGCTAGGCCTAAACCTAGTCCTAAGTGTAACCCTAACCCTAACCATAACCTAACACTCAATTAGTACTAACCCTAGCTCAAAGCCTAACCCTTACCCTAAACATAAACCTACACCTATCCAGAAATATACCCCTAACACTAGCCCTATAGTAAATTTAACCGTAGCCCTAAACCTACCTCTAAACCTACCCTAAACCTATTGATAACCCTAGGCTTAAACATAACTTTAAAACTAACCAGAAAACTAACCCTAAACTTAACCCTAAATCTCACACTCAGCATAGACCTAACTCTAGCACTAACCTTAACCATTTCCATAAACCTAAAAATAAATATAGCCCTAACCCTAAACTAAACCTCAATCTAACACTAACCATAATCCTATATGTACATCTAGCCATTTCCATTACACTAGCCCTAACCCTACACTAATGATGACGCTAGCCCTAATCCTATCACTAACCCTAAATGTAATGTAATCATATCCCGAAACCTAATTCTACACCTAACCCTCACCCTAGGCCTAAACCTAGCTCAAAACCTAACCCTTATGCTAAACATAACCCTAATACTAACCCTAGTTCTAACCCTAACCCTAACTCATGACCTATTCCTAACCATAACCCTGGCCCTAACTTTAGCTCTAGCCCTATACATTATCCTAACCATTACCCCTAGCCTAATGCTAACAAGAGGCCTAACACTAACCCTATCACTAACCCTAACCCTATCAATTACCCTAAACCTAACCTGAACCCTAAAAAAAAACCCTCTCATTACCCTGACCCTTACCTTAATGCTAATTCTAGCCCTAACTCAAAACCCTAATCTCAACCAAACTTTAACCCTGACCTTGACCCTAAAAATTCCCCTTGCTCTAAACCTGAAACTTCCCCTAAACCTAAATCTTACATTAGACCTAGCCACAAATATAACCCTAAATGTATCCTCAACCATAACCCTAAACCTGACATTAGCCCTATCCCTAAACCTAGCCCTAGCCCTAACGAAAACCCCAGATCCTAGCCCTAAAACTAGCCTTAATCCTAACACTAATTCTAACCCTAGCCCTAACCCTAACCCTAACCCTAATGCTAACCCTAGCCCTAATCTTAGCCCTAATTCTGACCTATTCCTAACCCTAACTCTAACCCTAGATGTAGGGTAATGAATGGGTTATGTTTGGTGATAGGGTTAGTGTTAGTTTTAGGGTTAGTTTTATGTTTAGTGCAATGGATAGGTTTAGAGCTCGGGTTAGGGCTTGTTTATGGTTTGGATTAAGTCTAGGATTAGGGTTAGGTTTAAGGATAGGGTTAGGGTTTGGTTTAAGGAAAGTATTAAGGTTAGAGTAAGTGTTAGGTTTAGGGCTTAGGTTATGGTTAGGTTAGGGTAAATTTTAGTCTTTGAGCTAGGGTTAGAGCTAGGGTGAGGGTTAGGTTTAAATTTAGGTCTATGGTTATGTTAAGTTTATGGTTTGGTTTAGGGTTCAGGTTATGGTTAGGGTATGAGTTAGGTCTAGTGTTAGGATTAGGTTTAGTGTAAGGCTAAGATTAGGGCTATTGCAAGAGTTAGGTTTCGGGTTAGGTCTAGGGTTACATTTATGTTTAAGGTTAGGTTTAGTGTTAGGGATAGGGTTATAATTAGGGTTAGCATAAGGGTAATGGATAGGGTTAGAGCTAAAATTTAAGGGTAATGGATAGGGTTAGTGCTAAAGTTTGGGCTAGTATTAAAGTTAGGATTAGAGCTAGAATTAGGGTTAGGGTTTAGGATAGGGCTAGGGTCATGATTAGTGTAAGTGTTATCCTTGAGCTAGGGTTAGGTCTAAGACATGGGTTAGGCTTAGTGTTAGTGTTAGGGCTATGATTATGGTTAGGGTTATGCTTAGGACTAAGTTTAGGCCTAGGAATAGGCCTAGGTTTTATGTTAGGTTTAGGACTAGGGTTAGAACTATGGGTAATGAAAGAGCTAGGGTTATGTTTTGGGCTAGTATTAGGGTTAGGGTTAAGGCTAGGTCTATTATTAGGTCTAGGGTTGGGGTTAGAATCAGATTTAGACCTAGGATTAGTGGTAGGGTAAGGGTCAGTGTTCGTGATAGGGTTAGGGTTAGGGTTATAGTCAGAATTAGGACTAGGTTTAGGTCTAGGTGAGGGTTAGTGTTTGGTTTAGGTTAAGGGTTATTGTGAGGGCTATGGCTAAGTTTTAGTTTAGGTCTAGGGCTAGAGTTATAGCTATAGTTAGGAATAACATTAGGTCTAGGGCTAGTGTTAGGGTTAAGTATAGATATACCATTACCAGTAGGGCTAGTGTTTGGGTCGGTTTAGAATAGGGTCAGATTTAGACCCAGGGTTAGTGTTAGGATCAGAATAAAGATTAGGGTCAGGATTAGAGATAGAATGAGGGCTATGTTTAGGACTAGTAATATGGTTAGAGTTAAAGTTGGGCTTAGGATTAGTATTAGTACTAGGGACAACATTGGGCTAAGGGTTTATCTTTGGGTAAGGAAAAGGGTTTGAGCTCGGGTTAGGGCTAGTGTGAGGGTTAAGATGTAGGTTAAATCCAGTGTTAGGGCTTATATTGTGGGTAGAATTTGTGTTAGGATTAAGGGTAGGGTTAGGACAATGATTAATGTATGAACTAGGTATGATTAGGGCTAGTTTTATGGTTTGGTTTACAGCTAGGTCTAGTGCTAGGGTTAATTTAAGGTTGGGGGGAGGTTTAGAGCTAGGATTAGTGTTAGGGTCAGCATCAGGTTCTGGGTTAGTTTTCGAGTTAGGGTTAGGGCTAATTGTAGGGTTAGAGTTTGGTTTAGGATAAGGGTTAGTTTTAGGGCTATGGCTTGGTTTTGTTTTATTACTAGGGCTAGGGGTAGTTCAAGTTTTAGGATTAGCATTATTGTTAGGGCTATGTTAATGTTTGGTTTAGGCTTATGTTTAAAGTTAAATTCAGCGTTAGTTTAGATTTAGAGTTAGGATTCGGGCTAGGACTAAGGATAGAACTAGGGATAGAGCTAGGGAAAGAGGTAGTCTTAGGGCTAATGTTAGTGTTTGGATAGGACTAAATTAGGGCTAGGATTAGTGCTAGGCTTGGTGTTATTGTTAGGCCTAGAGTTAAGGCAATGGGTTAGAGTTAGGTTTAGAGTTTTAGTTAGGTTTTAGTGTACGGGATGGGGTTTTAGCTCGGTTTAGGGCTAGAGTGAGTCTTAGAATTTGGGTTAAAACTCGGGTTATGGTTTGGGTTAGGGCTAGGGCTAATTTCAGGTCCGGCATTATGGTTAAAGATAGTTTTAGGGTTAGGTTTATGGCAACATCTAGTTTAATGGTAGGTTTAAGGTTAGGGTCAGGTTTAGAGCTAAGGGTATTTTTAGGGTCAGAGTCATTATTAGTGCTTGTGATAAGTTAATGTTTAAAGTTAGGGCTCGACTTAGCATTAGGGTTAAAATTAGGGTAATGATAGAGTTAGGTTCATGTTTCAGGTTAGGTTTAGGGTAATGGATAGGGTTACAATTCATCATAGGGTTATGTTTTAGCCTCGGATTAGCATTAGGGTTAGGGTTATTGTTAGGGTAACGGATAAGTTTAGAGATAAGTTTACGGCTAGGGTTATGGTTACAATTGTTGCTAGGGTGAGGGCCAAGGTTAGGGTTAGGACAGAGATTCGGGCTAGGTTTTGGGTTAAGTTAAGGGTATGGTTAGGTTTACTTCTAATATAAGTACTAAGGTTATGATTAAGGCTAGTTAACTTAGCCCTAGATTATGGCTAAGACTAGTGTTAGGTTTAGAGTTAGAGTTAGAGTGATATTTAAACCTAGGTTTATGGTTAGGTCAGGTTCATGGAATAGTTTTAGTTTTCGGCTTAAAACTAAAATTAAGGCTAGTGTTAGGGCTAGGTGTAGGGTTATGTTTTGGTTTAGGTTAAGGGTCAGGGTTAGGGATATGGCTTGGTTTTGTATTAGGGCTAGGGTTCAAGTTAGGACTAGTTCTAGAATTAGCATTGGGGTTATGGTTAGGGCTAGTTTTAGGTTTAGGCTTAGGTTTAGGGTTAGATTCAGATTTAAGTTTAGATATAGGGTTAGGGCTTCTGCTAATCAAAGGTCTATGGTTAAAACTAGAGTTAGAGCCTAGGATTAGGTTTCCTGTAAGGGATAATGTAAGGGATAAGCCCTAACACTAGCCCTAATTTTAGAAATAGTTTTAGGGCAAGGGTGAGAGTTAGACGTAGTCTTAGGGCTAGCTTAGGATTAGGGTTGGGGATATGGCTAAATTAGGGCTATGATTAGGGCTATGGTTAGTGTTAGGGTTAGGGCCAGGTTTAGGGTTAGAGTTATGATTAAGGCTATGTTTAGGGCTAAGATTAGGGCTAGGCTTTTTGTTAGGGTTAGGGCTAGGATTATGGCTAGGGCTAATGTCAGATATAGGGTTACCATTGGGGATATTTTCAAGCTTAGGTTTTGGCTAGGTCTAGTGTAAGGATTAGGTTTATGGAAAGGGTCACGTTTAGAAGTAGAGGAAATATTATGGTCATGTTCGAAGCTAGGGTTTGTTTAGGTTTGAATTTAGGTTTGGTGTTTAAATTAGCATTAAGTTTATGAATATGGTAATAATAGCATTAGATTTAGGGTTCAGATTAGGTTTAGGGTAGTTGATAGGTTCGGGTTTAGTGATAGGGTTAGGCTTAGGCATAGGGTTAGCATTAGAGTAAGGTTTATGTTTATGGTAATGGATACAGTTAGAGTTAAGTTTAGGGCTAGGCTTATGGTTAGGATTAGGTCTTGTGTTTGGATTAGGTTGAGGTTTAGAACTAGGGTTATGCTTAGGGTTATGTTTAGCATAAGGGTTAGGTTATGAGCTAGGGGTAGGGCTAGAGCAAGGGTTAGGTTAAAGGTTAGGTCTAGGGAGTAGAATTATGGTAGTTTTATGGTTAGAGTTAGGGTTAGGGCTAGGATTATCATTAGGGTTAGGGTTAGGTTTAGTGTAATGGATTTGGTTAGATTTAGGTTTAGGGTTAGGGTTAGATTTAAGTTTAGAGTTAAGGGTAGGGGTATGATTATGTTTAGGTTTATGGTAAGGGTTTGGTTTTCAGCTAGGGTTAGGGTTATTGTGAGTGTTATATTTAGGGTTAGGTCTAGGTTTAGTTTTCTGGTTAGGGCTAGGGTTGTGGTTAGGGTTAATGCTAGGGTTACCAATAGGTTTAGGGTAATGGTTAGGTTTAGAGCTAGGGTTAGGACTAAGGTTAAGGTTAGGATTAGGGCCAGGTTTAGGGTTAGAGTTAGGGATAATTCTTGGTTTATGTTTATGGTAAGGATTAGGGATTGAGCTAGGGTTAGGACAAAGGCTATGGTTAAGTTAGGATTAGGGCTAGCGTAAGGATTAGGGTTATGCTTATGGCTAGGTTAAGGCCTAGGATTAGCTCTAGGTTTTGTATTAGGGTTAGGGCTGTGGGTAATGTAATAACTAGGGTTATGTGTAGGGCTAGTTTTAGGGTTAGGGTTATGGCTAGGTCTAGTATTAGGTTTATATTTTTAGTTAGGGTCAGGTTTAGAGTTAGGTTTACTGTTAAATGCCGGTTAGTGTTCAGGTTAGATTTAGAGCTAGGTT
The DNA here is from genome assembly GCF_048772815.1 of Callospermophilus lateralis. Lineage (NCBI taxonomy): Eukaryota > Metazoa > Chordata > Mammalia > Rodentia > Sciuridae > Callospermophilus > Callospermophilus lateralis. The sequence continues at coordinate 77,036,288 of NC_135318.1, read as the reverse complement.
TATAGCCAGAATTAGGGCTAGGTTTAGTTCTAGGGGTAGGGGTAGTATTTGGGTTAGGGTAAGGATTATTGTTAGGGCTAGGACAAGGTTTTTGTTCAGGTTTAGGGCTGGAATTAAGGCTAGATTGAGGATTAGATTTAGATGTAAGCCTAGTGGTAGAGTTACGTTTAGGAATAATTTTATCCTTAGTGCCAGTGTTAGAGTTTGGTCTAGTATTAGTGTCAGGTTTAGACATAAGTTTAGCGTTAGTGTCAGAATAAGGGTCAGGTTTCGCATTAGGGTTTGTGATAGAATTAGTGTTAGAATGAGGGCTAGGTTCAGGACTATTTATGTGGTTAGAATTTTGGTTAGCCTAAATATTAGGGATGGGTATAGAGTTTCCATTATGGTTTGTGTTTTGCCTAGGGATAGGAATAGGGTTAAAGCAAGGTTTAGGTTTCGGGTTAAAGCTAGGTTTAGAGCTTGGATTAGGGCTTGATTTTGTCTTAAGTTTAGGGCTAGGGTTAAGGCAATGGGGCTAGCCCTATTTCTAGTTCTAACCCTATCCATTACAGTAAACCTAACACAAGCCCTAAACTTATCCCTAACCCTAGCCCTAGACCTTACCCAAGATCTAACCATAACTATACATTTGACCCTAACCCTAAGCCTAATCCTCAACCTACCACTAGACCTAACACTGTTGATAAATCTAAAACTAGTCATAATACTAGCCTTATCCATTTAAAAAAAACAAGCTATTGTCCTAAACTGAAATGTTAACCTAAACCAAATCCTAACCCTAAACCTAGCCGTAACCTTCTAGCTGTAATTCATGTACTAGTCCTAAAATTAACCCTGACCCTGACTTATACTCTAACACTAACCTTAGTCATAAATATCACATTAACCCTAAAAATAAAGCTAAGAGTAGATCTAGACCAAATGCTATCTCTAATCATAACCTTAGTTCTTATATTAGCCATAGCCCTAACCCTAGTGATAAACTTAACTGAAAACTAGCCTCAATTTGAGCCCTAACCCTAGATTTAAACCTAAACCTAAACCTAACCATAGCGCTAACCCTAAATCTACACCTAACTCTAATTTTAACTTTATCTCTTACCCTAAGCCAAACCCTATCCATAATGCTAATCTTAGTCCTAATCCTAATCCATAGCCTAATCCAAACCCTAACACTATTACTAGTCCTAACACTAGCCCTCAGTCTAGCTCTAACCTTAACTCAAATCCTTTCCCTAACAAAAACCTTCAGCCTAAATCTGACCCTAACCCTAAGCCAAACCTTAAAACTAGCCCTACCAGTAAACGTATAGCTAAAGCTAACCCTAACACTAGCCCTAGACCCAAGCCTAATTCTAAATATATCCATAACTTTAGACCTAGACCTAAAACAATGCTGAGCCTGAGCCCTAACATAATACTTAACCTAATGAAAACACTAACCCTACCCCTAGACTGAACCCTAGTCCTAATTCTGGATTTCACTCTAAACCTAACTCTAACCTGAACACTGACCCTAACACTAACACTAAACCTAGCTTTAAACCTGAACCTAACCCCAAACCTAAACCTAAAACTAGACATAGCCATAATCCTAAACCTAAAACTAGCTCTAATCAGAACCCTTAGCCTAAACATAACCCTAGCCCTATTCCTAAACATAAACCTAAACCTATCCATAATCCTAACCTTAACCCTAGTACTAACCTTAGCTCTAACCCTAACATTACCCTAACACTTACCCTAACACTAATAATAACCCTGACCCTAAACCTAACCCTATCTGTGACTCTAATCATTAACTTAACCTTCGACTTAACCCTAAATCTAACCCTTGCCATAAACTTAACCCTAAATTAAACCCTATCCCTTACCCTAAATAAAACTAAATCTATCCCTAAACTTAAATTTAACCATAACCTAACCTTAACCCTAACCCCAATCTTACATCTAAACCAATACATTACTTTAAAACTAACCCTGACCCTAATGAAAATTCTATCCCTAACCCCAACCCTAACCATAACCATAACCATAATCCTAATCCAGACCTAACATTAAACATAACCTAGCCCTAACCATAGCTTAAACCCTAACCCTTACCCTAACCATAACCCTATCCCAAGCCCTTACAATAATCTTAACTCTAGCCCTAACCCTAACACTAAACCTAGCCCTAATCCTAATTGTAATTTAGCCATATTCCTAAACCTAACCCTAACCCTATAATTAAGACTAACTGTAATTATCACCCAGGACAATTGCCTAATTCTAACCCTATCCCTTACCATAACCCTAACCCAAGCCCTAACCCTATTCTTATCCATTGCACTATCTTTAGCCCCAGCACTAACTCTAGTTGGAAACCTATCTTTAAAACTAACCCCAACTCAATGCCTCAGCCTAACCCTGAAACTAGCTCTAATTCTAATGCTAATCCTAAAATTAGCCCTAACTCTAGCTCTAGCCCTAAAACAAAACCAAGCCATAACCCTAACAATAACCATTAACCTAGACCAAACCCTAACCATACATAAGCCCTAACCCTGTCCCTAATTTGAAACCAAACCCTAATCTTAAACCTAACCATGACCCTGACTCATATCCAAACAGTAAACCTAGCTCTAAACATCAACCAAACCTTAAAAGTAACGCTAACACTAGACCTAGCCCTAAACCTAATTCTAAAACTAACCCTAATTTTAACCAGTTCTTACAATAGCCATTACCATAACACTAGCCCTAACGCTAATACAAAACTAGTCCTAACCAACCCCAACATGAGCTTTAACCCTAAATCTAACCCTTACCCTAGTCCTAACCCTACCTCTAACCTTATCCCTTACCATAAGCCAAATCCTCAGCCTAATGCTAACCATATTCTTAGCACTAATCCTTAGCTTAACAAAACCCTAACTCTATAACTAGTCCTAACCCTATTCTTCATTCTAGATCTACCCATAACCCAAACCCTAACCATATTCCTGACCATTATTCTGACCCTAAAATTAATCTTAGGTCTAAATCTAAACCTAACCCTATACCGAACCCTAACACTAGTCCTACTGGTAATCTTGTACATATACCTAAACTTAACACTAGCCCTAGACCTAAGCTTAATCCTAAATCTAGCCATAACTATAGCCCTAGACCTAAGACAAACTAGACCTAGCCTTAACCTTTAACCTAACCCAAACTCTAACCCTACCTCTAGAACTAACCCTAGTCCTAATTCTGGCTTTAACCCTCACCATTACCCTACATGAACACTGTCCCTGACACTAACAAAATCCTAGCTCTAAACTTCACCATAACCCTAAAACTACACATACCCCTAATATTATCCATAAAATTAGTCCTAATCATTACACTAGTTTTTACATTAGCCATAGCCCTAACCTATCACAAAACCTAGCCCGAATCCAAGCCCTACCTTAGTGTTAACACTAAAGCTAACCCTAACAATAACCCTAGCCCTAACCATAACCCTAAGCCTAACTCTAGACCTAATCCTAACCATAACCCTACCGCTAACCCTAGCTCTAATCCTATTCATTACCCTAAGACAACTATAATCCTTATGCTAATCCTAGGCCGAACCCTAATCTTAGCACTAGCCTTAAACTTTTTCATTAACCTACACGAAACCATAACCCTAAAAATAACTGTGTCATTACCCGATCTCTAAAAATAAAACTAATTTGAGCCCTAAACCTAAACCTTAACCTAACACAAACCCTATCCTTGACCCTGAATCTAAAAATACTCATAGCTCTATACCTGACCCTAAAAAAAAACCTAACCTTTACAATACACCAAGCCATAAACCTAACCATAAAACTATCCCTAATTGTACCCTAGACCTGACTTTAGCCCTAGCTCTAATGCTAGCCCTAACCCTAATACAAAACTTAGCCCACATCCTAGCCATTAACTTCACCTTAATCATAAACCTAACCCTAAAATTAGCCCTAACCTTAATCCTAATCCTACCCTAGTCATAAAACTAGCTATATCCCCATCCCTTACCCTAAACCTAACCCTAACCCTAAACCTAACACTAAACCTAGCCTTAACCCTAGGCCTAATCCTATCACTAACCCTAGCCCTAATCCAAGTCCTAATTTATTCATATCCCTAACCCTAACACTGGCCCTAAGACTAACTCTAACTCTCACACTAGTCCTATACCTAGTTTTAACCCTCTCTTATCATCATCATATATCTAGCCCTAAAAGTAGCCCAACCCTAGCCCTATACTTAGCCCTGTCTCAAAACCTAGATCTCAATCTAACTCTAAATCTAAAAATAACCCTAAAACTAAATCTATTCATAACTCTATTCCTAACCCTAACCTTTAACCTAAGCCTAAACCTCACACTTACATTAGCCCTAACCCTACGACTAATCTTAAAACTAGCCCTAACCCTTCCCCTAGCCCTAAAACAAAACCAAGTCACAGCCATGACCTTAACCCTTAACCTAAACCAAATCGTATCCCTACACCTAGCCCTAACCCTTTCCCTACTTATAGTCTAACCCTTACCCGAAAACTAAGCCTGACCCTGACTCTTACCCTAATACTAACCCTGGCTCTAAACATCATCATCACCATAAACCTAAGCTTAACACTAGACCTAGACCTAACTCTAACCCTACAACTAGCTGTAATCATAAACCTACTTTATAAATTAGCAGTAGCCTTAACCTTACTAGCCCTAACCTAACCCCAAACCTAGCCTTAATCTGAGTCCTAAACCTAACTTTAACCATAAGCATAAACCTAACCCTAACCCAAACACTAGTCTCAATCTTAACTACAACCCTAGCCCTAAGCTTAGGGCTTACCCTATCCATTACCATAATCATAACCCTAACCCTTATGATAATCCAAGTCCTAAACCTAACCCAATCGATTATACCAAACCAAACCTAAACCCTAAACCTAAACCTATCATTACCCTAACTCTAAATCTAACACTAATTTGAGCCCTGCATCTAAACACTTACTTAACCAAACCTAATCCTGACCCTGACCCGAAAAATAACCCTAGATCTAAAACTGACCCTAACAAAAACCCTAACCCTTACACTGGACCAAGCCATTAACCTAACACTAAATCTATCCCTTACTGTAACCCTAGTCCTGACATTAGTCCTAGCCCTAATGCTATCCCAAACCCTAAAACAAATCCTCGTACTCATCCTAGCCCTAAACATAGCCTTAATCATAACCCTAATCCTAACCCTAGTTTTAACATAATTCTAGCCCTCACCCTTGCCCTAAACCTAGTTATAACCACATCTCTCACTCTAAACTAAACCCTAACTCTAACCCTAACCTTAGTGCTAACCCTTGACCTATCCTTAGCCCTAGCACTAACCTTAGGCAAAACAAAACTCTAAATCTAGCCCTAACCCAAAGCCTAAGCCTCATCCTAACACTAGCCCAAACCATGACACTAATCCTAAAACTAGCCCTAAACCTAGCCCTAAAACAAAACTAAGCCATAGCTCTAACACTAATCATTAACCTAAACAAAACCCCAACCTTACACCTAGACCTAAACCTAGCCTTAATACGATTTGGAAGCCGAACCCTATAACTAACCCTGAACCTGACACTGACCCTAACAATTCTAGCTCTAAACATCACCCTAACCCTAAAACTAACCCTAACACTAGAACTAGCATAAAACCCTAAAACTAACCCTAATTATAAACCTAGCACTTACATTAGCTGGAACCCTAACACTAGCCCTAACATATCCAAAAACCTAGCCCTAATCCGAGATCTAACCCTAGCTTTAAACCTAACCTAACTCTAACCCCAACCCTAATTGTAACCATAATGCTAGTCTTAAACTGATATCTAACCCTATCCACAACCATAACCATAACTATAATGATAACCCTAGGAATAAACCTAACTCTATCCCGAATCTTAACCCTTCCATTACCCTAAACCTAACCTGAATCCAAAATCTAAATCTATCATTACCTTAATCCTAACCCTAACACTAATTGAAGCCCAAACTTGAAACTTTAACCAATCCCAAACCCTAACCCAGACCTTAACCTTAATAATACCCCTAGCTCTAAACTTGACCATAACCCAAACCTAACGCTTAGCAGAGATGTAGCCATAAAACTAACCCTAAAACTATCTTTAACATAATTATAGACCTGAAATTAGACCTAGTTCTAATCCTAGCCCTAACACAGCCCTCATCCTAGCCCTAAACCTAGCCTTAATCATAACCCTAAATCTAGCCCTACACCTCACCCTAATTCTAACTCTCACCCTACCTCTAAACCTAGCTATAATGTCATCTCTTACCCTAAATTTAAACCTAAACCTAACCCTAACCCTAGGCTTAAGATAAAAACAAACTCCAGCCTTAATCATAGTCCTATTTTAGCTCTATCTCTAACCATACCCTAACCCTAGCCCTAAGATTAACTCTAACTTCTGCCTAATTCTATCCCAAGTTCTATCCCTATTCGCTACTATAAACATAACCCTAGCCCTAACATTTGCCCTAAAGTTAGTCCCAGCCCTAACCATAACTCTAAATCTAAGCCTAAGCCTAACACAAACACTAACCATTACCGTAATGATAATCGTAAAACTGGCCTAACTCTAACCCTAGCAGTTAACCAAAACCAATCAATAGCCTTAACCCTAAATCTAACTTAAACAAAAACCTAACACTACACCTAGACCTAAAACTAGCCCTAATTCAAGTCCTAAGCCTCACTGTAAACTAATCCTGAACCTGATTCATATCCCAAAAGTCACCCTACCTCTAAATACTGCCCTATACTCAAAGTGAACACTAACATTAACAATAGCCCTAATTCGAGTTTTAATGCTAACCCTAAAACTAACCATGACCCGAGCTCTATCGTAAACCCTAACCCTAACCCTAATCCTAATCCTAACATTAAACCTAGCATGAATGTTAGCTATAACCATATGAATTACCCTAACCCTAACCCTAATTAAAACTCTATCCCAAACACTAAACCTAACTCTAACCATAAATATATACCTAGACCTGAACCTAAACCTAACCCTCACCCTAGCACTAACCCAAGCTCAAACACTAACCCTAACCTTAGCCTAACCATAAACCTAGTCCTAAACCTAACACTTACCCTAAAACTAAAACGTACCCCAAATCACACCCTAGACCTATCTCTAAACCTAGCTGTAATCCTAGACTTAATCCAAACCAAAATCTATCCCTAACCCTAGCTATAAACCTATCCATTACACTAAACATATACCTAACCCTAATGCTAACCCTAACACAATCACTAAACCTAACTGATCCATTACCCTAAAACTTAACTGAAACCTAAACTAAACCCTATCCATTATGCTAACCTTACAATAAACATAATGCTAATTTGAGCCCTAACCCTAAACCTTTAGCTAAACCAAATGATAATCCTGACCCTGACCCTAATAATAGCCCTAGCCCTATAGCTGACCTTTAACCTAAACCTAACTCTTACACTATACCTATCCATAACCTACCCTAAAACTATTCTTACTATTAACCATAGAACTGATATTAGCCCTAGACCTGGTCCAAGTCATAACCCTAACAGAAACCCTAGCCCCAAACTAAGCACTAAACCTAGTTTAATTTTAAACTGAATCATAACCCTAGGACTAAACCTAATTCTAACCCTCACCATAGCCCTAAACCTAGCTATAACCCCACCCATTTTCCTAAACTTAACCTTAACACCAATGCTAACCCTAACTCTAGCCCAAACCCTTGGTCTAACCCCAACACTAAACCTAGCCTTAACACTAGCCCTAATTTAGCCCTAACCTTACCACTAACCCTAGCCCTTATCCTAGCCCTAATTTAGCCCTAAACCTAACCATTACTCTAGCCCTAATCCTAGACCTAATTTAGCCCTAATCCTATCACTAGCCCTAGCCCTAATTTAGCCCTAACCCTAGCCCTAACCATAGCTCTAATCCTAGCCCTAATTTAGCCCTATCCCTAGCCCTAACCATAGCTCTAATTCTAGCCCTAATTTAGCCCTAACCCTAACCCTTACCCTAAGACTACTACTAAGACTAACTCTAATTCTCACCCTAGCCTTATATCTAGTTCTAATCATATTCGTTTCCATAACCCTAACTCTCAGCCTAATCCAAGCTCTAGCTCTAGCACTAACCCTAGATCTAACCCTAACTCTAAATTTAACCCTAACTCTAAGCCTAAAACTCAAACTAACACTAGCCCTAACACTGATGCTACTCCATAATTTAGCCGTAACTGTAACCCTAGCCCTAATACAAAACCAACCTATATTCCTTACCCTTAACCTAAACGAAACCCTAACCATACACCTAGTACTAACTTTAGCCATAATTCGAGTTTTAACCCTAACCCTAAAATTAACCCTGACTCTGACAGTTACCCTAAAAATAACCCTTTCTCTAAACATCACCATAACACTATACCTAGCCCTAATCCTAACCCTGAAGCTAGCAATAATTGTAACACTAATTCATACATTAGCAATAAAACCCTAACCCTAGACCTAAGCAAAACCCAAACCAAGCCATAATCTGAGCCTTAACCCTAGCTTTAACCCTAGCCCTAAACCGAACCTTAACCAAGAACCTAGCCCTTATATTACCCTAACACTAGCCAGAATTATAACCATTAACTTATCCCTATCACTAGCTCTAACCATATCCTTTACCCTAACCATAACCATAACTCTCATGGTAACCCTAGTCTTAACCCTATACTTATCCTTAACCCTAACCTATTTCATTTACCTAAACCTAACCTGAACCCTAAACCTAACCCTATCATTACCCTAACCCTAATGCTAATGCTAACCCAAACCCTAACTCTGACCCTTTGCATGATAATATACCTAGCATGAACCTTGAACCTACCCCTAAATCTAAAGTTTATACTAGACCTAGCCATAAATCTAACCCTAAAACTAACCCTAACCATAACCCTAGACCTGTCATTTGCCCTAGCCGTAATTCTAGCCCTAAACTTAACACAATCAAAACCCATAACCCTAACCCAAGCCCTAGCCCTTATTCTACCCTTAACCCTAGCCCTAAATTTACCTCTAACCCTATCAATTACCATAAACATAACCCTAATTCCTAAATCGAACCCAATACCTTACTGTAACCCTATCACTAACCTGAACCCTAAACCATACCCTATCATTACCCAAACTCAAAAACCTAATGCTAATTCGAGTTCAAAACCTAAACCCTAACCTAAACAAAACCCTAAACCTGACACTGACCCAAATAATTACCCTAACTCTAAACTAGATCCTTCCCCTAAACCTAACACTTACATAAACATAGCCATAAACCTAACCCTAAAAATTTCCCTAACTGTAACCCTAGATCTGACATTCGCTCTAACACTAAACATAGCCCTAACCTTAACACCATCCCTTGCCCTCATCCTAACCCTAAACCTACCCTTAATCATAACTCTAATGAAACCTTAGCCCTAACCCTAATTCTAAACTTCACCCTAGCCCTATCTCTAGCTAACCCCATTGCTTACAGTAAACCTATTTGTAAGCCTAGAACTAACCCTAGGCCTAAGACTAGCTCTATTACCTAGCCCTATTACCTTAAACCTAGCCCTATTGCAAACCCTAATTAAGCCCTATAAGTAGCCAAGCACTAAGCTTAGCCATAAGAATAACTCTCACTCTCACCCTAGCCCTATTCCTAGTTCTAGCCCTATACTTTACCATAACCCTAATCCTAGCCGTAAACCAAGACCTAATAGTAGCACTATCCTTAGCCCTAGACCTAACCCTAGATTTCATTTTGGATTGAAATCTAACTTTAACACTAAGTCTAAACCTGATGCTAAGCCTAAAAGTAACCCTAAACATAGCCCTAGCCATAAAACAAAACCGAGCCAAAGCCCTAACTTTAAATCTTAGCCAAAATCAAAACCGAAAACTACTCCTAGACCTAACCTTATCCCTAATTTGAGTCCAAACCCTAACCCTAAAACTACTCTGAACTTGAATTTGATCCTAACACTAAACATCACCCTAATGTTATACCTAATCCTACCACTAGACCTAGTCCTAACCCTAATCCTATAACTAGCCCAAATCGAAACCCTAGTCCATACATTGGCCATAACTCTAAACCTAGCCCTAACTCTAACCGAAACCTAGCCTTAATGCAAGACCTAACCTTAGGTTTAACCCTAAACTTAAACCTAACACTAGCCTTAACCCTAACCCTAAATATAGCCCTAACCCTAGCTCTAATCCTTTCCATTACCCTAAACTACCTCTAACCCTAATACTAACTCTAGGCCTAATCCTAATCTTAGCCTAACCCTATTGCTAGTGCTAACCCTAGCTCTCATTCTAGCTCTAACCATAACTCAAACCTGACAATTATACTGACCCTAATGGTAACTGTAGGTCTAAATCTGACCCTTACCCTATACTGAACCCTGGAACTAGCACTAGAAATAAACCTATTCCTAAACCTAATCCTAAAACTAGCTCTAGACCTAAACCTAATCCTAAACCTAACCATATCTCTAGCCCTAAAACTAAACAAAAACCTAACCCCAGTCTTAATGATAAACCTTAGCCTAACCCTACCCCTAGACCTAACTCTAGTGATAATTCTGGGTTTAACCCTAACTACAACCTGATCACTGGCTCTGACCCTAACCCAAACCTTAGCTCTAAACATCACACTAACACTAACCCTAACCCTAAACTTGACCTAGCCATAACACTTGCCCAAAAAGTAGCCATAATCATAACACTGGTTCATACATTAGTTGTAAGCCTATCACTAGCGCCAACCTAAACCCAAACCTGGCCCCCATCTGAGTGCTAAACCTATTTTTAAACCTAACCCTAAAACTAGCCCTAACCCATACCCTAACCATATCTCTAATCTTAACTCTTACCTTATTTATTACCTTAAGCTAAATCCTAAACCTAATGCTAACCCTAGTCCTAACACTAATCCAGAGCCTAACCCAAACCCTAACCCTACTACTAGTCCTAACTCTAATCTTTGTTCTAGCTCTAACACAAACCCAAACCCAAACCCTAACCCTGTCACTTATTCTGACTCTAACACAAACTGTAGGTCTAAATCTGACCCTAACCTGAAACCGAACACTAATTCTATACTTAAACCTAAACCGGTAATCCTATTATTAAACCTAAACCTAACACTAGCCCTAGACCTAAACCTAATCCTAAATCTAACCATATCTCTAGCCCTAGACCTGAAAAACTACCTAGCTCTATCCCTAACAAAAACCCTTAACCTAACCCAAACACTAATCCTACCCCTAGACCTAACCCTAGTGATAATTCTGGAACTAAAACCAACACTAACTCTAACCTGAACACTGGTCCTGACCCTAACATAAACCTAGCTCCAAAGTTCACCGTAACCCAAAACTTAATCCTAACACTAGACCTAGTGATAAACCTAACACTAAAACTAGCCCTAATCATAACCCTAGCTCTTACATTACCCATGGCTCTAACCCTATGCCTAAACTAACAAAATATCTAGCCCTAATCCTAGGCCTGAACATAGCCCTAAGTGTGACCCTAAACCTAACCCTAACTCTAACTCTAAGCCTCGCTTTAGACCTAACCCTAGCTCAAATCCTAACCTTTACCCTTAACATAACCCTAGCCCTATTCCAAACCCTAACCTAAAATTAGCACTAATTCTAACATTAACCATAGCCCTAACCATAGCTCTAATTACATCCACTACCCTAACTCTAGCCCTAAACCTAGCTCTAATTCTGTCCATTACCCTAACCATAATCCTAACCCTAATGCTAACCCTAGGCTTAATCCTAACCCTATCGCAATCCCTAAACCTATCCCATTACCCTAAAACTAACCTGAACCCTAATCCTAAGCCTATTCATTACCCCAACCCTACCCCTAACCCTAATGCTAATTTGAGCCCTAAACCTAAACCTTAACTTAAACCACACCTTCAGCCATACATTGACCCTAATAATACAGACAGCTGTAAACTTGACCCTTACCCTAAATCTAACCCTTACACTAAACCTAACCATAAACATAACCCCAAACATATCTGTAACCCTAACACTATACTTGACATGAGCACTAGCCCTAATCCTAGCCCTATCCCTAATATGAACACTAGCTCTCATCCTAGCCCAAAACCTAGCCTTAATCATAACCTAACCCTAATTCTAACCCTTTCCCTAGTCCTAAACCTAGTTATAACCCCATTGCTTACCCTAAACCAAAACCAAACTCTAACCCTAACACTAACCCTAGCCCTAAACTTAACCCTAGGACTAATTCTAACACTAACCCTATCCCTAAACCTAAACCTAACCCTAACCCTAGCTTTAAGAATAAATATAACTCTCGCCCTATCCCTAGCCCTAATTCTAACCCTATCACTTACCATAACCTTATTCCTAGCCCTAAGCCTGGAATAAGCATAGCCCTAACCTTACACCTTGCCCTAATTCTAGATCTAAAACTAACTCTAAATATAACCCTAATTCTAAACTTAAACCTAACCCTAATACTAGCTCTAACCCTAAATATAATTCTAAAACTAGACCTAACCATAGGTTTAGCCCTAAAACAAAACTGAGCCATAACATTAATCCTCAACCAAACTTTAACCTTACATCTAGCCCTAAGCCTAGCCCTAATTCGAGTCCTAATCTTAACCCTAAAACTACCCTGAACCTGTCTCTGACATTAACACTATCCCTAAATCTAAACATCACCCTAAACGTAAAACTTAAACTAACACTAGACCTAGTCCTAACCCTAATTCAAGTCATAACCCTAGACCATACATTAACTGTAACCTTAAACCTAATGCTAACCAAAATCTAGCACAAATCTGAGACCTAAAACTAGCTTTAACCCTAACGCTGAACGTAACACTTAGCCATAACTCTAACCCAAACCTTAGCTCTAACTCTACCTCTATCCTTAACGTTTACTCTAGCCAAACCCCCAACCTAATGCTAACCCTAGTCTTAAAACTATTCATTAGCCTAACCCAGACCCTAACCATATTACTAGTCCTAAACTTAGCCCTCATTCTTGTTATAACCATAACCCAAATCCTAACCCTAACTCTGACCCTTATTCTGACCCTGAACCTAAACCATATCCTAACACTAGCCCTACCCATAACCCTATATCTAAACCTAACCCTAACACTAGCCCTAGATTAAACCTAATCCTTCATCTAGCCATGTCTTTAACGAAGACCTAAACAAAAACCTAGCCCTAGCTTTAGTGATAACCCTTAACCTAAGCCAAACATTAACCTTACCTCTAGACCAAATCAATCCTACTTCTGCCTCTAACCCTAGCCCTAATCCTAATCCAAACACAGACCCTAAAACTAACAGTAAAACTAGGTATAAAACTGACCCTAACCGAAACTTAAACCTAGCACTAGACCTAGAAATAACCGTAAATTTAATGCTAGCCCTTACATTTCCATAGCACTAAAACTAGCTGTAAACCTAATAAAAAATCTAGCCCTAATCCTAGGCCTAAATCTAACAAAAACGTAACCCTAACCCTAATCTAACCTTATCACTTACCCTAAGCCTAACCCTCACGCTAAACCTAACCCTCGCCTTAGACCTAACCCTAGATAAAAACCCCAAACTAAAACCTAAACATAAACCTAGACCTATCCCTAAACCTAATCCTAATCCTTGCCCTAATCCAAATGTTAACACTAGCCCTAATACTATCTCTATAATTTTCCATTACTCTAAACTGAACCTTAACCCTAGTGATAACCCTAGCGCTAATTCTAAATTTAAACCTAATCCTAGACCTAACCCTAAACCTAACCCTCATCATAGCCTTAACCCTAGATGAAACCCTTACTCTAACACTAACCCTAGCCCAAACCCTAACACTAACCCTAAACCTAAAACTATCCCTAAACCTAACCTGACATCTAACCCTATCCATTACCCTAACTCTAATGATAATCTTAGCCCTAACCCTAACACTAACCCTAAACCTAAAATTACCCCTAAACCTAACCTGACATCTAACCCTATCCATTACCCCAACTCTAATGATAATCTTAGCCCTAACCCTAACACTAACCCTAAACCTAAAACTAACCCTAACCCTAAGCCAACTTCTAACCCTATCCATAACTTAACTCTAAAGATAACCTTAGCCCTAACCCTAACACAAATACTAACCTTAACCATAAATCTAACCCTAGACATAACCCTAAACCTAACTCTCTCCCTAGCACTAACCCTAGCTCAAAATCAAATGCTGTACCCTAAACCTAACCAAAATCAAAAGTCTAGACCTAGCCCTAATCCTAATCCTAACCCTAGCCCTAATCCTATCCAAAACCCTAGCTCTAACCCTAGCTCTAATTCTACTCATTACCCTAACAATAACTCTAAACCAAATGCTAACCCTAGGCCTAACCCTAACCCTATCACTTACCCTAACCCTACTAATTATCCTAATCTTAACCTGAATCCTAAAACTAAACCTATCTATTAACCTAACTATAATTCTAACCCTAACACAAATTTGAGCCCTAACCCCAATAATTAACCTAACACAAACACAAAGCCCGACGCTGACCCTAAAAATACACTTTACTCTTAACCTGGCCCTTACCCTAAACCTAATATTGGACCTAGCCATGAACCAACCCTATAACTATTCCTATCCATAGTGCTAAACCTGACATTATCCCTATGCCTAAAACTTGCCCTAACTCTAACACAAACCCTAGCCCTCATCCTAACCCCAAATCTAGCCTTAATTCTAACACAAACATAACCCTATTTCTAAACATAATTCTAATCATCACCCTAGCCCTAAATCTAGCTTTAACCCCATCCCTCGCCCTAAAACTAATCCTAAACCTATCCCTAAGCATAGCCCTATCCCTAGTCCTAACGCTAACACCAATTCTAGTCATATTTCTAGCCCTAATTTAGCCCTAAACTTAACCCTATCCTTAGCCTAAAGACAAACTTTAACTCTCGCCCTAGCTCTAGTCCTAGTTCTAACCCTATCCCTTACCTTAACCCACACACTAGACCTAACCTTAGCCCTAACCCTAGCCATAGCCCTAACCCTAGAATTAACCATAACTATAAATATAGCCCTAAACCTAAACTCACCCTATCATTAGCAATAAAACTAACATTAATAGTAAAACTACACTTAACTTTAGCCTAAGCCCTAAAACATAACAATCCATAGCACTAACCCTAATCCTTAACCTAAACCAAATCCTAACCCTACATCTAGCCCTCAGCCTACCCCGAATTTGAGTCTTATTCTGAATCCTAAAACTAAAACTGACCCTGACTCTGAACCTAACACTAATCCTAGCTCAAAGCATCACACTGAACTTAATCCTAACCAGGAAACTAGAGTTAGCCCTAAATGTAACCCTAAAATTAGCCTTAATAATAACCCTATTTCTTACATTAGCTGTATCCCTAATACTAGCCCTAATGTAACCCAAAACCCAGCCCTAATGCAACCCAAAACCTAGTCCTAATGTGAGCCCAAACCCTATTTTTAATCCTAGCTCTAAAACTAAACCAAGTCCTAACTCTTACCTAAACGTAACCCTAACTTTAATCCTTGCACTAACCTTAAACCTAACACTAACCCTAACCCTAACACTAAACATAACTCTAGCCCTAACCCTAGCTCTAACCCTATCCATGACCCTAACCCTAATCCTAACCCTAATGCTAACCCTTGGCCTAATCCTAACACATTTGCTAACCCTAAACTATCCATTACCCTAAACATAACCCTAACCCTAAACCTAACCAAACACTAAACCTAGATGTAACACTAACCCTAAAACTAGCCCTAATTGTAACCCTAGTTCTCACATTA
The DNA here is from genome assembly GCF_048772815.1 of Callospermophilus lateralis. Classification (NCBI taxonomy): domain Eukaryota; kingdom Metazoa; phylum Chordata; class Mammalia; order Rodentia; family Sciuridae; genus Callospermophilus; species Callospermophilus lateralis. The sequence continues at coordinate 77,020,313 of NC_135318.1, read as the reverse complement.
GCCGTAGCCCTTAAGCTAACACAAAACCTAGCCTAGCCCTAATCCGAGATCTAACCCTAGCTTCAATCCTAACCCTACACCTAACACTACCTCAGCCCCAACACTAGTGCTAATCCTATCCCTTACCCTAAGCTGAACTCTAATCCTTAAGCTACCCTAGTCCTAAACCTAATTCTTAGCCTAACCGAAAACATGACTCTATTACTAGTCCTAACCCTAACTCTCAATCTATCTCTATCAATATCCCAAATCTTAACCCTAACCCTGATTTTTATTCTGACCCTAACACTAATAATAGGTCTAAACCTGACCCTAACCCTAAACTGAACCCTAACATTGGCACTACCTGTAACCCTAACACAAGACGTAGACCTACACTTAATCCTTTATCTCGTGATAACTCTCGGCCTAGCCCTAAACAAAAACTTAGCCCTAGCCCTAATAATAACCCTTAAATTAACCCAAACACTAACCCAACCCCTAGACCAAACCCTAGTCCTAATCCTGGCCCTAACCCTAACACTGACTCTTACCCTAACACAAACTCTAGCTTTAAAACTTATCCTAACCAAAAAACATAACCCTAACACTAGACCTAGCCATATTACTAACCTGAAACTAGCCATCACCAGAGGCCAAAACCTATCTCTAACTCTATCCATTACCCTAACCCTAACCCTAATGCTAACCCTAGCCCTAACCCATACACTTACTCTAACCCTAATCATTGTCCTAGTCCAAACACTAGCTCAATCCTTAAACTTTAAACATAACCTAACCCTAACACTAACCCATGACCTAAACTCAAGCCCAACTCTAACCCTAGCCCTAATACTAACCTTAACACTATCCGTAACCCTAGATCTAAACCTACATATTACCCTAACCCTAACCCTAACCCTAATCCTAATGATTACCCTAGTCCTAACCCTAGCTCTAACCTTGCCCATTACCCTAACCCTAACCCTAACCCTAGCCCTGATGATAACCCTAGCCCTTACCCTAAATCTATGCTAACCCTAATCCTAGATATAACCATAAACCTAACCCTTGCCATAGAGCTAACCCTTGCTCAATCCCTAACCATTATCGTAAACCTAACCCTAAACCTATCCCTAACACTAACCTTAAGCCAAAACCTAACACTATCTTTAATCCTAACACGAAATCAAACTCTTTCCAATACCCTAAACCTAATGATAACCCTAGCCCTAACCTTAACACTAACCTTGACCCTATCTGTAACTATAACCTATACCTAACCCTAACCTAATGCTTACCCTAGCGCTAATCCTAGCTCAAATTCTATACCATAACCTAAACCTAAACCTAACCATATCCCTAGGCCTAAACCTATTTCTAGACATAATACTAACCATAACCATAGCCCTAACCCTATCCATTAACCTAAGCACAACCATAATCCTAACACTAACCCTAACCCTAACACTAAACATAACTCTAGCCCTAAACCTAGCTCTAACCCTATCCATGACCCTAACCCTAATCCTAACCCTAATGCTAACCCTTGGCCTAATCCTAACACATTTGCTAACCCTAAACTATCCATTACCCTAAACATAACCCTAACCCTAAACCTAACCAAACACTAAACTTAGATGTAACACTAACCCTAACCCTAAACCTTTTGCTAACTCTAACCGTATCAATTACCCTACACCTAACATGAACCCTTAACCTAAACCTATCATTACCCTAACCAAACCCTAATGTTAATTGAACTCTAACCCTAAACCCTAACCTAAAGCAAACCCAAAACCTAATTCTAACCCTAATAATACACTTAGCTCTAAACCTGATCCTTACCCTAAACCTAACCCTTACTCTAGACCTAGCCATAAATCTAACCCTCATTATATCCCTAACATAAGCATAGACCTGACACTAGCCCTAGCCCTAATTCTTGCCATAACCCTAATACAAACCCTAGCCCTCATCCTAGCCCTAAACCTAGCCTTATTACTAAACCAAACTATATTCCTAGCCTTAATCAAAATTCTAACCTTCTACCTAGCACTAAAACTTGCTCTAACCCTATCCCTTCCACTAAACCTAACCCTATTTCTAAACCTAAACCTAAGCCTAAAACTAGGCCTAACACTAACACAAATGCTAAACCTAAGCCTACCCTAATTTAGCCCTAAACCTTACCTAGCCTTAGCCCTAAGACTAACTCTAACTCTCGCCCTAGTCCTATTCCTAGTTCTAACACTATCCCTTACCATAACCCTATCACTTGCCTTTACATTAGCCCTAAACTTATCCCTAGCCTTAATCTTATATCTAACCCTAACTCTAAATCTAACCCTAACCCTAAGATAAACCTTTCACTAACACAAGCCATAACACTAATACTAATCCTAAAACTAGGCCTATCCTAGCCCTAGCCCTACAAAACAACCGAGCCATAGCCCTAACCCTAAACTTTAACATAAACCAAACCCTAAGCCTACACCTTGCCATAAATCTAGCTCTAATTCTAGTCCTATCCCTAACCCTAAAACAAAATCTGACCCTGAGTCTGACCCTAACACTAACCCTAGCTCTAAACATCACTCAAAACCTAAACCTAGCCCTAACACTAGACCAGGCCCTAACCCTAAAACTAGATCTAATCATTTCCCAAGGTCTTACATTAGCTGTAGCCCTAAACCTAGTCCTAACCTAACCCAAAACCTATCCCTAATAAGAGTCTTATCACTAGCTTTAACCCTAACCATAACCCTAATTCCAGCCCTAAACCTTTCACTAAGCCTAAACCTAACCCTAACCCTAACCCTTACCATAATGCAAAACCTAACCCTAAACCTAGCCTTAATTCTAACCATAAAACAAGCCCTAAACCTATCTGTAACCCTATCCATTACCCTAATCCTAATCTTAACCCTAAAGCTAACCCTATGCTAACCCTAAACCTATTCCTAACCTTAAACCTTTACATTACCCTAAACCTAACCTGAACCCTAAACTTAACCATATCCATAAACCTAATCCTAACCCTAATAATCTAAACGCGAAAACTATCTCTAATCATAAACCTAGACCTGATATTACCCCTAGCCCAAATGAAGCCCTAACCCTATAACAAACACTAGCCCTAATTTTTGCCCTAATTTTAGCCTTAATCCTAAACCTAACCCTAACCATAAACCTAACTCTAATTTTAACCCTCGCCCTAGTTCTAAAGCTAGCTATAACATCATACATAACCATAACCATAACGTTAGCCATAAACCTAGGCTCAGACTTAATACTAAACCTAGCTTGAATCCTAGCCCTAGTTAAGCCCTAATTCTAATCCTAAATCTAACCCTAACACTAAGACTAACTCTACTTCTTGCCCTATTCCTATTTCTACTTTTAAACCTATCCCTTATGAAACTCAAACCCTAGGCCTAAGCCTACCACTAACCCTAGCCCTAACCTTTGCTATAGCACTAAACCTAGATCTAACCTTAACTCTAAATCTAAACATACTAAACCTAAACCATACCCTAAAACTAGCTCTAACCCTAATGCTAATTTGAAAACTAGCCCTAACCCTAGTCCTATACCTCAAACAAAACTGAGAAATAGCACTAACACTAAACCTTAACCTAAACTAAATCCTAACCCTACACCTGGCCCTAACTCTAACTCTATTTTGAGTCCTAACCGTAAGCCTAAAACTAATACTAACTCTGGTTCTGACCCTAACACTAACCCTAGCTCTACACATCACCCTATCCCTAAACCTAATCCGAAAACTAGATCTCTCCCTAAACATAAACCTAAGTCTAGCCCTAATCATAATGCAAGTTCTTACATTAGCCATAGCTGTAAATCTAACACAAAGCCTAGCCCTAATCTAAGCCCTAACACTCGCTTTAACCCTAACCTTAACCCTGGCCCTAACCCTAACCCTATTCCTAGTCCTAACCCTAGCTCTTGCCCTATTTCTTACAATTAGTCAAACCCTCACCCTAGTGCTACACTAGTCCTAACCCTAATTCTATTCCTACCCCAAACCCTAATTCTATTACTAGTCCTAACCTGTCCATTACCCTAACCCTAATTCTAACCTTAATGCTAATTTGAGCCTTAACACTAAAACTTAACCTAACCAAGCCCAAAGCCTGACCCTGACGCTAATAATACCCCAGCTCTTAATCTGACCCTTTCCCTAAATGTAACAATTTAATTTGACCTAGCCATAAACCTAAACCTAAAAATATCCCTAAGTATAAACCTAGACCTGACATTTGTCCTAGCCCTAATTCTTGCACTAAACATAACACAAACCTAGCCCTAATCCTAGCCTTAAATCTATCCTTAATCCTAAACCTAACCATAACCCTAGCCCTAACTCTAAAGCTAATCATAAAACTAGACCTACTCCTAACCATAGCACTAAAAACAACCGAGCAACAGGCCTAACACTAACTTGAACTTAAACCAAAACCTAGCACTACACCTAGATCTAACCCTAGCCCTAATTCGAGTCCTAATCATAAACTTAAAAATAACCCTGAACCTGGCTCATATCCTAACACTCATCCTAGCTCTAAATACCACCCTAAACTTAAACTGAACCTGAACATTAACCCTAGCACTAATTCGAGTCCTAACCCTAACCCTAAAACTAACTCTAACCTGACTAATATCCTAAAACTAACCCTAGCCATAAATATCACCCTAACCTTCAACCTAAGCCTAACACTTGACCTACCCCTACCCCAACCCTTAAAACTAACCCTAATTGTAACCCTAGTTCTTATATTAACCATTGCTCTAACACTGGTCTTAAACTTTACACAAAATCTAGCCCTAATCTGAGCCCTAAACCTACCTTTAACCCTAACCATAAACCTAACCTTAGCCCTAACCCTATCACTTACCTTGAGCAAAACCTTGAAACCTAGAAATATCCCTAATCTTTAGGCTAACCAAATCCTAACCCTATTAATAGTCCTAAACCTAGATCTCATTCTAGCTCTAATGCTATCGCAAACCCTAACCCTAAAAGTGGCCTCTATTCTGACCATAACATAAACCCTAAACCTAAACCAAACCCTAACATAAACCCTAACCCTTAACCAAACCCTAACACTAGCCCTACTTGTAAACTTATACCTAAATCTAACCCTACCACTAGCTCTAGACCTAAACCTAGTTCTAATTCTGGCTTTAACCCTCACTTTAACCCCAAAACTGATCCTGCCTTTAACACTAAACCTACCTCTAACCCTGAAACTAACCAAAACATAAACCTAATTTTACATCCAGCCATAACCCTAATTCTAAAACTAGCCCTAATCATTACCCTTGATCTTACATTACCCGTAGCCCTAATGCTAGGACTAAACCTAACACTAAACATAGAGCTGATTTTAGGCCTTAACATAGCCCTAAGCATAACCCTAATCCTAACACTAGCCCTATACCTAATCCTAGCCCTCGCTTTAGTCCTAAGAGAGCTCAAAGGCTAACCATTACACTAAACATAAACCTAGACCTATTCATTACCCTCACCCTAAAACTAGCCCAAATTCTAAAATTAACCTAGCCCTAAACCTAGCTCTAAACCTACCATTATCTTAACCCTAAACCTAACCTTATTGATAATCCTAGCCTGAACCCTATTGTTAATCCTAACCCTAACCAGAAAAATTAAACATAGCCATAACCCTAAAATTAACACTCAGCATATCCCTAAATCTAGCTCAAACCATAAAACTAACCATAAACATAAACATAACATAGCTCTAATCCTAAACCTATAACTAATTCTAATTCTAAACCAAAATCTAAACCTAACCTAACCATATCCATTACCTTAACCCTAACTATAATGTTAAGGATAACCCTAGCCCTAACTCTAATCTTAACCCTAAACTTACCATAATCTTATCCTTAGACCTAACCATAAACCTAGCCTTAACCCTAGCTCAAAACCTAAACTTTATGCTAAACATAACCCTAAATCTAAGCCTAACCCTAGTTCTAACCCTAAATCTAACCCTAACTTAAGGCATATTCCTAACCATAACTCTAGTTCTAACTTAAGCTCTAAACCTATCAATTACCCTAACCATAACCCTTACCCTAATGCTAACCCTAAGCCTAACCCTATCCCTATCACTAATGCTAACCATATCAACTACCCTAAACCAAACCTGAACCTTACAGAAACCCTTAACTATACCCTAACCCTAACCCGAAAAAAATTAAGCTGTAAACCTAAATTCTTACCTATGCCAAATCCTAACTCTAATAATTCCTCAAGCTCTAAACTGACCCTTACCCTAAACCTAACACTTACACTACACGTATCCATAAGCTTAACCCTAAAACTATCTTTAACCATAACCATAGAACTAATATTAGCCCTAGCACTAATCGTAGCCCTGAATCTAATACAAATACTAGCCCTCATCCTAGCCCTAAACTTAGCCTTAATCATAACCCTAATCCCAACCCCAGCCCTAACCCTTACTAAAACCTTCACCCTACATATACCCTAGCTATAACGCCATTCTTTATCCTAAACTTAAACCTAACCCTATCCCTATCGCTAGGACTAAGCTGAACATTAACCCTAGCCCTAATCCTAGCACTAATTTAACCCTATCCCAAAACCTAACTCTAATTTTAGCCCTATCACTTACTCTAACTCTCACACTAGCCCTATTCCTAGTTCTAACCATAAACCTTACCATAATTCTAACCCTGGCACTAACCCTTGCCCTATCCTTAATCCAGCCTAATCCTAGATCTAAACCTAACTACAAATGTAACCCTAACACTAAGTCTAAGCCTAACACTAACATTATCCCAACCCTAATACTAATTGTAAAACTAGCTTCAACCTTGACCCTAGGACTAAAACAAAACCAAGCAATGGACCTAACCATAAACCTTAAATTAAACCAAACCCTAAACTACTACAAGAACAAATCCTAGCCCTAATTGAGTCCTAACCTTTACCTTAAAACTAACCCTGACCCTGACTCATATCCTAACACTCACCCTAGCTCTAAACATGACGCTCACCTTAAAACAAACCCTAACAGTAAACCTAGTCCTAATTTGAGTCCTAACTCAAACCCTGAAACTAACCCTGACCCTGACTCCTATCCTAAAAGTAACTCAAGCTCTAAATATCACCCTAACCTTGAATCTAACACTAATATTAGAAATACCCCTAACCCTAGCCCTAATTCTAATCCTAATTATAACCCTGGTTCTTACATCACCTTTTGCCCTAACCCTAGCCCTAACACTAACACAAAAACTAGCCCTAATCCAAACCCTACACCTAGCTTTAACCTTAACCCTAAATCTACCTTAACACTAGATCTGACCCTATACCTAACCCTAAGCAAAACCCTAAACCTAATGGTAACTGTAGACCTATCCCTAATCCTCAGGCTAATCAAAACTCTCACAATATTAATAGTCCTAATCCTAGCCCTCATTCTAGCTCTAACGCTATCCAAAACTTTAACCCTAACCCTGACCTTTATTCTGACCATAACACTAACCTAGGTCTAAACTGGACCCTTACGCTAGACCAAACCATAACACTAGCCCTACCAGTAACCTTATACCTAAACCACACTCTATCACTAGACCTAGACCTAAACCTAATCCTAAATGTAGCCTTAAACTCTAGCCCTAGACCTAAACAAATACCTTGCCTTAGCCCTAACAATAACCCTTAGCTGAATACAAAGACTCACTCTACCCCTAGACATAAACATAGTCCCAATTCTGGCTTTAACCTTAATTCTAACTCTAACCTGAACACTGACTCTGCCTTTAACACTAAACCTATCTCTAAACCTGACCCTAACCAAAAACCTTAACCTAACACTAGACATAGCCATAACCCTAAACCTAAAACTAGCCCTAATGATAATCCTAGCTCTTACATTACCCATAGTCCTAACTCTATGCCTTAACCTAACAAAAAACCTAGAGCAACTTCTAGGCCTAAATCTAGCCCTAAGTGTAACCCTAACCCTAATCATAGTCCTAACCCTAACCCTAAACCTAACCCTGGTTTTAGTCTTAAACCTTATTCAAAGTCTAACCATTACCATAAATATAAACTTAGACCTATACCTTACTCTAAACCCTAACCCTAGCCATAACCCTAAGCTTAACTCTATCCCTAAACCTAGCTCTAAACCTACCGATTACCTAACCCAAAACCCAAATGTATTGATAACCCTAGCTGTAACCATAACTATAACCCTAAACCTAACTGGAAAACTAATGATAGACCTAACCCTAAAACAAACACTCGCTGTAGCCCTAATCCTATCTCAAACCTTAACCCGTACCAGAAACCTAAACATAACCATAACCTTAACATTAACCCCCAAACTAAATCTAACCTTAAAATTAAACCTACATTTAACCATATCCATTACCCTAACCCTTTTCCTAAACCTAATGATAACCCTAGCCCTAACCCTAACCCTAAACCTACTATATTCCTGTTCGTACACCTAATGCTGAAACTAATCCTCAACCTAGCCCTAGAACTATCACTAGCTCAATCCCTTGCCATTAACCTAAACATATCCCTAGCCCAAACCCTAACCCCAATCTTAGCCCTCAACCTAACCATAACCATAGCCCAAACCGTAGCTCTAACTTTATCCATTACCCTAGCCATAACCCAAAACCTAATGGTAAGCCAGTCCTAACCCTAACCCTAACCCTAACTCTATCCCTAGCCCTGATTCTAACCTGAAGTCTCAACCTAGCCCTAACACTTACTCAATCCCTAACCCTTCCCCTCTAAACTAACCATAAGAAAATGATAAGCCTAACCCTAGCCCTAATCCTAAACTTAAAACTAGACTTAACTTTTACTCTAACCCCACCCATTACCATAATCCTAACCATAAACGTCATGATAACCCTATCCCTAACTTTAAACCTACTCTAACCCTAACTGTAAACCTAAACCTAGACCTAAACATAAACCTAACCTTTGAAATAGTCCTAACCCTAGCTCAAACTCTAACAATTAGGCTAAACTTCACACTAACCCTAGTCCTAAACCTAACCCTAACCTCAACCTTAAGCTAACATCAAAACCTTTCCATTACCTTAACCCTAATGATAAACCTAATCCTATCCCTAGCCTTAACCCTAACACTAACCCTAACTCGAGCCCTAATCCTAAACATAACCCTAGCCCTAAACCTAGCTCTAACCGTACCCATTACATTAAACCTAATGCTAACCCTAGGCCTAACCCTAGTCCTATCCATTACCCTAAACCTAACCTGAGCCCTAAACCTAATCTGAAGCCTAAACCTAACCCTAACTCAAACCTATTGCTACTTTGAGCCATAACCCTAAACCTCAACCTAACCCAAACCTAAAACCTGACCCTGACTATTAAAATATCCCTATCTCTCAACTTGAACCTCATCCTAAACCTAACTCTGAAATTAGACCTTAATGAGCTCCACAACAAAGTTAAGATGGCGCCTGGCAGTATTCTAGAAGGAGTGGTTTCTGAGCCAACACCAATGAGTCATTAAGATGATGAGAATTCCTTAATGACTGACTGCTGTGTCTAGATGATATCAAGTAAGTTAAGCTGTGTGTAATTATTTGGGTATATGTACCTCTGCAGTCCGGCAGAGAAGCGGCTCCTGCTATTTGCGTGCCCACTACTTTGAGTTCTCAGTTCCTGCTGAGTTCACTCTCAATAAAGTAGTTCCTGCTTCAACCTTCAAGTTGCTTGTCACCTCTTGGTTATTTAACCCCAACTGGACTATGGCATATGGTGGCCCCTACAGGGAACATCTGGGGGTAAGTGATAAGGTAACTGCTCGCCCCTGAGGGCAATGCGAGAGGATGGGTAACTATTTAAAGATTCTTCTTTCATTTTATTTTGCTTTTGTTTTAAGTTGCCTGTCCCTGGAGATGAGTGGGATGGAAGAAAAGCCACTCACACCTGAGGAAAAACTATTTGTGTCTAAGGAACAGATAGAGAAAGAGGACGGATGGACATTTCAGGAAGATAGAAAGGTTGATATAATGAATTTTTGTTCCATTTTTGCTTCATTTGTCTCAGTTTTATTTTGCATTATCTTAGTGAGGGGTATCTTTGTCACAAAAAAATTATTAAGAACCAAACCAAAAGGGTGTTAAGTGAATTGCTAGAGGAAGGAGGCATCTCAGTAAAATCAAGACAGTCAGGGCATGCATTAAGATGATATGGTTCATTAAAGAGGGGTTGTTAAATATATCACAATGAAACCATCATGGTGAAGATTTAAAAAGGATAGAAAAGGAAAGCCCAGGAACTCTGCCAGTTGGCACATTACCATTATGTATGCTGGTACAATCCTGTTTGCTTAGTCTAGGAGAAGATATCTTAGTTAGTCAGACAAGGGAAAAAAGTTTAGAGGACAAAGGGCTATTAGGGGAGAAGTTAAAACCGGAGTTTGCTACTAACCCCTTTCTATCACCAGAGGGTGTAAGTATTCAACCAATAGTTCCACCTATGGAGTCAACATATGCTGTGTGGCCCCCAACCCCCATAGTTGATAGATTGGATCCTGAGACAGGACCTCAAAGATTAGCATGCACTGTATTTTAGGAGACAGGTGGGCAGTGAATTCACAATTCTTTAGATTTCAAAACAGTGAAGCAGCTGAAAGAGGCTGTAACAGCCTATGGTCCTCAAGCCCCTTTCACTGTAAGTATGGTCGAATCCATTACCAAATTGAACATGACGCCATCAGATTGGGTCAGTATGTGTAGAGCTGTGCTAAATGGAGGACAATTTTTGCTGTGGAAGGTTGCCAATCAAGAATTTTGTATGAAAACAACTAGGCAAAAAACAACAGCTGGTTATCCTCAGAGAAATATAGAGATGTTGCTAGGAGAGGGACCTTATGAGGGCCAGCTACAACAAATTCAATACGATCCTGCCATTTATTCACAAATTGCTTCAGTTGCGGTTAAGGCATGGAAAACTTTACAAGGGCATGGAATTTGCAAGGTCAATTATCCAAAGTAATACAAGAAACTAATGAGCCTTATGTGGAATTTGTTAATAGGCTTTTACAAACAGCTACCAGAGTTTTGGGGGATGCAAGACAAGCAATGCCATTAATTAAACAGCTAGCCTATGAACAAGCCAATGAATGATGTAGAGATGTAAAACTCCCCAGAGTTTTGGGGGATGCAAGACAAGCAATGCCATTAATTAAACAGCTAGCCTATGAACAAGCCAATAAATGATGATTAATTAAATCTTTAATTTAATGTAATTAAATTAAATAATTTAATTAATGTAGATGCCATTAATTAAACAGCTAGCCTATGAACAAGCCAATAAATGATGTAGATGTGGAGAAATACAAATTTAAACACATATATAAAACTATGTAGAGATATTAATGAACAGGGGCAAGACTTGGCAGCTGCAGTACAATAGGCATTAGGTGCCAGGCCAAAAACATGCTACAATTGTGGACAAATATGACATTTTAAAAGAAGTTGCCCCATAGGAGGAGGGTTTAACAGAACTGGGTATCAAAGGGGTAGAATACTGGGTATTTGCCCATGATGCCACAGAGAGACATTGGGCTAATGAATGCCATTCTCAAACTACTGTAGAGGAAACTCCATTATCAAAAATAGACAAGGACCAGGTATTTACCCACGATATTGTGGAGGAAAAAATTGGACTCCATTGCCAAAAAACAGACAGGGGGGCCCAATGATCCAGAACTCGTGATCACAAATATACAGGGCATTAGAAGAACCCAGCAACACCATCAGGCTAGGGCCCATGACTCATTATCAAACAGATAACTTATTTGACAAACTACAGAGAGCACAGGGTTGGATTTCTGCGCCTCTGCCAGAGCAGTACTAACTCCAGAGATGGGAGTTCAAATCCTTCCCACAGGGGTAAAAGAACCTCTTACCCAAGGAATGGTAGGCTTATTTTACTAATAATAAGGCACAGTTCTTCTACTCTAAAAGGACTTATGATAAGTCCTGGGGTAATTGATCCCAATTTTGAAGGGGAAATAAAAATTAAAGCCAGTTCTCCAAGGGATATATCAGTAATTTCACCAGGAGACAGAATCGCACAGTTATTAATACTACCCAGCCTGCATGATAAATTTTCCAGTAGTACTATAGAAAGAGGTTCCAGGGGACTAGGCTCCACAGGTTTAGATTGGGCTGTGCTTTATTTAAATTCAGATTCTAGGCCCATTCTAAAATTAAATACTCAAGGGTATGAATTTAATGGGCTACTGGATACACGTGCAGACCTTAGCATCATCACTCTAGCCACTCAAATGCTTCGAGGACTAGGAGTGGTGACTAATTCCCATAGAAGTTCAATGGTATTAGATGGAAATGATCCTGAAGGATGTGAAGCAATTATACAGCCATATGTATTGGATCATCTTCCTATAAATTTATGGGAATGAGATGTTCTAGATCAATTAGGTCTAAAGTTAACAAATAACATCAATTCAAATGTGCCCACTATTATGACTAGACAAGGTTATAGGAAAGAAAAAGGATTAGAAAAACAAGGACAAGGTATAGTGGCACCAATACAAATAGATCAAAAAACAGACATGTATTGGGTTTTCAGGAGGGGTCACTGAGACAGTAACAATTACTTGGAAATCAGAAAGGCCAGTATGGGTTTCTCAGTGACCCCTGACTAAAGAAAAGATCCAACACCCCATGACCTTGTCAAACAACAATTAGCAGAGGGACACATACAACCTTCTGTATTTCCCCATAATACTCCTATTTTTGTCATCAAAATGAAATCTGGTAAATGGAGATTATTGCAAGATTTAAGAGCTATTAATAACGAGATGGTAATCATGGGATCTGCTCAATCGGGGATTCCTCAATTGTCTGCTTTGCCAAAAACCTGGTATGTTTTATTTTTTTTTCTTTTTTTCTTTTTTTTTATTGGTTGTTCAAAACATTACAAAGCTCTTGACATATCATATTTTATACATTAGATTCAAGTGGGTTATGAACTCCCATTTTTACCCCAAATAAATATTGCAGAATCAAGAACCTGGTATGTTTTAGTTATAGATATTAAAGATTGTTTCTTTCCATCCCAAATCATCCTGAGGATAGTCCACGTTTTGCATTTACTATCCCTGCGCTAAATCATGAAAGTCCTACTCAGAGATATAAATGTAAAGTACTCCCTCAAGGGATGGCTAACAGCCCAACCATGTGTCAAATTTATGCTAACAAAGCAATTCAGTCACTTAGAAATCGAAATTCTTTACTACAAATATTTCACTATATGGATGATGTATTATTAGCACACAAAGATAAAAACACATTGTTAGAATGTTATGCCACACTGACAAACTTATTAAAAATTATAATCTAGAGATAGCAATAGACAAAATACAATTGAATTTTCCAATTAATCATTTAGGAGTTCTATTATGCTCATCATGGTCAGTCCACCAAAAATTCAAATACGAGTAGATCAACTTAAAACACTTAGCGACTTTCAAAAGTTATTAGGAAACATAAATTGGATAAGGTCTTATCTAGGCATACCAACATGAGAGTTGGTACCTTTATTTAATATCTTAAAAGGTCCATCAAATCCAAATTCACCCTTCATGTTAATGACTGAAGCAAGAAAGACATTAAAACTCATTGAAGCATATATGGAAAATATGTATTTGGATAGAATTAATATAAGTTTGTCTTTATTATTTATTGTACTACCAACAAAAAATATTCCTACAGGAGTATTTTGGCAAGAAGGTCCATTATTATGGATACATTTATCTTATTCTTCTAACACTCTTCTTACTATGTATCCTGAAGATGTAGGAGAATTAATACTGAAAGGAATACAAGCAGCAGAGGGAATGTTTGGAATTTCTCCTAACAAAATTATCATTCCATATACTATGGATCAAATTAACGAGTTAGCTAATGAGTTAAAAACCTGGGCAATAATTATGTTCAAATCTATTTGTTCATTTGATAATCACCTACCATCCAATCCTTTGTTGTCTTTTTTCATCCTCGCTTTCTGTAGTTTTTCCAAAAATAACAAGAAAAACACCTATCATGAATGCTCCAAATATATTCACTGATGGGTCAAATAATTGTACAGTACAAGTAATTATCCCTGATCAAACTTTTACATTTTTAGTACCCGAACAATCAGCTCAAAGGGTAGAGCTTACTGCAGTATTACAAGTTTTTTTTGAGGTTTAAAGATTTTGTATTTAATTTATTTTCTAACAGTTTGTATATAGTTAATGCTATAAATTCACTTAACGATGCTGGTAGGATTTCCCCTTCCTCTACTGTTTTCTCTTTGTTTTCTGCTATGTAGTGTAATTTGGAACAGAAAAGATCCATTCTTTATAGGACATATCAGGACACATACAAGATTGCTTGGAGCCCTTTGGGCAATAATTTAGCAGATAAAACCACACATGACATACATTTTTTTCTACACTAGAAAAAGCTACAAATTTTCACAAATCCTTTCATGTTAATGCTAATACTTTATGAAAGCATTTTAAAATAACTAAAGAACAAGCTAGACATATAATAAAACAATGTCAAAATTGTGTGACTTTCATACCACAAGTTAATATTGAAATCAATCCTAGAAGACTGATACCTAATCATTTTTTTATTATATGTATGTCACACACTTGCCAGAATTTGGGAAATTAAAATATCTACATGTTACAGTTGATACTTCTTGCGGTTATTTAATGGGCTCCCTTCATACAGGAGAAAAAACTAAAGATATTATATCTCATTGCTTGCAAAATTTTTCCACTTTGGGCATTACAAAACAGTTAAGAACAGATAATGGCCCTGGCTATACTTCTACTTCTTTCAAGCAATTTTGCTCATCATGTGGCATTTCTCACATAACAGGAATCCTGTATAATCCACAGGTACAGCCATAGTTGAAAGAGCTCATCAGACTATATGATGTATTTATTAAAACAAAAAGAAGGGATTGGGAAGGGATATAAACCCCCAAACTCAAACTTAATATAACCCGTTTTACGTTACACTATTTAAATTGGGATTCATCAGGACTTAGTGCTGCAGAAAGACACATGTGTCCAAAAAAATGTACATAAGCTAAAGGTACTTTGAAAGGATATACTAATTTGACAATGGAAAGGTCCTGACCCAGTGGTTGTCTGGATTAGAGGGTCTGTGTGTGTGTTTCCACAGGGAGAACAGAAGCTGATATGGATTCCAGAGAGACTAAATAAAGTGATATCTGCAGATCAAAAAGAAGATGATCCAGCTCAATGTCTACAACACCTGATATTGAGAACCCCAGTTTAGCTATTCTTATGTCTTCAATAATGATTTGCCTACACCTGGAGGATAATGAGCACCATTAAGGCTTATTTCAAATGTAAAAAACTTTAGGCTTACTTGTGGGAATACCTTCAAACCCATATGCAAGTTACAAAAAGAATTTTTCTATTTTATTTTTTGAGCTCATACAGACCTAGGTTAGTGATTTTCTGATCAGTTTTATTTTTTTAATCAACTGTGCAGTTTTTAAACATTGCAATTAAGATTGCACCTGTGAAAAGCTACAAGCCTTTACTGTTTTGATATGTGTGCACACTTTTGTTATATGTTGTATGTCTGTATGTGTGTATGTCCATATATTAGTAGTGCTCATGAAAAAATGGATCCAAATACTTTTTTATTCATGTGATTTAAACAGTTTAATTTAAATTTGGTATTTTTTTAAAAAAATGAACTATAAGGAGGTTAACAGATTTGTTTATTTACTTTCACCTTTCCTTTTCATTGCATATGATGATTCTGTTCAGGATAATATAAATAATTTCCAGTATTACTGAAAAACCAAATGAGACTTCGGAGTTACTGCTGCCATCATCACAACTGTTGCTGTTTCTGCTGCTGCCACTATAGCTTCTGTGATGGCTGTCACACAAACTGTACAAACTGTTGCATTAATATTTACTTCAAGAAGAAATAGACATATTAATGGACTCCTCTGCTTTAAGCTGCTTGTGGAACTTACCTCGACTATGTATCATTTATACGCATTAAAACTGATAAAAAAAAAATTGTAATTAGTACCAGGGTATCTTTGCTGATGGTGTCATTGGTGCTACAATTTTTCCAAAAGGAGCCATCAATTGGCTTGGGACCCTGGCATTTTGTATCCTCCCCCTTCTGCTTGCAGCGGGTTATCCACAAGTATGGCTAAATAATGCTGGGCTGGTAGTCAATGATGGGTAAGATTCAAATTGCAATGGTACCAACCTAAGACAGGAGGCTGACGCCTTGAGGTCAGCTCATCTGTTGATGGGTAAAGACCACATGTAGTATTGGACAACCTAAGACAGGCAAGATCCCTAAGTCACATACTGGTTGTTTAAACTAAGCAAAAGGGGGAGATGATGAGGGCCACAACCAAGTTAAGATGGCACCTGGCAGTATACTAGGCCAGAGTGGTTTTGAGTCAATGCCAAGGAGCCATATAGATGATGAGAATTCCTTAATGACTGACTGCTGTGTCTAGATGATGTCAATTAAGTTAAGCTGTGTGTAATTAGTTGGGTATATGTACCTCTGCAGTCCGGCAGAGAAGCGGCTCCTGCTACCTCGGGTGCACGTTACTTTGAATTCTGATTTCCTCCTTAGTTCAATCTCAATAAAGTAGTTTCCGCTTCAAAATTCAAGTTGCTTGACACCTCTCAGTTATTTAACACAGCTGGACTATGGAAAGACCTATCCATTAACCTTACCCAAAAACTATCCCTAACCATAACCCTAGACCTGATATTAGCCCTAGCCCTAATTCTTGCCATAGCCCTAACACAAATTCTAGCCCTCATCCTAGCCCTAAACCTAGCCTTGATCCTAACCCAAATCTTAACTCTAGCCCTATCGCTAATTTTATCCCTCACCCTACTTCTGAACATTGCTATTACCCCATCCCTTCTCCCAAATCTACCCCTAACTCTAACTCTAGATTAACCCTTACACAAATCTTAGAGCTGATCCTAGCATTAACCTTACCACTAGCACTAAGACTAACTCTAACTCTCATCCTATCCCTATTCCTAGATCTAACCCTATCCCTTACCATAATGCTAACACTTGCCCTAACCTTAGCCCTAATACTAGCCCTAGCCCTAACCCTAGAACTAATCATAACTCTAAATCCAACCATAACCCTAAGCCTAAACCTCACACTAACACTAGCCCTAACAATAACACTAATTCTAAATCTAGCAGTAATCTAGTTCAAGCCCTAAAACAAAACTGAGCCATAGCCCTGACCCTAAATCTTAACCTAAAACAAAACCTAACCCTATACTTACCCCCAACCTTAGACCTAATTCCATTCCTAACTTAACCATAAAAAAAACCTTGAGCCTGACTCTGACCCTACACTAACCCTAGTTCTAATATCATCCTAAAAGTATACCTAATCATAAAACTAGAACTAGCCCTAACCATAACCCTAAAAGTAGCCCTAATCATAACTCTAATTATTAGCCGTAGCCCTAAAACTAGCCCTAACCTAACCCAAAACCTAGCCCTAAACTGAGCCCTACACCTCGTTTTAACCCTAACCCTAACCCTAGCCCAAACAATTACCCTAAACCTGACCCTAAACCTACAACTGGCCATAACCCTAAACCTAACCCTAGACTTAATCCTAACCATAATCCTAGCCCTAACTCTAGCTCTAACCCTATCTATTACCCTAAACATAACCATAACCCTAATGCTAACCCTAGCCCTAAACTTAATCCTAATCCTAAACCTAGACCTGACACTAACCCTAACTGTTGCCCTAGCCCTAACCCTACACTTACTCTAATTCTAAATTTAACACTAACCCTAGCACTAAACCTATCCCTAACCCTAGCCCTAATCCTAACCATAAACCTAGTCCTAAACCTAGCCATTACCCTAAACATAAGCCTAACCCAAACATAGCTCTAAACATAGTTCGTTGGGGTTACTCACCAATTACCCTAACCCTAACTATAGACGCCATGATAACACTAGGCCTAACCCTTAACCTACTCTAACCCTAACTATAAACTTAACCCTAATTCTAATCCTAAACCTACTTTAACTGTAAGTGTAAACCAAACACGAGACCTAACCATAAACCTAACCCTTGCTGTAGGCCTAATCCTAGCTCAAACACTAACAGTTACACTAAACTTAACACTAACTCTAGTCCTAAACATAAATCTAACCTTATCCATTTATGCTTAATTCTAAACCTATCCACAACAATAACCTCATCTATTACCCTAACCTAACCTGAACAGTAAACCTAATCCTATCAATTACACTAACCCTAACCCTAACACTAATGCTAATTCGAGGCCTAAAACTAAACCAAAACCTAACCCAAATTCTGAACAACACACCGATTCTAATAACACACCTAGCTTTAAACCTGAACCTTACCCTCAACCTCACCCTTATACTAGACTTAGCCATAAAGCTAACCCTAACAGTATCCTTAACCATAAATCTAGACCTAACATTAGCACTCTACCTAATTCTTGCCCTAAACCTAAGACAAATCCTAGCCCTCATCCTACCGCAAACCTATCATTAATCCTAACCCAAATTCTAACCCTAGCCCAATCCCTAATTTCAACTGTTGCCCTAGTTCTGAAACTAGGTATAAAGACATCCCTTCCCCTAACCCTAACACTATCTCTAAAACTAACCCTAGCCCTAACCCTAAGCCTAATCCTAACACTAATCATAGTTCTAATCCTAGCCCTAATTTATTACTAACTGTAACACTAACTCTAATTCTAGCCCTTAGACTAACCCTAACTCTAGCCCCAGATCTATTTCTATTACCAACCTTATCTATTGCCTAACCCTAACACTAGCCCTAACCTTAGTCTAACCCTAGACCTAGCCCTAAACCTAGAACTAACCCTATCTCTAAATATAACCCTAACTCTAAACCTGAACCTCACCCTAACAGTAGCCCTAACTCTAATTTTTATCTGAAAACTAGCCCTAACCCTAGCCATAGCCTACATACAAAACTGAACTATAGCCCTAATCCTAACCCTTAACTTAAACCAAATCCTAACGCTACACCTAGACCTAAGCCTACCCCTACAACTAATACTGAACTTGACTCTGACCCTAAAACTAACCCTGCCTCTGAATATCACCGTAACCCTAAATATAACCCAAACACTAGACCCAGCCCTAAACCTAACTTTAAATTATTCCTAAATGTAAAGGTACTTCTTACATTAGCCATAGCCCTAACTCTAACACAAAACCTAGCCCTAATCTGAGCCTTAAACATAGCTTTAACTCTAACCCTAACCCTAACACTAACACTAACAGTAACCCAAACCCTAGCTCTAAACCTATTCCTTACCCTAAGCCAAACTCTCACCCTATTTCTAACCCTAATCTTTCACTTACCCCATTCCCTAACTCTACTAGTAGTCTTAAACCTAGACCTCATTCTATCTCTAACCCTAACCAGAAGCCTATGCCTAACCCTGAACCTTATTCTGACCCTGACACTCACCCTAGGTCTAAGACTGACCTTTACACTAAACCTAACAGTAACCTTAGGTCTAAACCTGACCATAACCCTAAATCAAACCCTAACACTAGCCCTACAAATAACCATATACCTAAACCTAACATAACACTAGCATTAGACATAAACTTAATCCTAAATATAGACATAATTCTAGCCTTAGTCCGGAACAAAACCTAGCATTAGTCCTAAAATAACCATTAACCTAACACAAAGACTAACCCTACCCCTAGACCTAATCCTAGTTCTAATTCTGGCCCTAACCTAAACCCAATGTTAACCCGAAGAGTGACGCTTACCCTAACATAAACCCTTGCTCTAAACCTTATTCTAACCCAAAGTTAAACCTCACACTAGACATATCTATAACCCTAACCCATAAAACGAGTCATAACCATAAATCTAGCTCTTACATTACCCATAGCCCTAAGACTAGCCGTAAAACTCACACAAAAACTAGTCCTAATACAAGCCCTAAACCTAAACCTAAGCATAACCCTAACACAAACTCTAGCCTAAATCCTAAACCTAATGCTTGCCCTAGCTCTAACCTTAGCTCAAACTCTAACACTTACCCTAAACATAACCCTAGCTCTAACACTAACCCTAACCATAACCCTAAACCTATCCCTAATCCTAAATGTAACCATAGCCCAAATCCTAGCTCTAACTTTATCCATTACCATAAACATAACCCTAATTCTAATGCTAACCCTAGCCCTTACCCTAACCCTATCTCTAACCCTAACACTAACCTTATACATTACCGTAAACCTAACCTGAACTGTAAACCTACCTCTATCCATTACTCTAACCCTAATCCTAACCCTATTGCTAATTCGAACACTAACCTTAAACCTTAACCCAAACCAAACCCTAACACAGACTCTGACCCTAATAATAACCTAGTTCTAAACCTGATCTTTACCCTAAACCAAACTCTTACACTATACCTAGCCATAAACCTATCCCTAACACTATCCCTAACCATAACCCTAGACCTGACATCAGCCCTAGCCCTAATCCTAATCGTAACACTAACACAAACCCTAGCCCTAAACCAAGCTTTAAACCTAGACTTAATCGTAACCTAAACCTTCACCCTAGCCCTATCCCTAATTTTAACCCTCGCCCTCCACTAAATCTAGCTATATAACCCCATCCCTTCCCTTAATACTAACCCTAACCCTAGCCCTAAAGATAGGTCTAACCCTAACACTAATTGTAGCGCTAATCCTTGCCCTATTTGAACACTAACTTTAACTCTATCCCTAACCCTAGCCCTAAAACTAACTCTACCTAACAACTTAGCCCTATTTGTATGTATAACCCTATTCATTACCATAACACTCACAATATCCCTAACCTTAGCCCTGACCCTAGCCATAGCCCTAACCATAACTCTAAATCTAAACCTAATCTTAAGCCTATACCTAACACTAGACCTACCCCTAACCCTAACCCTAACATTAACCCTAATTGTAACCCTAGCTCTTACATTAGACAATGCCCAAAACTAGCCCTAACCCTAAAACAAAAACTAGCCCTAATCCAACTCTAAACCTATATTTAACCTTAATCCTAACCCTAAATTTAGCCCTAACCCTAGCTCTAAGCCTATCCCTTAACCTAAGAAAAACCCTGACCCTGATGGTAACCTTAGACCTATCTCTAATCCTAAGGCTAACCAAAACCCTAATGCTATTAGTAGTTCTAACTCTAGCCCTCATTCTAGCTGTAACCCTATCCCAAACCCAAACGGTAACCCTGACCCTTATTCTGATCCTAACACTAACCTTAGGTCTATAACAGACCTTAACCCTAGACCAAACCCTAACACAAGACCTAGACCTAAACCAAATCCTAAATCTAGCATTAACTCTAGCCCTAGCTCTAACAATAATCCTTAACGTAACTCAAACACTAACCCTACCCCTAGACCTAAACCTAGTCCTAATTCTAGTTGTAACCCTAACTCAAACTCTAACCAAAACACTGACCCTGCATTTAGAGTAAACCTACATCTAAATCTGAACCTACCCAAAAATCTAAACCTAACTCCTGACCTAGCCATAACCCTAACCCTATAACTAGCCCTCAACATAACCCTAGCTCTTACATTACCCAAAGCCCCAACCCTAGGCCTAAACCTAACACAAAACCTAGAGCTAATCCTAGGCCTAAACCAAGCCTTACTTGGTTTGGTTTGGTTCAGCATAACCTGAACCCTAACCCTAGCCTAAGCCTCTCCTT
Organism: Callospermophilus lateralis; assembly: GCF_048772815.1. Taxonomy (NCBI): domain Eukaryota; kingdom Metazoa; phylum Chordata; class Mammalia; order Rodentia; family Sciuridae; genus Callospermophilus; species Callospermophilus lateralis. The sequence goes on along the minus strand of NC_135318.1, from coordinate 76,998,412 downwards.
AGTCCTAACGCTAGCTCAAAGCCTAAACATTACACTAAACATAAACCTACACCTATTCCTCAAACTAACCCTAACCCTAGCCCTAATCCTAACCTTAACCCTAGCCTTAAACCTATCTCTAAACTTACCCATTACTCTAAACCTAAACCTAAACTTATTGATATTCCTAAACTTAACCCTAAACCCAAACCCAACTGGAAAACTAAACCCAGACCTAACCGTAAACCTCACACTTGCCATAGACCTAACCCTAGCTCAAAACCTAACCCTTACTATAAACATAAACATAAACATAGCCCTAAATCTAAGCCTAAACATCAATCTAACTTTAAACATAGCCCTAAATCTATATCTAATCATGTACATTACCCTAACCCTAGACCTATCCCTAAAGATATCCCTAGCCCTATTCCTAACCCTAATCCTATGAGTACTATAATCTTATCCCTAGAAATAACCCTAAACCTCACCCTCACCCTAGCCCTAACCCTAGCTCAAAACCTCATCCTGGGACTGGGGATGTGGCTCAAGTGGTGGCACGTTCACCTGACAGGTGTGGGGTGCTGGATTCGATCCTCAGCACCACAGAAAGATGTTCTGTCCGCTGAAAACTAAAAAATAAATATTAAAAAAGTTCTCTCTTTCTCTCTCTCTCTCTCTCTCAAAAAAAAAAAACTATTCCTAATGCTAAACATAACCCTAATACTATCCTTAGTTTTAACCCTCACCCTAACATTAATTTAAGACCTATTCCTAACCATAAACCTACCCCTAAACTTAGATCTAACCCTATCCATTATACTAACCATAACCCTTTCTCTAGGTGAACCGTAGGCCTAACCTTAACCCTATTGCTAACCCTAACCCTATCAATTACCTTAAACCTAATGTAAACTCTAAACAAAACTCTATCATTACCCTAACCAACACCCTAATGCTAATTCAAGCCCCAAACCTAAACCCTAACCTCAACTAAACTCTAACACTGACCCTGACCCTAATAAATCTCCTAGCTGAAAAGCTGACCCTTACCCTAAACCTAACCCTTACACTAGACATAGCCATAACCCTAATTCTAAAACTATCCACAACTGTAAACCTAGACCTGACATTAGTCATGGCCCTAAAACTAGCCCTAAACCTAATACAAAACCCAGCCCTTATCCAAGCCATAAACCAAGCCTTAATCCTAACCCTAAACCTAACCTTAGGCCTAACCCAAAAACTAACCCTACCCCTAATCTTAGCCCTAATTTAGTCCTATTCCTAACCCTAGCCCTAGCCATAGCCCTAGAACTAATTCTAACTCTTACCCTAGCCCCATACCTAGTTCTAACCCTATCCCTTACCAAAACCCTAATTCTAGCCCTAACCCTTGCTCTCTCATTAGCTCTAGCCCTATCCTAGATGTAATTTAATTTTAAATCAAATCCTAAACCTAAGCCTAATCCTAACCCTATCTCTAAATCTAACTTTATCCATAGCCCTAAAACAAAACCGAGCTAGAGGCCTAACCCTAACCATCAACCTAAACCAAACCCTAACCCTAAAACAAACTTTAGCTCTAATTCTACTTTTACGCTGAAAACTAAAACTGACTCTGACTCTGACCAAAATACTAACCCTAGTCTAAACATCACCCTAACACTAACCCTAAACAAATCACTAGACCTACCACTAACCCTAAACCTAAATTGGGCCCTAATTGTAACCCTGGTTCTTACATTAGCCACACCCTTAACCCTAGCACTAACTTAACCCAAAACCTAGCCCTAATCCCAAGCCTAACCCGAGTTTTAACCCCAACCCTAACCCTAAACCTAGCCCTAATCAAAACCTTAACCCTAGCCCTAACCCTAGCTCTAACCCTATTCATTGCTGTAACCATAATCCTAGGCCTAAAGCTAACCCTATGCCTAAATTTATGCACTATACTAAACCTAAACCCTAAACCCATAATGCTAATTAGAGCCCTAACTTTGAACCCTAACCTATCCCAAACTTCTAAACCAGACCTTGACCCTAATAATACCGATAGCTCTAAACCTAACCCTAACTCTAAACCTAACCCTTACATTACATATAGCCATGGACCTATCCCTAAAACTATCTTTAACCATAACCCTTGATCTGCTATTAGTCCTAGCCCTAATACTCGTCCTAACCCTAAAATAACCATATCCCTCATCCTAGCCCCAAACCTAGCCTTAATCATAACCCTAACTTTAGTCATAGCCCTAACTCTAATTCTTAACCTCACCCTATTTCTAAACCTAGCTATAATGCCATTCCTTACCTTAAACTTAACCCTAACCGTAATCCTAATTCTAAGCCTAGGCCTAAGGTGAATGCTAACCCTAGCCCTAATCCTAGCCCAAATTTAACCCTATCCCTAAACTAACCCTAACCCTGTACCTAAGACTAACTCTAATCTCATACTAGCCCTATCTCTACTTGTAACCCTATCCATTACCATAATCTTAACCCTAGTTTTAAACCTAGCCCTAAACCTAGCCATAACCCTTGCCTAATTCTTATTCCTAGTCGTAACCCTAGAACTAACCCTAACTCTAAATCTAACCCTAACCCTAAGCCTTAGCCTAACTTTAACACTACCCCTAGCCCTAACACTAATAATAAAACTAGCACTAACCCTAACCATTGCAGTAATAAACACCCAAGCAATAGCCCTAAAACTAAACCTTAATATAAACCAAACCTTAACACTACACCTAGACTTAACCCTAGCCCTAATTCGAGTCCTAAACCGTAACCTTAATAATAACCCTAATTCTGACTCATATCCTAACACTCATCCTAGCACTAAACACCACCCTAATCCTAAACCAAACCCTTACAGTAACCCTAACAAACACTAACACTAGCACTAAATTTCACCCTAACCTTAAACCTAATCCTAAAACAAGATGTTTAAACCCTATCCATAACCTAAAACTAACCCTAAAAACTCTAGTTTTTTCATTAGCCATTGCTCTAAATCTATGCATAACCCTAACACAAAAAAGTGCTAATCTGAGCCCTAAAACTTGCTTTAACCCTAACCCTAGCCCTAACCATATCCCTTATTCTATTCCAAACCCTAAATCTAATGCTAATCCTAATCCTAACCCTAATTCTTAACCTAATACAAACTCTAACCCTCTTTCTAGTCCTAACCCTAGTCCTCATTCTAGCTCTAACCATAACCAAACCCTAACCCTAACCCTGAGCCTTATTTCAACCCTAACACTAATCATAGTTCCAAACATGAACCATCCCTAAACTGAACCCTAACACTAGCCATACTGATAACCTTATACCTAAACCTAAACCTAACACTAGCCCTAGACCTAAACCTAATCCTAATCTATCCATAACTCTAGCTTTTGACCTAATTAAAAACCTAGCCCTAGCCCTAACAATAACCCTTAGCCTAAAGATAAACACTAACCCTTCCCCTGGACTTAACCCTAGTCTTAATTCTGCCTTTCACATTAACCATAACCCTAAACTGAACACTGACCCTGACCCTGACACTAACCCTAACTCTAAACATCACCCTAACCCTAAACCTAACCCTAAAACTATACTTAGCGCTAACATTAACCCTAAAACTAGCCATAATCATAACAAGTTCTTACATTTGGCATAGCCCTAACATACCACAAAACCTAGCCCTACACCAAGCCCTGCCCTAGTTTTAACCCTAAAGCTAACCATAACCCTAAATTTAGCCCTAACCCTAAAACTAAGCCTAACACTAGACCTACTCTTAAGCGTAACATTATTCCTATCACTAGCTCTAACCCTATTCATTACCCTAATGATAAACCTAACACTTCTTCTAACCCTAGGCTGAACCCTAATCCTATCCCTAACCCTAACCCTATCTATTACCCTAAACCTAACCTGAACTCTAAACCTAAAACTATCATTAACCTATCCCTAACCATAATGATAACTCAAGCATTAACCCTAAACCTTAACCTAATAAAATCCTAACACTGACCCTGACTCTAATAATACCCATAGGTCCAAGCCTGACCCTAACAAGAAACCTGACCCTTACAATAGACCAAGCTATAACTAACCCTAAAACTCTCCCTAACTAACACTAGACCTGACATTAGCTCTAGCTCTTATCCTAGTCCTAATCCTAACACAAACTTTAGCCCACATCCTAGACATAAATCTCACCTTAATCATAAACTTAACCCTAACCCTAACCATAACCCTAATGCTAATCCTCACCCTAGTCCTAAAAGAAGCTATAATCCCATCCCCTAAACTAAACCTAACCCTAACACTAAAACTAACACTAACCCTAGCCCTAAACCTAGGCCTAATCCTAACACTAACCCTAGTTCTAATCCCAGCCCTAATTTAGCCCTATCCCTAACTCAACCCTAACCCTAATCCTAAGACTAACTCAAACTCTCGCCCTAACATTATAACTAGTTCTAACCCTATCCATTACCAACAACCTAAATCTAGTTCTAAACTTAGCCCTAATCCTAGCTCTATCCTTAGCCCTACCTCAAAGCCTAGATCTAAACCTAACTCTAAATCTAACCCTAAACCTAAGCCTAAACCTCACATTAACACTAGCCCTAAACCTAACATAAATCCTAAAACTAGCCCTAACTCTACCCTTAGTTCTAAAACAATACCGAATCATAACCCTAACCATATCACTTAACCTAAACCAAACCCTAATCCTACATTTAGCCCTAATCCTATCTCTAATTCTAGTCCTAACCCTAATCTGAAAATAATCCAGACCCTGACTCTGACCCTAACACTAAACCTAGCTCTAAACATCATCATAACCGTAAACTTAACCCTAACTCTAGACCTAGCCCTAACCCTGACCATATCACTAGCTCTAATTATAACGCTAATATTTACATTAGCAGTAGCCTTAACTCTAGACCTAACCTAACCCAAAACCTAGCCTTAATAGGAGTCCTAAACCTAGCATTTTAAAATAATTATGTTTTAGTTTTCGGTGGACAGAACATCTTTATTTTATTGGTTTGTGGTGCTGAGGAGTGAACCCAGCATCCTGCTCGTGCCAGGTGAGCACGTTACTTCTTTAACCACATTCCCAGCACCAAAACCTAGCTTTAACCCTAAACGTAAATCTAACAGTAACCCAAACAAAAGCCCTAATCCTGTACATAACCTTACCCCTAATCTTAGGTCTAACCCTATCCATTACCCTAATAATAACCTGACCCTTATGCTAACCCTAGGCCTAACCCTAACCCTATCCATTACACTAAACCACACCTAAACCTTAAACCTAACCCTTTAATTACTAACCTTTAATAATAATTCAAGCCCTAAACCTAAACCCTAACCCAACACAAACCCTCACCTTGATTCTAACCCTAATAATAACCCAATCTCTAAAACTAACCCTTAGTATAAACCTAACAACTACACTGGAAAAAGTCATAAAACTACCACTAAAACTATACCTAACTGTAACCCTAGAGCTGACATTAGCCATAGCTCTAATACTAGCCTTAAACCTAATACAAACATTAGCCCTCATCCTAGCCCTAAACCTAGCTTTAATCATAACCCCAACACTAACCCTAGCCCTAACCCTAATACTAACCATTGCCCTAGCCCTCAACCTAGTTATAACCCAATCCCTTACCCTAAACATAGCCCTAACTCTAACCCTAATCCAAGGCCTAAACCTAACACTAACACTATCCCTAATTTAGCCCTATCTATCCCTAACCCTAATCCTAAACCTAACCCTAGCCCTAAGACGAACTCTAACTCTCATACTAGCCCTATTACTAGTTCTATCTCTATCCCTTACCATAATCCTAAACCTTACACAAACCCTAGTCCTAACCTTTGCCCTGTTCTTAGCCCTAGCTCTAATCATAGATCAAACCTAACTCTAAATCTAACCCTAACCCAAAGCCTAAGCTTAACCATTACAAATACATTTATATTTAGACTCTGTGTCTACAGATGTTGGCTTCAATTATTATTTAGAATATAGTCATTAGTTTCATAAAAGGCATACCATTTCTTGTGGTGTATAGAGAACTGAGAGTCAGGGACAAGATGCTTTGTTAAGGGGGAATGATGCGAGGGTATGAGATTAATCTAACTTAGCAGCTTTGGAGGAGAACTCTAATGAATAGACAGTGGGAATTTTTGGAAGAATGTATAAGTTCAAACTTCTTATCTGTATTCATAAAATTACCCAATGTATAAATAATAAAAGTTAGGAGGCTGAAAGTGGGATAGAGAAAGAAAAAATAAATAAATAATAAAGAAAGAAAAAAGAGAGGGAGAAAGAAAATAAGAGCAAATAAAGGGGTGGTGAGTTGGGGCCTCTGAAATTCCTCTATATTATACTATTCTGGTAATTCAGTTTTTAAAGTCCAAATTCATGGAAAGTTCTTGGTTTCACATATGTTGAGGTTGTGAATACCAGAGGGGAAAGGTAGAGGAGAATGGATGAGAAGAGCAAGAAAAGAAAAAAATAAGAAAGAAAAAAAGTCTCTCAGAACTCTGTTTTATTTTCTTTGAGTAGGTGGAGTTGTATACACCTAGCTTGAGTGTCTATGCTCAGGGTGGTGGAGGTAGCCAGCTTGAGAGGGCTTGAGCTTCTACCTGGAGCCTCCCTACTCTAAGTCTCTGAATTGGAAACAAGGTGCCTGTACAGTTTCTGTTCCACATTGATAGATACAACCCACAAAAGCTTGTGAGAAAAATCTTGAATTATCACAGCTGGAGGTAGGGGAGTTAAAAACATGGCACCTGATAAGCTGCAGAACTGAGCTGGTAGCCACACCCACCAATAGGTGGCTAGTAAGTTTTTGCAAGATGGGTTGCATCTTTTACTCTTGTATGGTGTTTGGTGAGGTGGGTGGTTCTGGAATAACCTTGTGCTGTGTCCAGAGTTTGGTTTGGTGACCCACAAGCAAAGCCTCTGTGTTCTGTGCTGCCGTCCATCTGCGCAGAGAGTGCCCCTGCGGCTGAGACTGCTCTTTGCGTCCAGAGCAACTTCAAAGTTGAGCCTTCCCTCTGCGCCAAGAGCACCCTTGCAGTTTTCTTAAAATTTCTATGATACTGTTCAGGATTCATCTTTTACTTAGCCTTACTATACTCCACAGGTTTGGGCCTTGTCGGTTAAATGATTTGCTGTCAGGAACAGTTTGTATTTTAAGGTTTCCCTTCATTATGGCTTATTGATGTGAATGAAAATAGAGCTGGAAATCAAACAGGATTGTCAGGAGGTTCTGGGAAACTTCACAAACTCAGTTCTCGATGGGCACTCTCTGTTTTTTTTTTTTTTTTTTTTTTTTTTTTTTTGAAGGTAGGCCAAAGCTGAAGCATGCAAAAGCAACTGTATCTGAGAGCCCTTAAGGATAAAACAGAGAAACATGTAGTGTACTGAAATAAGTCTCCCAACAATTTGATCAGATTTCTTTGATACTGCACAGCGTTCATCTTTTAGCTTGCTCCACTAGGCTCCCCAAGGTTGGAACTTCTAGGACCAATGGTTTTCTAAACAGGTAAGGGTTACTGTAACGGTTAAGATTAGGGCTAGCTTTAGAGCTAGTATTAGGGTTAGAGTTTATTTTGTTCAAATTTCTTTGATACTGTGAAAACTTATCTTTTACCTAGCATTTCTATTTGCCCCAGTTTTGGGCCTTCTTGCTTCAATGGTTCACTGTTGAGAATAGTTTGTTTTTAATATCTCACTTCATTTTGACCTACATAGGTAAATGCAAATGGAGCTGGAAATCCAAGGGTTGGTGCTATCTGGCTGAAACTTTACGTACTCAATCACTTGTCTGTGGGCACTCTGTGGTTTCTTCCTTGTGAAAGTAGCCATAAGCTGAAGCATGTAAAACAACTTTATCCAAGAGCACTTTAGGAGAAAACAGGGCAATATGTATGTACTGAAATACTTCCCACAATTATTTGGTCAGATTTCTTTGATACTGTTTAAGATTCATCAGTAAGCTTTCCCCACTAGTCTCCCCAAGTTTGAAGTTTTTATGATCAAAGGTTCTCTTAACAGGTTAGGCTTAGGGTTATGGTTAGAGTTAGGACAAGTGTTAGAACTAGTGTTAGGGTTAGAGTTAGTATTTTTTTAAACTTTTTTGATACTGGACAGGATTTATCTTTTTCCAATTCTTAGTATACTCCCTATGTTTGGGCCTCCTAGGTAAAAGGGTTTGCTCTCAGGATCAGTTTTAATTTTTATGTTTCACTTCATTTTGCCCTATAGGGGTGAATGGAAATGGAGCTGGACTCAAACAGGATTTGTGCTAGTTGCTTGGAACTTCACAAACTCAATCAGTTCTAAGTGCACATTCTCTCATTTGTTTTTTGTGGTAGTAGCCCAAAGCTGAATTAGAAAGAAACAGCTTTAAATGTGAGCACTTTAGAAGCAAGCTTCAATTTTTTTTACATGGATTACTTTGATACTGTACAAGATTCATCCTTTTTCTAGTCTTAGTAGGATCCCCAAATTTGGGTTTTCAAGGTTTGCCAGTTCACTGTCAGGAACAGTTTGAATTTTTAGGTTTCACTTTATTATGGCCTATAGATGTGAATGAAAATGGAGCTGGAAATCAAACGGAGTTAGTAAAAGCTGCTTGAAACTTCACACACTGAATCAGCTCTCTGTGGGCACTCTCTGGGTATTCCTTGTGAAAATACCTTGAACTGAAGCATGAAAAAATAATTTATCCAAGAGTACATTAGGAGAAAAGAGGAAAATATGAACCTACTGAAATACCTCCCCCAATTATTTGGTCAGATTTCTCTGATACTTCACAGGATTCATCTGTTACCTTGCTCCACTGGGTTTCTTTATTTGCAGACTACTATGATCAATGGTTCTCTAAATAGGTTAGGTTAGATTTAGTATTAGTTTAGGGCAAGGTTTAAAGATAGTGTTTTGTTAGATTTAGTTTTGTTCAAATTTCTTTGATACTTGGCAGGATTCAACTTTTACCTTTTCAACTCTGGAAAAGTTTTTTTTTTAAGTTTTCATTTCATTTTTAACTATGCATGTAAATGAAAATGGAGCTGGAAATCCAACAGGGTTGGTCCTATCTACTTCAAACCTCACACACTCAATCAGTTTTCTATGGGCATTCTCTGGTTTATTCTTTGTGAAAGTAGCCCTAAGTTGAAGCATGCAAAGCAACTTTATGTGAGAGCACATTAGAAAAAAACAGGGAAATATGCATGTACTTAACTACCTCCCCAATTATTTGGTCAGATTTCTTTGATACTTTGAAAGATTCATCTGTTAGCCTACCCAATTTGGCTTCCCAAGTGTTGGACTTCTAGGATTAAAGGGACTCTAAACAGGTTTAGGTTAGTGTTAGGGTTAGTGTCAGGACTAGGATTAGACGTCGTGTTAAGGTAAGAGTTAGCTTTGCATTCAAATTTTTATGATACTGTTAAGGATTCATCATTTTTCCTATTTTGACTATACTCCAAATGTTTAGGTCTTCTACATAAAGGGTTTCTTTCAGGAACAGTTACAATTTTCATGTTTCCCTTATTTTTGCCCTACAGGGGTGAATGGAAATGAAGCAGGAAATTGAACAGGGTTTGTGCTGGATGCTTGAAACCTCACACACTCCATCAATTTTCAGTGAGCATAATCTGATATTTTTTTATGGAAGTAGCCCTAAGATAAAGTTAAAGAAACAGCTTTATTTGTGAGTGCTTTAGGAGCAAGCAGAATAACCATGTACTAAAACAGCTTCATTTTTTTTGGTTGGATTAATTTGATACTGTACAGGATTCATTCTTGACCAAGCCTTAGTAAGCTCCCCAAGTTTGGGCCTTCAAGGTTCAATGGTTCAGTGTCAAGAACAGTTTTAATTTTTAAGATTTCACTTCATTATGGCCTATAGGTGTGAATGGCAATGGAGCTGGAAATCAAACACAGTTGGTGCTGGCTGCATGAAACTTCACACACTCAATCAGCTCTCTGTGGGCACTCTTTGGTTTTATTTGTGAAAGTACCTTAAACTGAAGCATGAAAAAACAATTTATCCATGAACACTTTAAAAAAAATAGAAAAATATTAATGTACTATAATAACTCACACAATTTTTTTATCAAATATATTTGATACTGCACAAGATTCATCTGTTAAGTTGCACCACTTGGCTCCCCAAGTTTGGGACTTCTATGATCATAAGTACTCTAAACAGGTTAGAATTAGTTTAGAATTGGGTTAGGTCTAGTGTTAGAGTTAGAGTGAGTTTTTCTTTTTCAAATTCATTTGATACTTGCCATAATTCATCTGTAGGTTAGGATTAATGATAGATTAAGAGCTAGTGTTAGGTTTACAGTAGTTTTGTTCAAATTTCTTTGATACTAGGCAGCACTTATCTTTTACCTAGCCTTACTATGTTCCCCAGATTTGGGCCTTCTAGGTTCACTGGTTTGCTGTCAGTATTTCAGTTTTTATTTTGAGGTTTTACTTAATTTTGACCTATATGGATAAATGGGAAATGGAGCTGGAAATCAAACACTGTTTTTGCTAGCTGCTTGAAACTTCACACACTCAGTCAGTTCTCTGTGAGGACGCTCTGGTTTTATCCTTGTGAAAGTTTCCCAAAGATGAAGCATGCAAAAACAACTCTATGCAAGAGCATTTTAGGAGAAAACAGGAAAATATGCATGTACTGAACTATCTCCTCAAAACATTTCATGAGATTTCTTTTATACTGGGCAGGATTCATCTGTTAGCTTAACCCACTAGTCTCCAAAACTTTGAGACTTCTATGATCAAAGGTTCTCTAAAACAGGTTAGGGTTAGGCTTATGCTTAGAATTAGGTCTAGTGTTAGGGTTAGAGTTTGTCTTCTTTAAATTTCTTTGATACTGGGCAGGATACATTTTTACCTAGCCTTACTATGTTCCCCAGGTTTCGGCTTTCTCGGTTCAATTCTTGGTTTACAGGAACAGTTTGTATTTTACAGATTCACTTCATTTTGACCTACATAGGTAAATGGACATGTAGCTGGGAATCAAACAAGGTTTATGCTAACTGCTTGAAACTTCACACACTCAATCAGTTCTCTGTGGGCACTCTCTGGTTTATTCCTTGTGAAATTAGTAATAAGCTGAAGCATGCAATACAAATTTATCTGAGAACACTTTGGGAGAAAACAGGAGAATATGCATGTACTGAAAGAGCTCCCCCAATTATTATGTCAGATTTCTTTGTAACTGCCCATGACTCTTCTGTAAGCTTGCCCCACTAGACTCCCAAATTTCAAAATGTCTATGATCAAAGGTTCTCTAAACAGATTAGGTTTAGGGTTAGGCTTCGTGTTAGGACTAGGTTTAGACCTATTGTTAGGGTTTTAGCTAGTTTTTTTTTTTTAATTGATATATTTATTTATTTTTTTCTATTTATTTATTTATTTATTTATTTATTTATTGTAGGTTGTTCAAAACATTACAGAGTTCTTGATATATCATATTTCACACTTTGATTCAAGTGGGATATGAGCTCCCATTTTTACCCCATATACAGATTGCAGAATCACATCAGTTGCACAACCATTGATTTACATATTGCCATTCTGGTGACTGTTGTATTCTGCTGCCTTTCCTATCCTCTACTATCCCCCCTCTGCCCTCCCCTCCCCTCTTCTCTCTCTACCCCCTCTACTGTAATTCGTTTCTCCCCCTTATATTTTTCCTCCTTTCCCCTCACTTCCTCTTGTATATAATTTTGTATACCCCTGAGGGTCTCCTTCCATTTACATGCAATTTCCCTTCTCTCTCCCTTTCCCTCCAACCTCTCATCCCTGTTTAATGTTAATCTTCTTCTCATGCTCTTCGTCCCTACTCTTAAGAACAGAGTAGTCCCTACTCTTAAGAACAGAGTAGTAACTTCGTCCCTACTCTTAAGAACAGAGTAGTAACTAAGAACGTTACTCTCCTTATATCACAGAAGACATTTGGCATTTGTTTTTAAGGAATTGGCTAGCTTCACTTAGCATAATCTGCTCTAATGCCATCCATTTCCCTCCAAATTTTATGATTTTGTCATTTCTTAATGCAGAGTAATACTCCATTGTGTATAAATGCCACATTTTTTTATCCATTCGTCTATTGAAGAACATCTAGGTTGGTTCCACAGTCTTGCTATTGTGAATTGTGCTGCTATGAACATGGATGTAGCAGTGTCCCTATAGTGTGCTCTTTTTAGGTCTTTAGGGAATAGACCGAGTAGGGGAATAGCTGGATCAAATGGTGGTTCCATTCCGAGCTTTCCAAGAAATCTCCATACTGCTTTCCAAATTGGCCGCAACAATTTGCAGTCTCACCAGCAATGTACAAGAGTACCCTTTTCCCCACATCCTCGCCAGCACTTGTTGTTGTTTGACTTCCTAATGGCTGCCAATCTTTCTGGAGTGAGATGGTATCTTAGGGTGGTTTTGATTTGCATTTCTCTCACTGCTAGAGATGCTGAGCATTTTTTCATGTACTTGTTGATTGATTGTATGTCCTCCTCTGAGAAATTTCTGTTCAGGTCCTTGGCCCATTTGTTGATTGGGTTATTTGTTATCTCATTGTCTAATTTTTTTAGTTCTTTGTATATTCTGGATATTAGGGCTCTGTCTGAAGTGTGAGGAGTAAAGATTTGTTCCCAGGACGTAGGCTCTCTATTTACCTCTCTTATTGTTTCTTTTGCTGAGAAAAAACTTTTTAGTTTGAGTAAGTCCCATTTGTTGATTCTAGTTATTAACTGTTGTTCTATGGGTGTCCTATTGAGGAATTTGGAGCCCGACCCCACAGTATGTAGATCATAGCCAACTTTTTCTTCTATCAGACGCCATGTCTCTGATTTGATATCAAGTTCCTTGATCCACTTTGAGTTAACTTTTGTGCATGGCGAGAGAAAGGAATTCAGTTTCATTTTATTGCATATGGATTTCCAGTTTTCCCAACACCATTTGTTGAAGATGCTATCCTTCTTCCATTGCATGCTTTTAGCCCCTTTATCAAATATAAGATAGTTGTAGTTTTGTGGATTGGTTTCTGTGTCCTCTATTCTGTACCATTGGTCCACCCGCCTGTTTTGGTACCAGTACCATGCTGTTTTTGTTACTATTGCTCTGTAGTATAGTTTGAAGTCTGGTATAGCTATACCGCCTGATTCACACTTCCTGCTTAGCATTGTTTTTGCTATTCTGGGTCTTTTATTTTTCCATATGAATTTCATGATTGCTTTCTCTATTTCTACAAGAAATGCCGTTGGGATTTTGATTGGCATTGCATTAAACCTATAGAGAACTTTTGGTAATATCGCCATTTTGATGATGTTACTTCTACCTATCCATGAACAGGGTATATTTTTTCATCTTTTAAGATCTTCTTGTATTTCTCTCTTTAGGGTTCTGTAGTTTTCATTGTATAAGTCTTTCACCTCTTTTGTTAGGTTGATTCCCAAGTATTTTATTTTTTTTGAGGAAATTGTGAATGGGGTGGTTGTCCTCATTTCCATTTCAGAGGATTTGTCGCTGATATACAGGAATGCCTTTGATTTATGCGTGTTGATTTTATATCCTGCCACTTTGCTGAATTCATTTATTAGCTCTAATAGTTTCTTTGTAGACCCTTTTGGGTCTGCTAGGTATAGAATCATGTCATCTGCAAATAGTGATAATTTGAGTTCTTCTTTTCCTATTTTTATGCCTTTAATTTCTTTCGTCTGTCTAATTGCTCTAGCCAGTGATTCGAGAACTATGTTGAACAGAAGTGGTGAGAGAGGGCATCCCTGTCTTGTTCCAGATTTTAGAGGGAATGCCTTCAGTTTTTCTCCATTCAGAATGATGCTAGCCTGAGGCTTAGCATAGATTGCTTTTACAATATTGAGGTATGTTCCTGTTATCCCTAGTTTTTCTAGAGTTTTGAACATAAAGGGATGCTGTACTTTGTTGAATGCTTTTTCCGCATCTATCAAGATGATCATATGGTTCTTATTTTTAAGCCTATTGATGTGGTGAATAACATTTATTGATTTCCGTATATTGAACCAACCTTGCATCCCAGGGATAAATCCTACCTGATCGTGGTGCACAATTTTTTTGATATGTTTTTGTATCCGGTTCGCCAGAAGTTTATTGAGGATTTTTGCATCTAGGTTCATTAGAGATATTGGTCTGTAGTTTTCTTTCTTTGAAGTGTCTTTGTCTGGTTTCGGAATCAGGGTGATGTTGGCCTCATAGAATGAATTTGGAAGTTCTCCCTCTTTTTCTATTTCCTGAAATAGCTTGAAAAGTATTGGTATTAGTTCCTCTTTAAAGGTATTGTAAAACTCTGCTGTATATCTATCCGGTCCTGGGCTTTTTTTAGTTGGTAGTCTTTTGATGGTTTCGTCTATTTCCTCAATTCATATTGGTCTGTTTAGGTTGTCAATATCCTCCTGACTCAATCTGGGCAAATCATATGACTTAAGAAATTTATCGATGCCTTCACTATCTTCTATTTTATTGGAGTATAAGGATTCAAAATAATTTCTGATAATCTTCTGTATTTCTGAAGTGTCTGTTGTGATATTGCGTTTTTCATCCCATATGCTAGTAATTTGAGTTCTCTCTCTTCTTCTCTTCATTAGCGTGGCTAAGGGTCTGTCAATTTTATTTATTTTTTCAAAGAACCAACTTTTAGTTTTGTCAATTTTTTCAATTGTTTCTTTTGTTTCAATTTCATTAATTTCAGCTCTGATTTTAATTATTTCTTGTCTTCTACTTCTTTTGCTGTTGTTTTGCTCTTCTTTTTCTAGCACTTTGAGTTGAAGTATTAGATCATTTATTTGTTGTTTTTTTTTTTAATGAGTGAACTCCAAGCAATAAATTTTCCTCTTAGAACTGCTTTCAATGTGTCCCATAGATTCCGATATGTTGTGTCTGTGTTTTCATTTATCTCTAAGAATTTTTTAGTTTCCTCCTTGATGTTTTCTATAACCCATTGATCATTCAGTAACCTATTGTTCATTCTCCAAGTGATGCATGATTTTTCCTTACTTCTTTTATCGTTGATTTTCAATTTCATTCCATTATGATCAGATAAGATGCATGGCATTATCTCTACTCCTTTATATTGTCTAAGAGTTGCCCTGTGACATAATATATGATCTATTTTTGATATATTTGTGCTGCTGAGAAAAAAGTGTAACTGCTTGATCTTGGGTGGTATATTCTATATATGTCAATTAAGTCTAGGTTTTTAATTATGTTATTGAGTTCTATAGTTTCCTTATTCAACTTTTGTTTGGAAGATCTGTCCAGTGGTGAGAGAGGTGTGTTGAAGTCTCCCATGATTATTGTATGGTGGTCTATTAGACTCTTGAACTTGAGAAGAGTTTGTTTGATGAACATAGCTGCACCATTGTTTGGGGCATATATATTTATGATTGTTATGTCTTGTTGGTGTATGGTTCCCTTGAGCAGTATGTAGTGTCCGTTTTCATCCCTTTTGATTAACTTTGGCTTGAAATCTATTTTATTTGATATGAGTATGGACACTCCTGCTTGTTTCCGAAGTCCATATGAGTGATATGATTTTTCCCAACCTTTCACCTTCAGTCTATGTATGTCTTTTCCTATCAAATGTGTCTCCTGAAGGCAGCATATTGTTGGGTCTTGTTTTGTGATCCATTCTACTAGTCTGTGTCTCTTAATTGGTGAGTTTAAGCCATTAACATTTAGGGTTATTATTGAGATATGGGTTGTTCTTCCAGCCATATTTGTTTATTTATGTTACTAAACATGGTTTGTTTTCCTCTTTGATTATTCCCCCCCCATTACTGTACTACCTCCCACTGTTGGTTTTCATTGATATTTTCCATTTCCTCTTCCTGTAATATTTTGCTGAGGATGTTTTGAAGAGATGGTTTTCTAGCTTCAAATTCTTTTAACTTTTGTTTATCATGGAAGGTTTTAATTTCATCTTCCATCCTGAAGCTTAATTTTGCTGGATACACAATTCTTGGTTGGAACCCATTTTCTTTCAGTGTTTGAAATATGTTATTCCAGGATCTTCTAGCTTTCAGAGTCTGTGTTGAAAGATCAGCTGTTATCCTGATTGGTTTACCCCTAAATGTAATCTGCTTCCTTTCTCTTGTAGCTGTTAAAATTCTCTCCTTATTCTGTATGTTGGGCATCTTCATTATAATGTGTCTAGGTGTGGATCTCTTATGATTTTGCACATTTGGCGTCCTGTAGGCTTCTAGGATTTGGGAATCTGTCTCATTCTTCAAGTCTGGGAATTTTTCTCGTATTATTTCATTGAATAGATTGCTCATTCCTTTGGTTTGGACCTCTACACCTTCCTGTATCCCAATGACTCTTAAGTTTGGTCTCTTTATGTTATCCCATATTTCTTGAATGTTCTGCTTTTGGTTTCTTAACAGCTTTGCTGAGCTGTCTATGTTCTTCTCCAGTTGAAATACTTTTCATTGTCTGATGTTCTATCTTCTAAGTGTTCTACTCTGCCGGTAGTATTCTCAATTGAGTTTTTAAGTTGGTTTATTGTTTCCTGCATTTCCAGGATTTCTGTTTGTTTGTTTTTTATAACCTCTATCTCCCTGTATAATTGATATTTTGCTTCTTGGATTTGTTTATGTAATTCATTGTCGAAGTGGTCGAAGTGGTCTTTCATTGTCTGATTTTGCTGTCTAATGTCTTCCTTGAGACTCCAGATCATCTGAAGCATGTATATCCTGAATTCTTTATCTGACATTCCATCTGTTGCAGATATTACCTCTTCTAAAGTTGAGTTGACCTGCATTGCTTGAGGTCCTTTCTTTCCTTGTCTTTTCATACTGATCGCGTTTCTTTCTGCTTGGTGAAACTGTTGTGTTATTGATTATTCCCCCTATATATTTATATTGCTCTCGTATAGTTGCAAAGTCTCCCTCACAGGCTTTGGCGGTGGTTCTGCCCCTCCTCCAATTGGGGCAATGTGCCTACCATGCCGGCAGGCCGCTGTGCCTGTACTTGCGGTGGGCCTGTTCTTTCGGTGGTCACAGGTCCACCTACCTTGCAGGCGTGAGCAGCAGCTCTGCCCCTCCACTGGCCGCTAGGCCTGTTCTGTCTGTCGGTTGCAGGTCTGTCTACCTAACAGGCGCTGGTGGCGGCTCTGCCCCTCCCCCAACCGGGGTGATGTGTCTGACGAGCCACTGGGCCTGTTTTGTCAGTGGTCACGGTTCTGCCTACCTTGCAGGCGCGTAGGGCAGCTGTGCCCCTCCGCAGGTTGCTGGGCCTGACCTGCCGGTGGGTCACAGGTCTGCCTACCTTGCAGGCTCGGTGGGTGGCTCTGCCGCTCTGTGGATTGCTGTGCCTGTTCTGCTGGTGGGTCGCGGGTCCGTCTACCTTGCAGGCGCCCAGCGGCTCTGCCCCTCCCCCAACCGGGGCGATGTGTCTGACGGGCCACTGGGCCTGTTTTGTCGGTGGTCACAGTTCCGCCTACCTTGCACGCGTGTGGAGCAGCTGTGTCCCTCCGAGAGTTTCTGGGCCTGACCTGCCGGTGGGTGGCAAGTGCGCCTACCTTGCAGGTGCGGGGGTGGCTCTGCCGCTCTGCGGGTCGCTGGGCCTGATCTGCTGGTGAGTCGCAGGTCTGCCTACCTTGCAGGTGCCCGGCGGCTCTGCCCCTCCCCCTACCGGGGCAGGGCGATGTGTCTGGCCGGCCGCTGGGCCTGTTCTGTCGGTGGTCACAGTTCTGCCTACCTAGCAGGCTCTTGGGGCAGTTGTGCCCCTCCGCAGGTTGTTGGGCCTGACCTGCCAGTGGGTCGCAGGTCTGCCTACCTTGCAGGTTTTGGGGGTGGCTCTGCCGCTCTGCGGATTACTGTGCCTGTTCTGCTGGTGGATCGCGGGTCCGCCTACCTTGCAGGCGCCTGGCGGCTCTGCCCCTCCCCCAACCGGGGCGGGGTGATGTGTCTGGCCGGCCGCTGGGCCTATTCTGTTGGTGGTCATGGTTCTGCCTACCTAGCAGGCGCGTGGGGCAGCTGTGCCCCTCCACAGGTTGTTGGGCCTGACCTGCTGGTGGGTCGCAGGTCTGCCTACCTTGCAGGCTCGGGGGTGGCTCTGCCGCTCTGTGGATTGCTGTGCCTGTTCTGCTGGTGGGTCGCGGGTCCGCCTACCTTGCAGGTGCCCGGCGGCTCTGCCCCTCCCCCAACCGGGGCGATGTGTCTGGCGGGCCTCTGAGCCTCTTTTGTCGGTGGTCACTATTCCGCCCTCCTTGCACGCGCGTGGAGCAGCTGTGTCCCTCCGAGAGTTGCTGGGCCTGACCTGCCGGTGGGTGGCAAGTGTGTCTACCTTGCAGGCGCGGGGGTGGCTCTGCCACTCCGCGGGTCGCTGGGCCTGATCTGCTGGTGAGTCACAGGTCTTTAGCTAGTTTTTTAAAAATTTCAATGATGCTTGGCAGAATTTACCTTTTTCCTATCTTACTGCACTCCAAATGTTTGGGCCTCCTACGTAAAAGCATTTGCTTTCAGGAACAGTTTCAATTTTTATGTTTCTCTTGTTTTTGCCCTATAGGGGTGAATGGAAATGAAGCTGCAAATCAAGCAGGGTTTGTGCTAGCTGCTTCAAACTTCACACACTCAATCATTTCTCAGTGAGCATTTTCTGGTTTGTTTACTGTGAAGTATCCCTAAGCTGAAGTAGCAAGAAACAGCTTTATCTCCGAGTGCTTTAGGAGTAAGCAAAACACACATGTATTGAAAGAGCTTTGAATTTTTTTGGTCGGATAACTTTGATACTGTACAGAAGCCACCTTAGTAGGCTCCCTGAGTTTGGGACTTCATTGTTAAACGGTTCAGTGTCAGAAAAAGTTTGAATATTTAGTTTTCACTACATTATGGCCTATAGGTGTGAATGGAAATGAAGCTGGAAATCAAACAAAGTTGGTGCTAGCTGCATGAAACTTTACACACACAATCAGTTCCCTGGTTTGTTCCTTGTGAAAGTACCTTAAGCTAAAGAATGAAAAAAAAAAAAAACAATTTATCCAAAAGCACTTTAAGAGAAAACAGGGAAAATAGGCATTTACTGAAACACCTCCCCCAAATATTTGGTCAGATTTTATTGATACTGGGAAGGATTCATCTGTTACCTTTTCCTACTAGGCACTCCAAGTTTGGAACTTTTATGATCAAGCTATATAAACACAAAATGCTTAGTTTTAGGATTAGGTTTAGGGCTAGGGTTAGAACTAATGTTAAGGCCAGAGTTATTTTTGTTCACATTTCTTTGATACCGGTCAGAATTCATCTTTTCCCTAGCATTATCGTGTTTCTCAGGTTGGGTCTTCTCAGTTCAATTTTCACTGTCAGAAACAATTTGTGTTTTAAGGTTTCACTTTATCTTGACTTCTACAGGTTAAGGGATAGAGTTAGGGCTATGACTTAGTTTTGCTTTAGGGCCAGGATAGGGTTAGGGCTAGATTTTGAATTAGAGTTAAGGTTAGGGCTAGTGTTAGGGTGAGGTTTAGGGTTAGGGTTAGGATTAGATTTAGAGTTAGGGTTAGATCCAGGGTTAGGGTTCGGGATAGGGTTAGTGTTATGGTAAGGGATAGGGTTAGAACTAGGGAAATAACTAGGATTAGAGTCAGATTTAGATTTAGAACTAGGCTTAGTGTTAAGGTTAGGGTTAAAGCTAAATTAGGGCTAGGATTAGGGCTAGAGTTAGTGTTAGTGTTAGGCCTACAGGTAGGGCTAAGTTTAGGATTAGCATTGGGTTTAGGATTGAGTTTAGTGGAATGGGTGGGGTTTTAACTAGCTTTTTGGCTAGGGTGAGGGTTAGAATTAGGATTAGGGCTAGGGTTAGTGTTTGGGTTAGGATTAAGGATAGGTTTAGGGCTCGAGTTTCTGTTAGGTTAGGGTTAGAACTAGGGCTAGGGCTAATGTGAGACATAGGGATATTTTTAAGAATAGTTTTAGGGTTAGGTTATGTCTAGGTCTAGTTTCAAAGCTATGTTTAAGGTAAGGGTCAGGTTTAGAGTAATAGGTATTATTGGGGTTAGGTCAGGGTTAGCATATGGTTTAGATCAAAGTTTTGGGTTAGGGCTTCAATTAGTTTTAGGTTTAGGCTTAGGGTTACGGTAATGGACATGCTTAGGTTTAGGTTTCAGTCAAGGTTTAGGATAATGGATAAATTAGGGTTAGGTTTAGTGTTAGGGATAGGGTTATAGTTAGGATTAATGTCAGGGTTAGGTAATTTACAGAGTTAGAGTTAAAGTTCAAGCTAGGATTAATGTTAGGATAAGAGCTAGGATTAGGGTTATGGTTTAGAATATGACTAGGGTAATGTTTAGGGTAAGGGTTAGGCTTTGAGCTAGGTTTAGGTCTAAGACAAGGGTTCGTATTAGGGTTAGTGTTAGGGCTAGGGATAGGGTTAGGGTTATGCTCAGGGCTAAGTTTAGGCCTAGGATTATGGCTAGGTTTTGTGTTAAGTTTAGGGCTAAGATCAGAACTATGGTTAGGGTTAGGGCTACTATTAGGTTTAAGATTAAGATTAAAATATGGTTAGGGCTAGGGTTATGTTTAGGGCTAGTATTTCCTTGAGGATTATGACTAGGTCTAGTGTTAGAAATAGTTTTTTTGTTAGGGTCTGGTTTAGAGATAGGTTTTTGTTAGGGTCAGGGTCAGTGTTTCGAATAGAATTAGGGTTAAGGTTAGAGCCAGAATTAGGGCTAGTGTTAGGTCTAATGGTATGGTAAGTGTTTAGTCTAGGTTAAGGCTTATTGTTAGGGCTAGAGCCAGGTTTTTGTTTAGGCCTAGGGCTAAAATTATAGCTATATTTATGATTAGTTTGGGGTCTATATCTAGTGTTAGTGTTAGGTATAGGTATAGGATTACCAGTAGGGCTAGTGTTAGGGTTTGGTTTAGGGTTAGGGTCAGGTTTAGACTTAGGATTACTGTTAGGATCAGAATAAGGGTTAGGGTTAGGGTTAGAACTAGAATGAGGGCTAGGGTTAGGGCTCATAATATTGTTAGTGTTCAAGTTAGGCTAAGGATTAGGGTTAGGACTAGGGTTAGCATTTGGGTTAGGATTTGGCTTAGGATAAGGCATAGGGTTAGAGTTAGCATTAGGCCTAGGTTTAGGGTTAGGGTTTGTCTAGTGTTAGAGTTAAGATTAGGGTTTAAGCTAGGGGTAAGACTAGAATTAGGGGTAGGATTTCTGTTAGAGTTAGGGCTAGGGTTATTACAATGAGTAATGTGCGAACTTGGGTTATGATTAGGACTAGTTTTAGGGTTAGGGTTAAGGCTAGGTTAGTGTTAGGGTTAATTTAAGGTTAGGGTGATGTTTAGAGCTAGGATTAGTGTTAGGGTCAGCGTCAGGGTCAGGGTTATTTTTAGAGTTAGGTTTAAAGATAGGTGTACGTTTATGGTTTGGTTTAGGTTAAAGGTTAGGGTTAGGGTTATGGCTTGGTTTTGTTTTATGGCTAGGGCTAGGGGTAAGGCAAGTTTTAAGATTAGCATTATTGTTAGGGCTAGTGTTCAGGTTTTGTTTAGGATTATGATTATGGTTAAATTTAGAGTTAGGTTTAAATTTAGACTTATGTTTAGATCTAGATTTGGGCTAGGGCTAAGGATAGAACTAGGGATAGGGGAAGACTTAAAGTTAGTCTTAAGGCTAGGTTTAGGGTTAGTATAGGACTAAACTAGGGTTATTGCTATTCTTAGTGTTAGTTTCAGGCCTAGGGTTAGCGTAAGAGTGATGGTTGGGTTTAAGATTATGGTTATGATTAGGGTTATTGTTAAGTTTATGGTAAGGGATGGGGTTATAGCTAGGTGTAGGGCTAGGGCAAGGGTTAGAATTAGGTTTAAACCTTGGGTTATGGTTGGGGTTAGGATTAAGGCTAGTTTAGGGCTAAGATTAGGGCTAAGACTAATTTCAAGTCCAGCTTTACAGTTAAAGATAGGTATAGGTTTAGGGTCAGGTTTAGAGCTAAGGGTATTTTGTGGGTCAGGGTCATGATTAGTATTTGGGATAGGTTAAGTTTTAAATTTAGGGCTGGAATTAGCTTCGGTAGTTAGGTTTAAGTTTCAAATTAGATTTAGGGTAATAGATAGGGTTAGGATTAGGGATATGGTAAAGTTTAGGATTAGGGTTAGCATTAAGTTTAGGATTATGGTTAGGGTAATGGATAGGATTAGAGCTATTGTTAGAGCTAAGGTTATGGTTATTATTAGTGCTAGGTTTAGGGTTAAGGTTAAGGTGAGGGTTAAGGCTCTGGTTAGGGGCTCCGATTAGGATAGGTTTTGGGTTAAGTTAGAGCTAGGGTTAGAGTTATGGCTAATGTAAGTACTCGGTTACAATTAAGGCTGGTTTTAGGGTTAGGGTTAGAGCTAGGTCTAGTGTTATGTTTAGGGTGATGTTTAAGCTAGTGTTAGTTTTAGCATCAGAATCGGGGTTAGGGTTAATTTTAGGGTTCTACTTAAAACTCAATTTAGGGCTAGGGTTAAAGCTAGGTGTAAAGTTAGGGTTTGGTTTAGGTTAAGGGTTAGGGTTTGGGCTATGGCTCAGTTTTGTATTTGGGCTAGGGCTAGAGTTAGGGCTAGTTTTAGGAGTAGTGTTAGGTTCAGGGTTAGGATTAGTGTTAGATTTAGGCTTAGGCTTTGCATTAGGGTTAGATTAAGAGTTAGAGTTAGATCTTGGGTTAGGGTTAGGGCTAAGAAAAGGCTACGATTAGGCCTAGGGTTACGGCTAGGTTTAGAGTTCTAGTAAGGGATAAGTTTAGAACTAGATTTATGGCTAGGGAGAGAGTTAGACTTAGTTTTAGGGCTAGGGATAGGGTTAGGTTTAGGGATAGGGCTAAGGTAGGTCTAAGATTAGGGATAGGGTTGGTTTTAAGTGAGTCCTATGTTTAAGGTTAGGGTTATAATTAAGGCTATGTTTAGGACTAATATGAGCTAGCGTTTGTGTTTGGATTAGTGATAGGATTATATCTAGGGCTAATGTCAGATCTAGGCTTATGGTTATGAATAGTTTTAGTATTAGGTTTTGGCTTAGTCTAATGTAAGGATTATGTTAGTGTACGGGTCTGGTTAGAGCTAGGGGAATTATTAAGATCAGGGCCATGGTGAGGGTTTGTTTTAGATTTGAGTTTAGGATTAGAGCTCAAATTAGCATTAGAGTTATGGTTAGGGTAATGATAGGGTTAGATTTACAGTTCAGGTTAGGTTTAGGGTAATTTGTAGGTTTGGGGCTAATGATAGGGTTATGGTTAGGCCTAAGTTTAGCATTAGGGAAAGGGTTAAGTTTAGAGTAATGGTTACAGTTAGAGTTAAGATTAGGGCTAGGGTTATGGTTAGGATTAGGTCTTAAGATAGGGTTAGGCCTAGAGTTAGTATTAGGGTATGGGTTATGATTAGGGTAATGGATACAGTTAGAGTTAAGGTTAGATCTAGAATTATGGTTAGGATTAGGTCTTGAGTTAGTGTTAGGTTATGGGTTAGAACTAGGATTAGGGTTAGTGTTATGTTTAGTGTAATAGTTAGGTTTTGAGCTATGATTAGGTTTAGAGCAAGGGTTAGGTTCAGGGGTATGTTTAGGGATAGGATTACGGTAGTTTTAGGGTTAGCGTTAGGGGACTGGTTATAATTAAGTTTAGGGTTAGAGTTAGGATAATAAATTTGGTTAAGATGCAGGTTTACTGTTAGGGACAGGGTTAGACTTAAGTTTAGGGTTAGGGTTTGTTCTATGTTTATGTTTAGGTTTATGGTAATGGTTAGGGTTTGAGCTATGGTTAGGGCTATAGCAAGTATTTGTTTAGGGTTAGGTCTAGGGTTAGTTTTCTGTTTAGGGCTAGGTTGAGGCCTAGGATTAGCTCTAGGTTTTGTGTTAGGTTTAGGCCTAGGGTTAAGGCTGTGGGTAATGTAAGATCTAGGGTTATTATTAGTGATTGTTTTAGGGTTAGGGTTATGCCAAGGTCTAGTTTTAGGTTTAGGTTTTCAGTTAGGATCAGGTTTAGAAGAAGGTTTACTGTTAAAGGCAAAGTCAGTGTTTGGGTTAGAGTTCAAGTTAGGGTTACAGCTAGAATTAGGAGTAGGTTAGGTCAAGGGGTAGGGTTAGTGTTTGTGTTAGGATAAGGATTATTGTTAGGCCTAGGACTAGGGTTTTCTTTAGGTCTAGGGCTAGAGTTAAGACAAGATTTAGAATTATGTTTAGATTCAGGGCTAGTGTTAGACTTTAGGTTTTAGGATTAAGGTCAAGTTTAGAACTAGGTTTTGTGTTATGGTCAAGAAAAGGGTCAATGTTAGCGTTCGGGTTTGGGATAGGATCAGAGATAGAATGAGGTCTAGGGTCAGGACAATTAATAAGGTTAGGATTTTGGTTAGCCTAAGGATTAGGGATAGGTCTAGGGTTACATTAGGGTTAGGG
Source organism: Callospermophilus lateralis (assembly GCF_048772815.1). Taxonomy (NCBI): domain Eukaryota; kingdom Metazoa; phylum Chordata; class Mammalia; order Rodentia; family Sciuridae; genus Callospermophilus; species Callospermophilus lateralis. The sequence continues at coordinate 76,973,988 of NC_135318.1, read as the reverse complement.
TTATTCATAGGGTAAGGGATAGCCTTAGAGCTAGGGTTAGGGTTATAGTTATGGTTAGGGTTAAATCTAGGTTAAGGGTTTTGATTAGGACTAGATTTTGGGTTTGGGTAAGGGCTAATGTTAGGGCAATGACTAATGTAAGAACTAGGGTTACAATGAGGGTTAGTTTTAGGATTAGGGTTAGGGGTAGGTCTAGTGTAGAGTTAAGTTTAAGGTTAGGATGATATTTAGAGCTAGTGTTAGTGTTAGGATAGGAGTCAGGGTCAGGGTTAGGGTTAGGACTCAAATTAAGAATAGGTTTATTTTAAATTTCAGTTTAAGTTTAGGAGGGTGTTTAGAGCTAGGGTGATTGTTAATATATGAGTCAGCATCAGGGTTAGATTTAAGGTTAGGGTTAGGACTAGAATTAAGGCTATGATGAGGTATAGGTGTAGTATTCGGTTTTGGTTTATGTTAAGGGCTATTGCTCATTTTGTTTTACTGCTAGGGTTAGGCTTAGGGCTAGTTTTACCATTAGCATTAGGGTTAGGCTAGTTTTAGTGTTAGGCTTAGGCTCAGGCTTAAGGTTAGATTTTGAGTTAGGGTTAGATCTATGGTTAGGTCTAGGACTATTGATAGGGAAAGGGTTAAGGCTCAGGTTAGGTTTATGGTAATGAATTGACTTAGAACTAGGGATAGGGATCGTGTGAGAGTTAGTCTTAGGGTAGGGTTAGTGTTAGGTTTAGGTATAAGTTAGTGGTAATGCCAGTGTTAGGGTTTAGCATCAGTTTTAGACCTAGGGTTTGTGTTAGGGTCAGAATAAGGGTCAGGGTTAGAGTAAGGGTTTGGGATAGTATTAGAGCTAGAATGAGGGCTAGGGTCAGGACTATTAATAGGGTTAGAAATTTGGTTAGCCTAAGGATTAGGGATAAGTCTATGTATACCATTACAGTTAGGGTTTCACTTAGGGAAAGAGATAGGGTGAGAGCTAGGTGTAGGGCTAGAGTTAGGGTAGGGTTAGGGTTAAAGCAAGGTTTAGGGTTTGTATTAAGGCTATTTTTGTGTTAGGGTTAGTATTAGGGTTAGGGAAATCACTAATATAAGAACTAGGCTTACAATTAGGGTTAGTTTTAGTGTTATTGTTAGGGTTAGTGGTAGTTTTAGTGTTAGGGTTAGGTTTAAGTTTAGGGTGATATTTAGAGCTAGGGTTAGTTTTAAGATATGAGACAGGGTCAAGGTTAGGGTTAGGACTCAAAAAAGGGCTAGGGTTACTGTTAAGTTTGGGTTTAAATTTAGGATGGTGTTTCAAGCTAGGGTTTGGGTTAGGGTTAGAATTAGGGTTAGGGTTAGGGTTAGCATATGAGTCTGTGTCAGATATACATTTAAGGTTAGGGTTAGGACTCAAATTAAGGCTATGGTTAGGTCTAGGTGTAGTGTTAGGGTTTGGTTTAAGTTAGGTTTATGGTTAGGGCTATTTCTCGGTTTTGTTTTACTGCTAATAGTGAAGTTAGGGCTAGTTTTACGATTAGCATTAGGATTAGGTTTAGGGTTAGTGTGAGGTTTAGGCTTACGTTTAGGGCTAGGACTAAGGATTGGACAAGGGTTAGGGATAGGGTTAGGGTTATGGTAAGGGATAGGATTGATACTAGCAATAGGGCTAGTGTGAGAATTATTGTTAGTCTTAGGGCTAAGGTTAGGTATAGGATTAGGGATAGGGCTAAATTAAGGCTAGGATTAGGTCTATGGTTAGAGTTCAGCTTAAGCATAGAATTAGGTTTAGATTAATGATTTAGTTTAGGGTAAGGGATGGTGTTACAGCTAGGTTTAGAGGTAGGGTGATGTTTAGAATTAGCGTTAGGATTAGAGTTATGTTTAAGGCTAGGTTTAGGACTACGATGAGGGCTAGGCTTTGTTTTAGGGTTAGAGCTAGGATTAGGAGTATTGCTAATTTCAAGTATAGAATTATGTTTAAAGATAGTTTTATGGTTAGGATTATGGGTTCATCTAGTGTAGGGTTTAGGTATAGGATTAGGGTCAGGTTTAGGGTTAGAGGTATTATTTAGGTGAAGGTTTAGGTTAGGGTTTGGGATAAGTTAAGGCTTAAAGTTGGGGATCAAATTAGAATTAGGGTAAGGGTTTGGGTAATGATAGGGTTAGAATTAGAGTTCATATTAGTTTAGGGAATTGGATAGGGATAGGATTAGAGATAGGGTTAAGGTTAGATCTAGAGTTAGCATTAGGGTTACGGTTATTGATATGGTAATGTATAGGATTAGGGCTAGGGTTATGCTTATGAGTAGGGTTAAAGCTAGGGTTAGGGTTAAGGTTAGGGTTAGTGTTAAGGCTCGAGTTAAGACTCGCATTAGGACTAGGATTTGGGTTAAGTTAGTATTAGGGTTAGGATTATGTCTAATGTAAGTAAAAGTGTTATAATTAAGGCTAATTTTAGGGTTAATATTAGGGCTCAGTTTAGTGTTAGGGTTAGCATTAGGATTAGGGTGATGTTTAGAGATAGTGTTAGAGTTAGTTTCAGAGTCAGTGTCAGAGTTAGTTTTAAGATTTGGCTTAAAAATTGAATTAGGGCTAGTGTTAGGGCTAGATCTATTTTTAGGGTTTGGTTTAGTTTAAGGGTAAGGGATAGAGCTTATGGCTCGGTTATGTTTTAGGGCTAGGGCTAGGATTAGGGCTAGTTTTAGGATTAGTGTTAGGGTTAGAGCTAGTGTTAGGGTTAGGCTTAGGATTTAGTTTAGGGTTAGATTCAGAGATAGATTATGATATAAGGTCAGTTCTTTGCTATGGATAGGACAAGATTTAGAACTAAGTTTGGGGCTAGGGTAAGGGTTACATTAAGAGATATGGTTAGGACTAGTGATAGGGCTAGTGTGAGAGTTATATTTATTCTTAGGTCTAGGGTTAGAATTAGTTTTAGGGATAGGATGAAATTAGGGCTAAAATTAGGGCTAGGGTTAGGGTTAGGGTTAGGATTAATCTAGGTTTAAGGCTAGGATAAGGACTAAAATTTTTGTTAAGGTTAAGACTAGGATTAAGGCTATGGCTAATGCCAGGTGTGGGGTTAGGTTGAGGAGAGGACAGTTTTAGAATTAGGTTTATGGCTAGGTCTAGTGTAAGGGTTAGGTTTAGGGATAAGTGTCAGGTTTACAACTAGGGGAATTATTAGGGTCAGAGTCAGATTAGAATTTGGTTGAGATTAGGGTTTAGAGTTAGGGCTCAAATAAGCATTAGGATCAGCTTTAGGGTAATAATAGGTTTTTGTTTAGGTTTCAGGTTAGATTTACAGTAATTGATAGGGTTAGATTTAGTGATATGGTTAGTGTTAGGCCTAGGGTTAGCATTAGGGTAAGGGTAATGGTTAGGATAATGGATAGGGTTAGAGATAAGGTTAGGGCTAAGGTTATGGTTAGGAATAGGTCTTGAGTTAGGGTTAGGGTTAGGATTAGAATTAGGGTTATTGTTATGGTTATGTTTAGCATAAGGGTTAGGTTTTGAGCTAGGGTTAGGACAAGGGCGAGGGTTAGGTTTAGATTTAGGTCTAGGGATTAGATTAGAGTATGATTAGGGTTAGGTTTGGTTTAGGGCTAGCATCATCATTAGGGGTAGGATTAGGGTTAGAGTAATGGATATGGTTAGATGAAGGCATAGGGTAATGGTTAGTGTTAGATTGAGGTTTAGGTATAGGTTTAGGGCTATGGTGATGTTTAGGTTTATGGTAAGGGTTAGGGTTTGAGCTAGAGTTAGATCTATGGCGAGTGTGAGGTTTAGGGTTAGGTGTAGGTTTAGTTTCCTGGTTAGGTTTAGGGTTAGGATTAGACCTAGGGTCATCAATACATTTAAGGTTAGGTTTAGGGTAATGGGTAGGTTTAGAGCTAGGTTTAGGGCTAGGGTTAAGTTGAGGATTAGGGCTAGTGTTAGGGGCATATTTAGGGATAGGTGTAGGTTTATGTTTAGGGTAAGGATTAGGCTTTGAGCTAGGGTAAAGACTAATCGAATATTAGTTTAGGGTTATGGTTAGGCTTATGCTTAGGCCTAGATTTAGCTCTAGATTTTCTGTTAGGTTTAGGCCTAGGGTTAGGGCTGTGGGTAATGTAAGAGCTAGGATTATGATTATGGCCTGATTTAGGGTTAGTATTATGGATAGGTCTAGTGTTAGGTTTAGATTTTTGGTTAGGGTCAGGTTTAGAGGTAGATTCACTCTTAAAGGCAGGGTCAGTGTTTTGGTTAGAATTAGAGTTAGGGTTACAGCCCGAATTAGAACTATGTTTAGTTCTAGGGGTAGGTTTAGTGTTTGTGTTAGGTTAAGGGTTACTTTAAGGGCTAGGGATAGGTTTTTGTTTAGGTCTAGGGCTAGACTTAAGGCTAGATTTGGGATTTGGTTTAGGTCTAGGGCTATTTTTATGGATTTTTCTAGGATTAGGGTCAGGTTTAGATCTAGGGTTAGTTTTAGGGTCAAAATAATGTTCAGGGTTAACATTAGGGTTTGGGATAGGGTTAGAGCTAAAGTGAGGGTAGAGTTGTGACTATTTATATTGTTAGGGTTTTGGTTAGCTTAAGGATTAGAGATAGGTCTAGGGTTACCATTAGGGTTAGGGTTTCACTTTGGGTAAGGGATAGGCTTAGAGCTAGGTTAGGGCTAGAGTTAGGGTTAGGGTTTGCCGCAGTCTCTGGCTGGGCACAAATCACGAGTCTCCACACAACTTGTAGATTCAAACAGCAATTCTTTATTCCCGAACTCACACCGGCCGTCTACAAACACGTTCTGGGGGAATCCAAGTTCTCTGCCCAAATCCACTCTCTCCCAAATCCACTACTCTGCCCCAAATCCACTCCGCATGGGCTTCTGTCTCCCAAAATATACTGTCTGACCCTAAGCACTCAAGAGGAACTCAGCAGCAGGATACGCCCTATTCCAAAGGAGGAACACCCTAATCTCCTATTATACTAAACCGCCCTATTCTAAAGGGGAAACACCCTACTCTCCTATTATGCTAAACTGCCCTATTCTAAAGGGGGAACACCCTAAACACGGATCCTGCCCTGGTCCTTGAGCAAGGTCACCTTTCAGAAGTCCTTCCACTAGACAGCATGGGAGTAAGCTGGCAAGGAATTTGTCATACCTACTTGGCTGATGGCTCCCAGCATCTCCCCCCTTCTGATTAATTAAACAACAAGTAATGTGGCTTAAGGACCGTGCCTGGTAGGTTGTCCAGTTCAACATATGGCTCTTACCCGTCATTGGAAAACTGACCTTTAGGCGTCAGCCTCCTGTCTTAGGTTGATACCACTGCAACTGGATCATACCCGTCACTGACTACCGGTCCAGCATACAGCCATACTTGTGGATAGGTCTATGCACCAGTGGGGGGGTGAGGTTCTTTGCCTCACCTCTGTTTGCCCCCAAATTTGGCCTTGGTGCCAGTGAGGGAGTGAGGTTAATGTGGCTTAAGGACCGCGCCTGGTAGGTTGTCCAATTCAACATATGGTTCTTACCCGTCATCGGAAAACTGACCTTTAGGTAACTGACTTTTAGGCGTCAGCCTCCTGTCTTAGGTTGATACCATTGCAATTGGATCATACCCGTCACTGACTGCAGGTCCAGCATATAGCCATTGGCCCCCAAATTTAGACCATCACTAGCAGAAGGGAGGAGGATACAGAAATGCCACGACACCAAGCCAATTGACAGTTCCTTTGGAAAAATTGCATCATTGGTGACACCATCAGCAAAGATCACTGGTGACACCATGAGCAAATATATGCCAGCATTACCACAATAGCTGCACTAAACGTAGTTACATAGTCCAGGCAAGTTCTGCAAGCGGTTCAAAGTGGAGGAATCTATCAATCTGTCCGTCTCCTCCCAAAGTCCGTTGCCTCCCAAAGTAAGTTGGCTCCTTGATTGAGCATACTTGTTGAGTTATATTCATTGGGATGAAGATTTTGAATTTTTGGTGGACGGACCATGGTTGAGGATAATAGAACTCCTAAATAATTAACTGGAAAATTTAATTGTACTTTATCTATTGCTATCTCTAGATTATAATTTTTTAATAAGTTTGTAAGTGTGGCATAACATTCCAGCAATATGTTTTTATCTTTATGTGCCAATAATACATCATCCATATAGTGAAATATTTGTAGTTCAGGATTTTGATTTCTAAGTGGCTGGATTGCTTTATTAACATATATTTGACACATAGTTGGACTGTTAGCCATCCCTTGAGGGAGTACTTTCCATTCATATCTCTGATCAGGACCTTCATGATTTAATGCAGGGATAGTAAATGCAAAACGTGGACTATCCTCGGGATGAATTGGAATTGAAAAAAAACAATCTTTAATATCTATGGCTAAAACATGCCAGGTTTTTGGCAAAGCAGACAATTGAGGAATCCCTGATTGAGCAGGTCCCATAATAACCATCTCATTATTAATGGCTCTTAAATCTTGCAATAATCTCCATTTACCAGATTTCTTTTTAATGACAAAAATGGGAGTATTATGAGGAGATATGGAAGGTTGTATATGTCCTTCCACTAATTGTTGTTTGACCAGATCATGGGCTACTTGTATCTTTTCTTTAGTCAGGGGCCACTGAGGAACCCACACTGGTCTTTCTGATTTCCAAGTAATTTTGATTGTCTCAGTGGCCCTTTCTGAAAATCCAACCCATGTCTGTCTGTTCCTTGATCTATTTGAATTGGTGCTGCTATACCTTGTCCTTTTTTTTCCTAATCTTTTTTCTTTCCTAAAACCTTGTCTAGCCCTAGTAGTGGGCGCATTAGGATTGATGTTATTTGTTAACGTCAAACCTAATTGATCTAGGACATCTCGTCCCCATAAATTTATTGGAAGATGATCCAATACACAGGGCTGTATAGTTCCCTCACATCCTTCAGGATCCTTCCAATCTAATATCATTGCACGTCTATGGGGATTAGTCGCCACTCCTAGGCCTCGAAGCGTTTGAGTGGCTTGTTGTAATGGCCAATGTTTTGGCCATTCCTTACTAGATATGATGCTAAGGTCTGCACCTGTGTCCAGTAGCCCATTAAAGTCGTGTCCTTGAATATTTAGTTTTAACATTGGGCGAGAATCTAAATTTAAAGACAACATAGCCCAATCTACACCTGTGGAGCCTAATCCCCTGGAACCTCTTTTTACACTATGACTAGGAAATTTATTATGTAGGCTGGGTATTATTAACAACTGTGCTATTCTATCTCCAGGTGAAATTACTGATATACCTCTTGGAGAACTAGCTATAATTTTTGTTTCACCTACATAATCGGGATCAATTACCCCAGGACTTATCATAAGTCCTTTTAATGTAGATGAACTACGTCCCAATAATAAGCCTACTGTCCCTTGGGGAAGAGGTCCTTTTATTCCTGTGGGAATGATTTGAACTCCCATCTCTGGAGTTAGTACTGCTCTGGCAGAGGCGCAGATGTCCAACCCTGCGCTCCCTCGGGTTTGTCTGATGAGGGATTTAATGGACAATGTGTCCTGGGCACTACTTTGATGGTGTTGCTGGGTTCCTCCACTGCCCCGTATATTTGTGGTTGTGGGCCCCGGAGCATTGGGCCCCGCTGTCCGTTTTTTGGCAATGGAGTCTGATGCCTTTCTCCACGATATCGTGGGTAAATACCTGGTCCTTGTCCGTTTTTGATAAGGGAGTACCCTCTATGGTGGTTTGAGAACGGCATTCATTAGCCCAATGTCTCCCTCTACGGCATCGTGGGCAAATACCCGGTATTCTATTTCTTTGATACCTAGTTTTGTTAAATCCTCCTCCTATGGGGCAACTCCTTTTAAAATGTCCTGTTTGTTCATAATCATAGCATGTTTTTGGCCTGGCATCTAAAGCCTGTTGTACTGCAGCTGCCAAGACTTGCCCTTGTTCATTAATATCTCTACATAATTTAATATATGTGTTTAAATCTTCATGTCTCCATGGTCTAATAACCTCTCTGCAGCAACGATTTGCTTGGTCATAAGCCAGTTGTTTTATTAATGGCATTGCTTGTTCCGTATCCCCAAATATTTTGGCAGCCGTTTGAATTAGCCTATCTACAAAGTCAGCGTAAGGTTCATTAGCTCTCTGTATTACCTTAGATAGCTGACCTTGTAAATCTCCATGTCCTTGTAAAGTCTTCCATGCCCTAACTGCGTCTGCAGCAATTTGTGCATATATAGCAGGATCATATTCAATTTGCTGCCGTTGACCCTCATAAGGTCCTTTCCCTAGCAGCATTTCTAGATTTCTTTGAGGGTAACCGGCTGCTGCATTTCGCCTAGCTGTCTCTGCACAAAATTCCTCATTGGCAACCTTCCATAACAAATATTGTCCTCCATTTAGCACAGATTTACACATGCTAGCCCAATCTGCTGGCGTCATGTCCAAGTTAGTAATGGACTCGACCATGCTCACCGTGAAGGGAGCTTGGGGACCATAGGTTGTTACAGCCTCCTTTAACTGCTTCACTGTTTTAAAATCTAAAGCACGGTGAATTTGCTGCCCTCCTACCTGTTCAAGTACAGGGCATGCTAATCTTTGAGGTCCTGTCTCAGGATCCCATTTATCAACTACGGGGTTTGAGGGCCACTCAGCTGTCTCTATCGGTGGGGCTGTTGGTTGAATTAAACTCTCTTGTGATAAAACGGAGTTAGTAACAGCCTCCTGTTGTGGCCTTTTTCCTAACAACCCCTTTTCCTTTAAATTTTCTTCCTCTGTCTGACTAGCTCGAGAGACCTTCTCTTTTGCTTGATCTAAAACGTCTTTCTCCATGTTCTGAACCTCTAACAATTTACTTAACATCTTTTCAGTTTGTTTTAATCTACTATAAAGATAACACAACCCAATAAGGTAACACAAAACAAAACTGAAATTGAATGAAGCAAAAACGGAATAAAAAATCGTTGTATCAATTTTCTCTTCCTCAGGGCCGACAAACTTCAAACCTTTAGTCAACCATTTTTTCCAGTTTGCCTGAGAAATTTCTAGGGATAGGCAGCTTGAAAGAAAAACAAAATAAATCAAAAGAAGAACACATTGTTTTTTGAAATGCTCACCCATTCTTTAACTCTCCTTCAGGGGCGAGTAATTTCACTTACTTCCAATTTTTATACGTTCTGCGTACGAGCCACCAGATGCCGCAGTCTCTGGCTGGGCACAAATCACGAGTCTCCACACAACTTGTAGATTCAAACAGCAATTCTTTATTCCCGAACTCACACCGGCCGTCTACAAACACGTTCTGGGGGAATCCACGTTCTCTGCCCAAATCCACTCTCTCCCAAATCCACTACTCTGCCCCAAATCCACTCCGCATGGGCTTCTGTCTCCCAAAATATACTGTCTGACCCTAAGCACTCAAGAGGAACTCAGCAGCAGGATACGCCCTATTCCAAAGGAGGAACACCCTAATCTCCTATTATACTAAACCGCCCTATTCTAAAGGGGAAACACCCTACTCTCCTATTATGCTAAACTGCCCTATTCTAAAGGGGGAACACCCTAAACACGGATCCTGCCCTGGTCCTTGAGCAAGGTCACCTTTCAGAAGTCCTTCCACTAGACAGCATGGGAGTAAGCTGGCAAGGAATTTGTCATACCTACTTGGCTGATGGCTCCCAGCAAGGGTTAGGGTAAAATCTAGATTTAGTGCTCAGATTAGGGCTAATTTTTTGTGTTAGGCTTAGGGCTAATGTTATGGCAATGGCTAATGTAATAACTAGGGTTAAAATTAGGGTTAGGGGTAGGGGTAGGTTTAGTGTTAGGGTTAGGTTTAATGTTAGGTTTTTGTTTAATGTTAGGGTGATATTTATAGCTAGGGTTAGTATTAGGATATGATTCAGAGACAGTGTTAGTTTTAGGGTTAGGGTTAAAACTCAAATAAGGGCTAGGATTACTGTTAGGGTTCAGTTTAAGTTAAGGGCATTGTTTAGAGCTAGGGTGACTCTTAGGATATGAGTCAGTATCAGGGTTAGTTTTAAGGTTAGCATTATGATTCAAATTAAATATAGGGTTATTGTTAGGGTTCAGTTTAACTTTAGGGTGGTGTTTAGACCTTGGGTGAGTGTTAGGATATGAACAGTGTCAGGTTTAGCTTAAGATTATTTTTAGGACTCGAATTAGATCTAGGTTTAGGTCTAGGTGTAGTGTTAGGGTTTGGTTTAAATTAAGGTTTAAGGTTAGGACTATTGCTCAGTTTTTTTTAGAAAGAGAGAGAGAGAAAGAGAGAGAAAATTTGTTTCAATATTTAGTTTTTAATTTTAGGTGGATATAATATCTTTATTTTGTTTTTATGTGGTGCTGAGAATTAAACCCAGTGCCTCACACATGCTAGGTGAGCATGCTACCACTTGAGCCACATACCCAGCCCAGAGAGAGAGAATTTTTAAATATATATTTTTTTATCTTTGGTTTTTGGTGGACACAACATCTTTTTTTTAATTTTATTTTTATTGGTACTGAAGATCTAACCCAGCACCCTGCACAAGCCAGGCAAACGTACTACTGCTTGAGCCATATCCTCAGCCCCTATTGTTCAGTTTTGTTTTAGTCCTAGGTTTAGGGTTAGGGCTAGTTATATGATTAGCCTTAGGGTTAGGGCTAGTGTTTGTGATAGACTTAGGTTTAGTATTAGGTTAAGATTTTGAATTAAGGTTAGATCTAGGGTTAGTGCTAGGTCTAAATATAGGGTAAGGGTTATGGCTAGATTTAGGGTTATGGTAAATGATAGGGATAGAACTAGGGATAAGGCTAGGGCGAGAGTTAGAGTTAGTTCTAGGGCTAGGGTTATGGTTAGTTTTAGAGATAAGGCTAATTCAGGGAAAGGATTAGAACTAAGTTTAGTGTTCAGTTTAGGCCTAGAATTAAGGCTAGTGTTAGGGTTAAGTTTATGGTAAGGGATGTGTTATAGCTAGGTTTAGAGGTAGAGTGAGGGTTAGAATTATGATTAGGGCTAGGTTTAGGGTTAGGGCTAGGATGAGGGCTAGGGTTTGTTGTAGGGTTAGGTCTAGAATTAGGGCTAGGGATAATGTCAGGTCTAGTGTTACAGTTAGGAGTAGATTTAGGATTAGGTCTATGTCTTAGTCTAGCGTAAGGGTTAGGTTTAGAGTAAGGGTGAGTTTTAGAGCTAGTTTTAGGTTCAGGGTCAGGGTTACAATTTGTATTAGGTTAAGATTTAGGGATAGGCCTCAAATGAGCTTTAGGGTTAGAGTTAGGTTTAGGGTAATGGGTAGGGTTAGGTTTAGGGTTCAGGGTAGGTTTAGGGTAATGGAGAGATTTAGTGTTTGCTATAGGGTTAGGGTTAGGCCTAGAGTTAGCATTAGGAATACAGTTCTCATAAGGGTAATATATAGGGTTAGGGTTAGGGTTAGGGTTAGGGTTAGGGTTAGGGTTAGGGTTAGGATGAGGGTTAGGGCTAGGGTTAGAGTTATTGCTAGGGATGAGGCTAGGGTTGTGTTTAGGCCAAAGCTTAGGCTTTGAGCTATGATTAGGTCTAAGGTGAGGGTTAGGCTTAGGATTATGGCTAGGTTTAGGCTAGTGTTAGTGCTTACGGTTGGTTTAGGCCTTGGATTACGGCTAGGTTTTGTGTTAGGTTTAGGTATAGGGTTAGTGCTATGGGTAATGTACGATCTAGGGTTTTAATGGGGCTAGTTTTAGGGTTAGGGTTATGGCTACTTCTAGTGTTAAGTTAGGTTTTGGTTTAGCCTCAGGTTTAAAGCTAGATTTAGTGTTAGTGTCAGGGTCAGTGTTCAGATTGGAGTTAGGGTGAAAGCCAGTATCAGGAGTAGGGTTAGGCCTAGGGGCAGTGTTATTATTTGGTTTTGGTTAAGGGTTATTTTTAGGGCTATGTTTAAGTTTGTGTTTAGGTGTAGGGCTAGAGTTATCACTTGATTTAGGATTAGCTTTAGGTCTAGGGGTAGTGTTAGAATTAGGTTTTTGTAAAAGTTTACTGGTAGGTATAGTTCCAGGGTTCGGTTTAGGGTTAGGGTCAGTTTCACACCTATAATTAGAGTTATGGTCAGAATAAGGGTGAAAGTTAGGGTTAGGTTTAAAGCTAGATTGAGAGATAGGGTTTGGACTAATAATAGGGTTAGTGTTTGATTAGGGTAAGGATACAATTAGGACTAGGGTTAGCATTACGGTTAGGGTTTGGCTTAGGATTAAGGGGAGGGTTAGAGATAGGCTTAGAGCTAGAGTTAGGGTTAGGGTTAAATCTGGTTTTAGGGCTCAGATTAGAGCTATTTTTGTTTTTGGGTTAGGGATAGGATTAGGACTATGGCTAATGTAAGAACTAGGGTAATTAATAGGGTTATTTTTAGGGTTAGGATTTGGGCTAGGAATGGTGTTAGCATTAGCTTTATGGTTAGGGTGATATATAGAGCTAGGGTTAGTGTTTCAATATGCGTCAGGATAAGGGTTAGTTTTAGTCCTAGTACCCAAATTAGAGCCAGGTTATGGCTAGTTGTATGGTTAGGGTTTGGTTTACTTAGGTTTAGGTTTAGGGTAATGGCTTGGTTTTGTTTTAGGGCTAGGCCTAGGGTTCAGAGTCAGTTTTAGGATTAGCGATAGTGTTCAGCTAGTGGTAGGGTGAGGTTTAGGCTTAATATTAGGGTTAGATTTATAGTTATGGTTACTTCTAGGGTTAAGGCTAAGGTTAGGGCTAGTGTTAGTGTTACGGTAACGACAGGTTTAGAAATAGAAATAGGGCTAGGGTGAGAGTTAGAGTTATTTTTAGGGCTAGAGTTAGGGGTTTGCTTAGGGTTAGGGCTAAATTAGGGCTAGATTAGCGATAGGTTTAGGGCTAGAATTAAAGTTAGTGTTAGTGTTAGGGTTATGGTTAGTTTTAGGGGAAGGGATGACGTTATGGCTAGGTTCAGGGCTTGGACGAGGGTTAAAATTAGGGATAGGAATAGGGTGAGTGTTCAGGTTAGGGTTAAGGCTAGATTTAGGGCTTGGATGAGAGCTAGGGTTTGTGTTAGGATTAGATCTAGAATCAGGGCTAGGGCTAATGTCAGGTCTAGGGTTATGGTTAGCAACAGAGTTAACTTTAGGTTTATGGCTAAGTCTAGTGTAAAGTTAGGTTTTGGGTAAAGTCAGGTTTAGAGCTAGGTGTGTTATTATGGTCAGAGTCTGGTTTAGGGTTTCGTTTAGGATAAGGTTTAGAGTTAGGGCTCAAATTAGCATTAGGGTTAGGGTTAAAGTAATGGACAGTGTTAGGTTTAGGGTTCAGGTTATATTTAGAGTAATAGATAAGGTTAGTGTTAGTGATAGAATTAGGTTTAGGCCTAGGGTTAGCATTTGGGTTTGGCTTATGTTTAGGGTTAAGCATAGGGTTAGTGCTAGTGTTAGGGCTTGTGTGAACGTTTGGATTTTGGCTAGATTTAGAGATAGGCTTAGGGTTACTGTTAGTGTTAAGTTTAGGTGATGTGTTAGGGTTTGAGCTAGGGTTAGGTCTAGAGTGAGGGTTAGGGTAGAGTCAGGGCTACGGTTAGGGTTAGGGTTAGGGTTATGGCTTGGGGTAGCATTAGGGTTAGGATTATGTTTAAGGTAATGGATAGAGTTTGTGTCAGGATTTGTGCTATGGTTACAGTTAGGATTAGGGCTAGATTTAGGGTTAGGTTTAGGGTTAAGGCTAGGGTTATGTTTAGGGTAAGAGTTAGAATTTGAGCAGGGTTAGTGCCTGGGCCAATGTTAAGGTTAAGGTTAGTGCTAGGGATAGGGTTAGGTTGACACAGCTCTAGGTTTAGGGCTAGGATTAGGGCTAGGTTGTGTGTGAGGTTAAGGGCTAGTGTTAGGTTATGGGTAATGTAAGAGCTAGAGTAATGGTTATGGATAGATTTAGGTTTGTCTAGTGTTAGGGTTACTTTTTTGTTTATAATAAGTTTTAGAGCTAGGGTTTGTGTTAGGGTAAGTGTCCAGGGTTAAGTCTAGGGTTACGATTAGGGATAGATTTAGGGTTATGTTTATGGTTAGATCTAGTGTAAGGGTTAGATTTATGGTAAGGGTCAAGTTTAGAGCTAGATGTATTATGAAGGTCAGGGTATGGCTAACAGTTTGGTTTAGGGTAAGGTTTAGGTTTAGGGCTTTAATTAGTGATAGGGTTAGAGTTAGGGTTAGTGTAATGAATAGCTTAAATTTAGAGTTCAGGTTAGTTTTAGGGTAAGAGACAGGTTTAGGGGTTTTGATAGGGTTATGGTTAAGCCTAGAGTTACCATTAGGGTTAGGATTATTGTTAGAGTAATAGATAGGATTAGAGCTAGGGTTAGGGCTAGAGTTATTGTTAGGATTAGGGCTAGGGTTAGGGTAGTGGATTTAATTAGAGCTATGGTTAGGGCTATGGTTAAGGTTAGGATTTGGGCTAGGGTTAGGTTAGGGATTGGGATAGGTCTAAGGTTATGCTTAGGGTAAAGGTTAGGCTTTGTGCTAGCATTAGGTCTAAGGGGAGGGTTATGGTTAGGGTCAGGACTAAAGTTAGTTTAGGGTTACACTTAGGGCTAGGTTTAGGCCTAGGATTAGGGCTAGGTTTTGTGTTAATTTAGGCCTACGGTTAGGGTCATGGATAGTTAAAAGCTAGGGTTAGGATTAGGTCTAGTTTTAGGGTTATGGTTATGGCTAGGTGTAGTGTTAGGATTAGGTTTTGAGTTAGGGTGCACTTTGAAGCTAGGTTTATGTGAGGATCAGGGTCAGTGTTCAGGTTACAGTTAGTGTTGGGGTTAGTGCCCAAATTAGGAGTAGGGTTAGGTCTAGAATTAGGGTTAGTGTTTGGGTTATATTAAGGGTGATTGTTAGAGCTAGAGCAAGGTTGTTGTTCAGGTCTAGGGCTAAAGTTATGGCTAGATTTAGAATTAGGTTTAGGTCTAAGACTAGTGTTAGGTTTAAGTTTAGGTATAGGATTACTGGTAGGGATAATGTTAGGGTTCGGGGTTGGGTTACCATCAGGTTTAGACATATGATTAGTGTTAGGTTCAGTATAACTTTTACAGTTAGGATTAGAATTTGGGTTATGGTTAGAGCTACAATGAGGGTTAGGGTTAGGACTAATAATATGGTTAGGGTTTGGCTTAGGCTATATGGACTAAGGTTAAGATTAGGGTTAGCATTGGGTTTAGGGTTTGGCTTAAGGTAACAAATAGGATAATATCTAGTGTTAGGGCAAGTGTTAGGGATTGGCTTATGGCTAGGGATAGTGTTAGGATCAAAGCTAGGGTTAGCACTCGGATTAGGACCAGGTTTGGGGTTAGCTTAGGGATAGTGTTAGGGCTACAGTTAATGTACGAACTAGTGTTATGATTAGGACCAGTTTTTGGGTTACTTTCATGGCTACTTCAAGTCTTAGGGTTAGGGTTACTGTTAGTGTTAGTGTGATGTTTACAGATAGAGTTAGTGTTAGGGTCAGGGTCAGTGTTCAGGTTAGAGTTAGGGTTAGGATTAAACACAGAATTATCACTAGAGTTAGGTCTAGGTGTAGGGTTAGTGTTTGGGTTAAGTGAAGGTTTATCATTAGGGCTAGGTCTAGGTTTATGTTTAGGTCTAGGGCTAGAGATATGGCTAGATTTAGGATTAGGTTTATGTCTAGGGCTAGTGTTAGGGTTAGGTTTAGGTATAGGTTTATTGCTAGTGCTAGTGTTAGGGCTCAGTTTAGGGTTAGGGTCAAATTTAAACAGAGTTACCATTAGGGTAAGAATAAGTGTCAAGGTTAGGGTTAGGGTTTGGGTTATGGTTAGAGCTAGAATGAGGGCTAGGGTTAGGACTAGTAATAGGATTAGGGTTTGGGTTAGGCTAAGGATTAGGGTTAGGACTAGGATTAGCATTAGGTTTAGGGTTTGCTTAGGTTAAGGAATAGGGTTAGAGCTAGGTTTAGGGCTAGGTTTAGGTTTATGGTTAGGGCTAGGATCAGGTTTAGACCTACGGTTACCATTAGGTTCAGAATAAGTACCAGGTTTGATTTATGGTTAGAGCTAGAATGAGGGCTAGGTTTAGGACTAGTAACACGGTTAGGGTTTGGGTTAGGCTGAGGATTAGGGTTAGGTATATGGTTAGCATTAGGGTTAGGGTTGGCTTAGGGTAAGGGATAGGGTTTAGGGCTACATTTAGGGTAGGGTTAGGGCTAGTGCTAGGATTAGGTTTAGGGTTAAAGCTAGGGTTAGATTTCAGATTAGGGCTAGGTTTTGATTAGAGTTAGGGCTAGGTTTAGAGTTACAGCCAATGTTTGCAGTAGAATCATGATTTGGGCAAGTTATAAGATTGGGGTTAGGACTACTTCTATTTTTAGGGTTATGTTTAAGGTTAGGCTGATGTTTATACCTAAGGTTAGTATTAGGGCCAAAATTAAGGTCAAGGGTTGTTTTAGGGTTAGGGTTTAGACTCTAATTAGGGCTAGTGTTAGGGCTAGGTGTACGGTTAGGTTTTGGTTTAGCTTATCTTTAAACTAGGGCTATGGCTCGGTTTTGTTTTAAGGTTAGGGCTAGGTTAGGGCTAGCTTTAAGATTAGTGTTAGGTTTAGGACTAGTGTTAGGGTTAGGTTTAGAGTTAGATTTAGAGTTAGAATTAGATCTATGGTTAGGTCTAGGGCTAAGGATATGGCTAGCATTAGTTGTAGGTTTATAGCTAGGATTAGGATTATGGTAAAAATAGGGTTAGAGCTATGTATAGTTGTAGGGCAAGAGTGAGAGTTAGTCTTAGGGCCAGGCTTAGGGTTTGCTTAGCTTTAGGGCTTAATTAGGGCTAGAAATAGGACTAGGTTCATGTTTATGTTTAGGCCTCAGGTTAGTTTTGGGCTTCGGGTTAGGTTTAGTGTAAATGATGAGGTTAGAGCTAGGTTTAGGGGTAGGAAGAAGGTTAGAATTAGGGTTAGGGCTAGGGTTTCATTAGAGTTCTGATTAGGTTAGGTTAATGGCTAGGATGAGGGTTAGGTTTTGAATTACTATTAGGGCGAATGTCAGGTCTAGGCTTATGGTTAGGGATAGCTTTAGGGTTAGGTTTATGGCTATGTTTAGTGAAAGGGTTAGATTTAATGTAAGGGTCAAATTTTGAGAGCTAGGGCTATTATTAGGGTTAGGGTCATGTTTAGGGTTTTCTTTAGGTTAGGGTTTAGGTTTAGGCCTCAAATTAGCATTATGGTTTGTGTTAGGGTAATGATAGGGTTAGGTTTAGCATTATGGATAGTGTAATGGTTAGGCCTAGGGTTAGATTTAGGCCTAGGGTTAGCATTAGAATTAGGGCTTTGTTTAGGGTAATTTAGAGAGTTAGAGCTAAGTTTAGGGCTAGTGTTATGTATAGAATTAGGGTTAGGGTTAGGGCTATGTTCTGTGTTAAGGTTAGGGCTAGGATTATAGCTAGGGCAAATGCCAGGTCTATGGTTACGTTAGGGAGAGTTTAGGGTTAGGTTTATGGCTAGGTCTAGTATAAGGGTTAGGTTTAGGCATAGGGTCAGGGTTTGAGCTAGGTATATTATTACGGGAAGGGTCAGAGTTAAGGTCTGGCTTAGGTTAAGGTTTAAGATTAGGCCTCAAATTAGCATTAGGTTTAGGATTAGGGTAATGATAGGGTTAGGTTTAGGGTTCAGGTTAGATTTAGGTTAATGAATAATGTTAGGGTCAGTGATGAGGTTAGGGTTAGGCCTAGGGTTACCATTAGGGTATGGTTATGGTTAGGGTGATGGATAGGTTTAGAGCTACTGATAAGGCTAGGGTTATTGTTAGTATTCTGTCTAGGGTTAGGGTAAGGGTTCGAGCTAGGTTTTGGGTTAGTGTTAGCTTTAAAACTTGGGTTAAGGCTGAAATAAGGGCTAGGTTTTGGGTTTGGATAGGGCTAGGATTAGGGCTATGGCTAATGTATGAACTAGAGTTATAATTAGTGGCGGTTTTAAGGTTAGGGATAGGGTGATGTTTAGAGCAAGGGTTATATTTAGGGTCAGAGTCAGGATCAGGGTTAGTTTTAGTGTTAGGTTTAGGACCCAAATTAGGGCTAAAGTTAGTGCTCAGTGTAGGGTTAGGTTTTGGTTTAGGTTAAGGGTTATGGTTAGGACTATGGTTCAGTTTTGGTTTAGGGCTAGGAATAGGGTTAAGGCTAGATTTTGGATTAGCATCAGGTTTAGGTCTAGTGTTAGAGTGAAGTTTTGGCTTAGAGTTAGGGTTAGATTTAGAGTAAGGGTTGATCTAGGGGAAGGGCCTGTTATGAGATTAGGGCTAGGGTTAGAGTTATAGTAAGGAATGTTGTTAGAACTGGGGATAGGTCTAGGGTGAGAGAGTTATTTTGGGGAGTAGCATTAGGGTGAGGGTGAGGGTTAGGTCTAAATTAGAGCTAGGATTAAGATTAGGATTAGTGTTAGGTTTAAGCCTAGAGGTTGGGCTAGGGTTAGTGTTAGCATTGGGGATAGGGTTAAGTTTAGGGGAATGGGTGGCATTATAGCTAGGTTTAGGGCTAGGGTGAGGGGTAGGATCTCTGATAGGATTAGGGCTAGGACTCGGGCTAGGGCTAATATCAGGTCTAGGGTTATGGTTAAGGATAGTTTTAAGGTTAGGTTATGGTTAGGTCTAGTTTAAGATTCAGGTTTAGGTTAAGGTCCGCTTTAGAGCTAGGGTTATTATTAGTGTTACAGTCATGGTCAGGGTTAGTGTATGGTTTACATTAAGGTTTAGGTTTAGGGCTCGAATTAGTGTTAGGGTTAAGTTCAGAGTTAAGGTAATGGAAGGGTTTACTTTAGATTTTAGTTAAGGTTTAGGGTAACGGATGGGTTTGGTTTAGTGATCGGGTTAGGGTTAGTATTAGAATTAGGGCTCTGATTAGAGTAATTGATATGGTTAGAGCTGAGTTTGGGACTAGGGTTATGGCGAGGTTAGCATTAGGGTTAGGGTTATGTTTAGTGTAATGGATAGTTATAGAGCTAGGGTTAGGGCTAGGTTATGGTTTGCATTAAGTCTAGAATTAGGCTTAGGCTTAGGGGTAGGGCTAGGGTTTGGTTTAGGGTAAGTCTTAGGGTTAGGGTAAGTGTTAGTTTAGGGCTAGGGTTATGGTTAGGTAAGGATAAGGGTTAGTGTTTGAGCTAGAGTTTGGGCTAGTGCAAGGGTTAGGTTTACGTTTTGTTCTAAATTTAAGATTTTGGTTAGAGTTGGGTTTAGTCTTAGGGAGAGGGTTTTACTTAAGGTTAGGCTTAGGGTTAGGGTTAGGGTAATGGATATGGTTAGAGCTAAATTTTTGGCTAGGGTTAATGTTAGGTTTAGGCCTAAGGTTAGGATTAGGATTTAGGATAGGGCTAGGGTTATGTTTAGTGTAAGGGTTAGGCTTTGAGCTAGAGTTAGGTCTAAGGAGAGAGTTAGAGCTAAGTTATGACTAGGATTATGGCTAGGTTTTGTTTTAAGTTTAGGAATATGGGTAATGTAAAAACTAGAGTTAAGTTTAGGGCTAGTTTTAGATTTAGGGTTATGGCTAGGTCTAGTCTTAAGTCTAGGTTTTGGGTTAGTGTCTGGTTTAAAGCTAGTTTAAGTGTTGGGTTCAGGGTCAATATTTGGAATAGGATTAGGGTAAGGGTTAGAGTCAGAATTAGGATGAGGGTTAGGTCTAAGGATAAGGTAAGTGTTTGTTTTATGTTAAGGGTTATTGTTAGGTCTAGTGTTAGGATATTGTTTAGGACTAAGGCTAGAGTTATAGCTATATTTAGGATTAACTTTAGGTCTAGGTCTAGTGTTATGCTTAGGTATAATTATAGGGTCACCAGTAGGTCTAGTGTTAGGGTTTGGTTTAGTTATAGGGTCAGGATTAGACCTAGGGTTATTGTTAGGGACAGATGAGGGTAAGGGGTAGGTTTAGAGGTAGAATGAGGGCTAGGGTTAAGACTAGTAATATGGTTAGAGTTGAAGTTATGCTAAGGATTAAGGTTAGAACTAGGGTTAGCATTTGGGTCAGGGTTTGGCTTAGGGTAAAGAATAGGGTTAGAGCTAGGGTTAGGGCTAAGGTTAGGGTTAGGTTTAGGGATAGGGTTAGGGTTAATTTTGGGGTTAAAGCTAGGTTCAGGGCTCGGATCCAGGGTAGGATTTGTGTTAGGGTTAATAATAGGGTTAGAGAAATGATTAACGTATGCACTAGGTTTACGATTAAGGCTAGTTTTAGGGTTACGTTTAAGGCTAGATCTAGTGTTAGTGTTAATTTACGGTTAGGGTGATGATAAGAGCTAAGTTTAGTGGTAGGGTCAGCATCAGGGTCAGGGTAATTTTTAGAGTTAAGGTTAGGTCTAGGTGTAAGGTTTGAGTTTGGTTTAGGTTAAGGGTTTGGTGTAGGGATATGTCTTGGTTTTGTTTTATGCCTAGGGCCAGGGCTAGGGCAAGTTTTAGGATTAGCGTTATGGTTAGGGGAAGTGTTAGGGTTTGGTTTGGCTTATGATTACAGTTAAATTTAGAGTTAAGTTTAGATTTTAAGTTAGGATTAGATCTAGAATTAAGAGTAGGGCTAAAGACAGAACTAGAGCTAGGGGTAGGGCAATAGTCATAGTTAGTCTTAGTGCTAGGATTAGGGTTAGGATAGGATTAAATTAGGGCTAGGATTAATACCAGGCTTAGTGTTAGTATTAGGCCTAGGGTTGGGGCGAGGTTTAGGATTAGGTTTAGGGTTATGGTTATGTTTAAGGTAAGGGATGGGGTTATAGATAGGTTTAGAGCTAGGGTGAGGGTTAGAATTAGGGTTAGGCCTCGGGTTAATATTAAGTCTAGATTTAGGGCTAGATTAGGGTTAGGGCTAATTTCAGGACTAGGGTTACAGTTAAAGATAGTTTAGGTTTGTGGCTACACCTTGTGTTAGCAATAGGTTTACTTTAGGGTCAAGTTTAGAGCTAAGGGTATTATTAGGGTCATGGTCATGATTAGTGTTTTGCATAGGTTAAGATTTAAACTTAGGACTCGAATTAGAATTAAGGTTAGAATCAGCGTAATGATAGTGTTAGTTTTAGGTTTCAGGTTAGACTTAGGGTAATGGATAGGGTGAATATTAGGGATAGGGTTAGGTTTAGGCCTAGCCTTATCATTAGGGTTAAGGTTATGGTTAGGGTAATATATAGGGTTAGAGATAGGATTACAGCTAGGGTTATGGTTACAATTAGTGATAACTTTAGAGTTAGGTTTAGGGTTAAAGCTAGGGTTAGGGCTTGGAATAGGTCTAGGATTTGGGTTAAGTTAGAGCTAGGGTTAGGGTTACAGCTAATGTAAGTACTAGGGTTATAATTAGGGCTAATTTTAATGTTAGGGGTTAGAACTAGGTCTAGTGATAGGTTTAGGGTTAGGGTTAGGGTGATGTTTAGACCTACAGTTAGTCTTAAAGTCAGAGTCAAGTCAGGATTAGTTTTAGGGTGTGGCTTAAGACTCAAATTATTGCTAGGGTTAGGGCTAGGTGAAGGATTAGGGCTTGGTTTATGTTAAGAATTAGGGTAAATTCTATCGCTTAGTTTTTTTAGAACTAAGGCTAGGGTTAGGGATATTTTTAGGATTAGCCTTAGGGTTATGCCTAGGGTTAGGTTGAGGTTTAGGCTTATAGTTAGGCTTAGATTTAGAGTTAGGATTAGATCTACGGTTATGGCCAGGGATATGAATAGTGCTAGGTTTAGACATACAATTTGGGCTAGGATTAGAGGTAGTTTTAGGATTAGTGTTATGGCTTGGACTAGTGTTAGGGTTTGGCTTAGTCTTCAGGTTAAGGCTAGATTTAGAGTTAGGATTTGTCTTAGGTTAGTGCTAGGGCTAAGGATAGGGCAGGGTTTAGGACTAGGGGTAGGGCTAGCTTTAGGATTATGGTAAGGGATAGGGTTAGAATCACTGAAATGTCTAATGTGAGGGTAAGAGTTACTCTTAGGACTAGGGTTATGGTTAGGGTTAGGGATAGGGCTAAATTAGGGCTAAGATTAGGGATAGGGTTAGTGTCAGGTTTAGGCCTAGAATTTGGGTTAGGGTTATAATTAAGGCTTTTTTAAGGGCTAGAATAAGGGCTAGAGTTTGTGTTAGGGTTAGGGCTAGAATTATGGCTAGGGCTAATGTTTTGTCTAGGGTTACAATTAGGGATTGTTTTAGGGAAAGATTTATGGCTAGATCTATTGTAAGGGTTAGGTATAGGGTAAGGGTCAGGCTTAGAGCTAGGGGAATTATCAGGGTCAGGTTCACTGTTAGAGATTAGTTTAAGTTTGGGCTCGAATTAGATTTAGGTTTAGGGTTAGAGTAAAGCTAGGGTTAGGTTTTGGGTTCAGGTTAATTTTAGGGTAATTGATAGTTTTGGGGATAGTGATAAAGTTAGGTTTAGCCCTAGGTTAGCATTAAGATAAGGGTTTTGTTTAGGGTAATGCATACAGTAAGAGTTAAGTTTAGGCCTTGGGTTATGGTTAGGATTAGGTCTTGGGTTAAGATTATGGTGAGGGTAAGGATTAAGGCTAGGTTTACGGCTCAGATGAGGGTTTTTGTTAGAGCTAGGGCTAGGATTAAGGCTAGGGCTAATGTCAGATCTAGCATTATGGTTAAGGATAGTTGTAGAGTTTGATTATGAATAGGTCTAATGTAAGGGTTAGGTTTAAGGAAAAGGTCAAGTTTAGAGCTAGGTGGATTATTACGGTCAGGGTCAGGAATAGGGATTGGTTTGGGTTAAGATTTAGGGTTAGGGTTTGAATTAGCATTACATTTACTTTAATGGATTTGATTACTGTTAGGGTTCAGGTTAGGTTTAGGGATTTGAATAGCCTTAGGGATATCTATAAAGTTAGGTTTAGACCTATTATTAACATTTGGGATAGACTTATGTTTAAGGTAAATGATATGATTAAAACTAGGGTTAGGGCTAGTTTTATTGTTAGAATTAGGGCTAGTGTTAGGGTTAGGGTTAGGGTTAGGCCTATGGTTAGGGTTAGGTTTAGAGTAAGTGTTATGGTTGGAGCTTGATTTAGGGATAGGGCGAGTGTTAGGGTTAGAGCAGATCTATGGTAAAGGTTAGGGTTAGGGCTACATTTAGCATTAGGTTTAGGGTTTGAGTTATGGTAATGGATAGAGTTAGAGCTAGGGTTTGGCAATGGTTACAGTTAAAATTAGGGTTAAAATTATGCTTAGGAATAGGGCTATGTTAATGTTTATGGTTAGGATTAGGGCTCAGTTTAGAGGTAGTGTTAGGGTTAGAGTTATGTTATTCAAATTTCTTTGATACAATTCAGGACTCATCTTTAACTAACCTTACTCTGTTTTCCAGATTTAAGACTTTTGATTCAACTGTTTGGTGTCAGGAAAACTTAATATTTTCATTTTACTTCATTTTGACCTATAAGAGTAAATGTAAATGGACCTTGAAATCAATAAGAGTTTATGCTAGCTGCTTGAAACTGCACACACACACACACACACACACACACACACACACACACACACTCAATTCTTTGTGGGGACACTCTGGTATGTTCCTTGTGAGTGTAGGCCTAAGCTGAAGCATGCAAAAACAACTTTACCCGAGAGCCCTTTAGGAGAAAGCAGGGAATATGCATGCATTGAAATTCCTCCAATAATTATTTGGTAATATGTGTTTGATACTGAGTAGGATTTATCATTTAGCTTGCCCCACTAAGCTCTCCAAGTGTGGGACTTCTAGGATCAATGATTCTCTAATCAGGTTAGCGTTAGTGTTAGGTTTAGGTTAAGGTCTAGGGTTAGATGTTGTGTTAGGGTGAGAGTTAGTTTTGTTCAAATTTCTTTGCTACTTGGAAGGAGTCATCTTTTACCTAGCCTTAATATGATCCCCAGGTTTGGGTCTTCTCGTTTCAATGGTTCGCAATCAGGAACACTCTGTATTTTAAGGTTTCACTTCATTTTGACCTATATAGGTATATGAAAATGGAGTTTGAAATCAAACTGGGTTGGTGCTAGCTGCTTGATACTTCAGAAACTGAATGAGTTCTTTGTGGGAACTTTCTGGTTTGTTCCTTGTGAAAGTAGCCCTAAGATGGAGATGGCAAAAACAACTTTATCCAAGAACCCTTTAGCAGAAAACAGAGAAATATTAATAAATTGTAATAGCACCTCAATTATTTGGTCATATTTCTTTGATACTGCATAGGATTCATCTGATAGCTTAGCCCTCTAGGCTCCCCAAGTTTGGGACTTCTAGGATTAACTGTTTTTAAACAGGCTAGGGTCTTTGTTAAGGTTAGTGTTAGGGCTAGTGTTAGAGCTAGTATTAGAGTTAGAGTTAGTTTAGTTCAAATTTCTTTGATACTGGACAGGATTCATTTTCTCCTGTTCTTATTATACTCCACATGTTTGGGCCTCCTAGGTTCAATGTTTCACTGTAAGGAACACTTTGTATTTTAAAGTTTCCATTCATTTTGTCCTATACAGGTAAATGGAAATGGAGCTGGAAATCAAACAGCGTTGGTGCTAGATGCTTGAAACTTCACACTCCATCAATTATCTGTGAGCAATCTCTGGTTTGTTCTTGTAAATGTAGGCCTAAGCTGAAGCATGTAAAAACAACTTTATCCAAGAGTCCATTAGGAGATAACAGGGAAATATGCATGTACTGATATATTCCATCAACTATTTTGTCAGATTTCTTTGATACTGTGCAGCATTCATCCCTTAGCTTGCCCCATTAGGCTACCCAAGTGTGTAAATTCTTCAGTCAAAGGTTCCATAAAAAAGTTAGGGGTAAGGGAAGAGCTAGGGTTAGAGCTAGTTTTAGGGTTAGAGTTAGCTTTAATCAAAATTATTTGATACTTGGCTGGGTTTATCTTTTAGCTAGATTTACTCTGTTCCCCAGGTTTAGTCCTTCTCTGTTCACAGGCTCACTGTTAGAAATATTTTGTATTTAAGATTTCACTTCATTTTGACCTATTCAGGAAAGTTAATGGAGTTGAAAATCAAACAGCATTTGTGCTAGCTGCTTGAAACTTTACACACTCCATCAATTCTCTGTAAGGACTCTGGCATGTTCCTTATAAAAGTAGTCCTATGGTTAAGCATGCAAAAACAACTTAATGTGAGAGACCTTTAGGAGAAAACAGGAAAAAATGCATGTTCTGAAATAACTCCCATAATTATTTGGTCAGATTTGTTTGATGTTGCGTAGGATTCATTACTTAGCTTGCCCCACAAGGCTCCCCAAGTGTGGTATTTCTAGGATCAATGGTTCTCTAATCAGGTTAGAATTAATGTTAGGTTTAGGGTTAGGACTAGAGCTAGGATTAGGGGTAATGTTAGGGTGAGAGTTAGTTTTGTTCAAATTTCTTTGATACTGGGCAGAAGTCATCTTTTATCTAGCCTTAGCATGCTCCCAAGGTATGTTCTTTTCAACTCCATGGTTCACTATCATGAACACTTTGTATTTTAAGGTTTCAATTCATTTTAAAACCTATGGATAAATGGAAATGGAAGTGGAAATCAAACGGGAATCTTCCCCTAAACCTAACACTAAACCTAACCCTAAACATAGCCCTAATACTAGGCCAAAGCCTAACACTAATCCTAGACTTATTCCTAGCCCTAATTTAGCCCTAATCCTAATCCTAACCCTAGCCCTAAGGCTAACTTTAACTCTTACCATAGCCCTATTTCTACTTCTAACTGTATCCCTTACCATTACCCAAACACTAGCCTTAATCTTAGCTTTAACACTAACCATAGCCCTAACCCTAGAATTAACCATAACTCTAAATCTACTCGTAAGCCTAAACTCACCCTATCAGTAGCAATAACACTAAGGCTAATCATAAAACTACCCTTAACTTTAGCCTTAGCCCTAAAACAAAACTGAGTCATAGGACTAACCATAACCCTTAACATAAACCCAATCCTAACCCTACAT
Source organism: Callospermophilus lateralis (assembly GCF_048772815.1). Lineage (NCBI taxonomy): Eukaryota > Metazoa > Chordata > Mammalia > Rodentia > Sciuridae > Callospermophilus > Callospermophilus lateralis. The sequence goes on along the minus strand of NC_135318.1, from coordinate 76,948,166 downwards.
GTAGCCCTAAGCCTAACCTTAATTCGAGTCCTATCCCTAACCCTAAAATTAACCCTGATTCTGACTCTGACCCTAACACTAACTCAAGCTCAAAAAATCACCTAAACCTAAACCTAATCCTAAAATGAGACTGAGTCCTAAATGTAACTCTAAAACTAGCCCTAATCGTAACCTTACATTAGCTGTATCCCTAACAAGAGCCCTAATGTAACAACAAACCTAGACCTAATCCAGGACCCAAAAGTAGTTTTAACCCTAACTTGAACCCTAAACCTAGCCCTGACTCTTATTCTAAACCTAACCGTAAATTTAATCCTTGCACTAAACCTAAACCTAACCCTAATCCTAGCCCTAACTCTAACCATAACCCTAGCCCTAATCCTCTTCATTACCCTAACCATAGTCCTAATCCTAATACTAATCCTCAGACTGACCCTAGCACTATCCCTAACCCTAACCTATCCATTACCCTAAACCTAACCTTAGCCCTAGTCCTAACAATATCATTACGGTAACTCTAAACTTAACTTTAATGCTATCTTGAGCCTTAATCCTAAACCTTAACCTAAACCAAACCCTGACTCTAAACCTGAGCTTAACAATACCGCTACCTCTAATCCTGACCCTAACCCTCATCCTAACTCTTATATTAAACCTAATCAGTAACCTATCCCCAAACTATCACTAACCGTAACCCTATACCTTACATTAGCCCTAGCATTAATGCTAACCTAAACTTAACACAATTCCTAGTCCTAATCCTCAGCCTAACAGTAGCTTTAATCCTATCCCTACACTTAACCCTATCCCTAACCCTAATTTTAAACTTCAACCTAGCCCTTAACCTAGCTGAAACATCATACCTCTAACACTAGCTCTAACCCTATCCCTAACCATATGCAAAACCCAAAACCAAATGTTAACCCTAGACCTATTTCTAATCTTTAGGCTAATCATAACCCTAACCATATAAATAGTCCTAACCCTAGCCCTCATTTTAGCTCTAATCATATCCCAAATTCTACCCTAACCCTGTATGTTATTCTGACCATAACACTAACCCCAGGTCTAAACCTGATGATAACTCAAGACCAAACCCTAACATTTTCCCTACCAGTAACCTTATACCTAAACCTGAACCTACCACTAGCCATAGACCTAAACCTAATTCTAAATCTAGCCTTAACTCTACCCTAGACATAAACAAAAACCTAGCCCTAAACACACCAATAACCTTTAACTTAATGCAAAGACTAACCCTAGCCCTAGACATAAACCTAGTCCTAATTCTGGCTTTAACCTTAACTCTAGCTCTAACCGGAACATTGACCCTGCATTTAACACTAAGCTATCTCTATACCTGATTGTAACTGAAAACATAATCCTAACATTAGACCTAGCCATAACTGTAACCCTACAACTAGCCCTAATCATAATCCTAGCTCTTACATTACCCATAGCCATAACCCTACACTTTAACCTAACACAAAACCTAGAGCGAATCCTAGGCCTAAACATAGCCCTAAGTGTAACCCTAAAACTAAACCTAGCTCTGATCCTAACCCTAACCCTAGCCTTAGTTCTAAACCTTACTCAAAGCCTAACTCTTATGCTAAATATAAACTTAGACCTATCTCTAACTATAAGCCTACCCTAGCCCTAAACCTAAATTTAAGCCTGTACATAAAACTAGCTCTAAACCTACACATTACCCTAACTGTAAACCTAAACCTATTGATAACCCTAGCCATAACCCTAACCATAACCATAACCATAACCATAACTGGAAACCTAACCCTACACCTCACCCTAAACTTAACACTCGCAATCACCCTAACCCTAGCTCAAACTGTAACCCATAAAGTAATCCTAAACATAATCATAGCCATTATATTCACCCTAAAACTAAATCTAACCCTAACCCTGAACCTAAACCTACATCTAAAAATATCCATTACCCTAACCCTTATCCTTACCTTAATGATAACCCTAGCCAGAACCCTAAACCTAACCCTAAACCTACCATATTACTATCACTAAACCTAATGCTGAATCTAACCCTTGACCTAGCATTAGCCCTATCGCTAGCTCAAACCCTAAACCTTAACCTAAACATAACCATAGGCCAAACCCTAAACCTAATCCTAGCCCTAATCCTAACCGTAACCATAGCCAAAAACCTAGCACAAATTCTATCTATTTCCCTAACCATAAGCCTAAGCCTAATACTAAACCTAGCCATAACCCTAACCCTAACTCTATCCATAGCCTTGATTCTCACCTAAAGCCTAAACCAAGCCCTAACACTAACTCAATCCCTGATGCTTACCCTTAACCTAATCCTAGTTTAAACCCGAACCCTAACCCAAACCATAAACCTAGCCCAAATCCTAAACGTAACTCTAGCCTTAACCCTAGCTCTAACCCCATCCATTACCCTAACTCTAACCGTAAACCTCATGATAACACTAGCCCTAACCCTAAACCTACTCTAACCTAAACCAAATACCAAACTCTAGACCTAACCATAAACCAAACCCTTACCATAGTCCTATCCCTAGCTCAAAACACAAGAGTTACTCTAAGCCTAACAATAACCCTAGTGACAAACCTAAACCTAACCCTAACATGACATCTAACTCTGTCCATTACCCTTACCCTAATGATAACCCTAGCTCTAACCCTAATACTAACCCTAATCCTATACCTAACCCTTAACCTAACCCTAGCCGTAGCACTAACTGTAGCTCAAATGCTAACCCATATCCTACATCCAACCCTAGCCTAAACCTTAACACTAACCCTAACTCTAGCCCTAATCCTAAACATAATTCTAGCCCTAACCTTATCCATTAATCTAATGATAACCATAAACCTAATGCTAACCCTAGGCCTAACTCTAAACCTATCCATTACGCTAAACCTAAATTGAACCCTAAAACAAAACTGAAGCCTAATCCTAGCCCTATTCATTACCCTAACCCAAACTCTAAACATAAAATTAATTTGAGCCCCAACCCTAAACCACAACCTAACCCAAACCCAAAACCTGACCCTGATTATTATTATACCCCTGGCTCTAAACCTGAAACTTACTCTAAACCAAACTCTGACACTAGAACTAGCCATAAACCTTACCCTAAAAGTATCCCAAAACATTACCCTAGACCTGATATTAACCCCAGCCGTAATTCTTGTGATCACCCTAACACAACTGCAAGTCCTCATCTTACCCTAAACCTGGCCTTGATCCTAACCCAAATCCTAACTCTAGTCCTATCCCTAATTTTATCCCTTGACCTAGTTCTGAACCTTGCTAGTACTCCATCCCTTCCTCTTAAATCTAACCCTAACCCTAACCCTAGACTTAATCCTTACACTAATCCCAAACCTACCTGATCCTAGCCCTACTTTAGCCCTAACCCTAACCCTAACATTAGCACTAAGACTAACTCTAACTCTCTCCCTAGCCCTATTCCTAGATCTAACCCTATCCCTTAACATAACACAAACACTAGCCCTAGCCCTAACTCTAGATATAACCATAACTCTAAATCTAACCCTAATCCTAAGCCTCCACCTCATACTAACACTAGCCCTAACACTAACGCTAATCTTAAAACCATCCCTAACCTAGTCCTAGCCCTAAAACAAAACCAAGACAGAGCTCTAACAATAACCCTTAACCCAAACCAAAAATTAACCCTACCCCCAGCTAATTTTAACCCTAATTCAAGTCCTACACTAACCCTAAAACTAACCTTGACCCTGACTCTTCCCCTAACACTAACGCTAGCTCTAACATCACCCTAAAAGTATACCTAACCCTAAAACTAGACCTAGCCCTAAACGTAACCCTAAACGTAGCCCTAATATTAACTCTAGTTCTTACATTAATCTTAGCCTTAATCTTACCCCCTAACCTAACCCAAAACCTAGCCTTGATCCAAGCCCTACACCTCATTTTAATCCAAACCTTAACCATAGCCCTAACCATTACCCTAAACCTAATCCTAACCCTAAAACTTGCCCTAAACATAAACCTAACCCTAGCCTTAATCCTAACCATAATCCAAGCCCTAACCCTAGTTCTAACACTATCGATTCCCCTAACCATAACCATAACCCAAATGCTAACCCTACGATAACCCTAACCCTATCTCTAACCCTAACTTTATCCATTGCCCTAAACCTAACCTGAACCCTAAACCTAAACATAAACATCACTCTAACCTTAACCCTCACCCTAACGCTAATGAGAGCCATGACCCTAAATCTTAGCCTAAGCCAAACATTAACCATGACTGGGAACATAATAATAACCCTATCTTTAAACCTTACTCTAGCCCTCAACCTAACCCTTTCACTAGAACTAGCCATTAACCAAAACCAAAACTGACCCTAACTATAAACGTAGACCTGACATTACCCCTAGCCCTAATCATAGCCCTAAACCTAACACAAAACATAGCCCTAATCCTAGCCCTAATCCTAGCCCTAATACTATCCCTAAACCCAGGCTTAATCCTCATCCTAAACCTAACCCTAGTCCTAACCCTATTTGAACCGTCACCCTAATACTAGATATAACATCATAACTTACACTAACCCTAATCCTAAACCTAGCTCTATACCTAGGCCTAGCCCCATCACTAACCCTAGCACTAATCCTAGAACTAATTTAACCCTAACCATAACCCATTCCCACTCTAGCACTAACCATAGTTCTAAACCTATTCCTTACCATAACCCAAACCCTAGCTAAACCTAGCCCAAACACTAGCCCAAAATTCACACTAGCTATAAACCTAGACCTAACCTAACTCTAAAGCAAACCCTAACCCTTAGCCTAAACCTCATCCTAACACTAACCCTAACCCAAATGCTAATTGGAAAACTAGCCCTAATCCTAGGCCTAGCAGTCAAACTAAACCGAGTCATAGGCTTAACCCTAATCCTTAACCTAAATCAAACCCTAAGCTTATACCTAGCTCTAACCTAGCCCTAATTCTAGTTCTAACCCTAACTCTAGAACTTACCCTGACCCTGACTCAGACCCTATCACTAACCCTAGTTCTAAACATCACCCTAACCCTAAACCTAAACTGAACACTAGACCTAGCCCTAACTCTAACCCTAATACTAGCCCTAGTTCTAATGCAGGTTCTTACGTTAGCCATATCCTTGTAATAACAGAAAACCTAGCCCTAATCTGAGACCTAAAGCTAGCATTAAACCTAACCCTAAACTTAAGCCTAGCCCTATCCCTAACCCTAACACTAGCCCTAATCCTAGCTTGTGTTTTATCACTTACTCTAAGCCAAACTCTCAACCTAATGCTACCCTAGTCCTAACACTAATCCATAGCCTACCCCAAACAATAACTCTATTACTAATCCTAAACCTAGCCTTCATTCTATCTCTAACCCTAACCCAAAACCTAACCCTAACCCTGACCCTTATTCTGATCCTAACCCTAATCCTAGGTTAAAACCTGACCCTAACCCTAAACCGAACACTAACATTAGCCCAAAGGGTAACTCTACACCTAAACCTAACCTTAATACTCGACATAGACAAAAACCTAATCATAAATCTAGCTATATCTATAGCACTAGCACAAAACAAAAACCTAGCCCTAGCCCTAACAACAACCCTTAACCTAACCATAATACTAACCCTACCTCTAGATCTAACACTAGCCCTAATTTTGGCCACAACAATAAGCCTAATCCTAACACAAACAAAAGCCCTTCTTCTAACAAAAAATTAGATCTAAACTTTATGCTAAACCAAAATCTTGCCATAACCCTAACACTAGACCAAACCATAACCCTAACCCTAGCTCTCACATTACCCATAGCCTTAACGCTAGTCCTAAACCTCATACAAAACTTAGCCCTAATTCTAGCCCTAACCCTAGCCCTAAGTATAACCATAACCCTAACCTTAGACCTAACCCTAACCTGGACTCTCACCTTAGGCCTAACCCTAGCTCAAACACTAATCCTAATCATTAACATAACCCTAGCCCTAACCCTAACCCTAATCCTAATCCTAGCCCTAATCCTAACCATAATCAAGGCCAAACCCTACCTCTAACTTTATTCATTACCCTAAACATAATCCTAACCCTAATGCTAATCCTAGCCCTAAACGTAACACTAATCCTAAACCTAGGCCTCAGACTAACCCTAAAACTTGCCCTAGCACTAACCATAGCTGAAACCCTAACACTTACCCTAAACCTAAACCTAACAGTAACCCTAGGCCTAACACTAACACTAACCCTTCTCGTAATCCTAGCCATACACCTAGCCCTAAACCTATCCAACACCCTAAATATAAGCCTAACCCAAATGCTAACCCTAGGCTGAATCCTAAACCTGTTGATAACATTAACCCTGTCCATTACCTAAACCTAACCTGAACATAAAACTAAACCTATCAATTACTCTTTCTCTAACCCAGACCCTAATGCTAATTTGAGCCCTAAACCTAAACCATAACCTAAATCAAACTCTGAACAAGACACTGACTCTAATAATACACCTAGCTCTATACCTGAACCTAACCCTAAACTGAACCCTTACACTAGACCTAGCCATAAAACTAACACTAACAGTATCCCTAACAATAACCCTAGACTTGATGTTAGCCCTCTACCTAATTCTTGCCCTAAACCTAATACAAATCCTTGCCCTCATCCTAGCCCTAAACCTAGCCTTAATCCTAACCTGAACCCTAACCCTAGCCCAATTCCTAATTTCAACCCTCGCCTTAGTTCTGCAGAACTGTTTCACCTAGGTATAGCCACATCCCTTCCCTAACCCTAACACTAACCCTAACACTGTCACTAAACCTAACACGAGCGCTAACCCTAGGCCTAACCCTAACACTAACCCTAGCTCTAATCTTAGCCATTATTTACCTCTAATTGTAACCCTAACTTTAACCCTAGTCCTGAGACTAACTCTAATTCTCACCCTAGACCTATTTCTATTACTAACCTTACCTGTTGCCTTAACCCTAACACTAGCCCTAACCTTAGCCCTAAGCCTAGCTCTAACCCTAGATATAACCATAACTCTAAATTTAACCCTAACCCTAAACCTAAACTTCACCATACCACTCGACCTAACACTATAGCTAATCCTAAAACTAGCCCTAACCCAAGTGCTAGACCTAAAGCAAAACCGAGCCATAGCCCTAATGCTAATCCTAACCTAAACATAACCCTATAAATGACATTAGCCCTAGTCTTAATTCTTACCCTAACCTGACACAACCCTAACCCTAACCCTAAACCTAACCCTTACCATACACCTAGCCTTAAACCTATCTCTAATTCAAGTGTTATCCCTAACCCTAAAACTAACACTGAACCTGACTCTGACCCTAACAATAACCTCATCTCAAATCATCACCGTAAATTTTAACTTAACCCTAATACTATAACTAGCCCTAACCCTAATCATAAAACTAGCCTTAATCATAACCCTAGTTCTTACATTAGCTGTAACCCTAACTCTAGCAGTAAGCTAATTTAAAACTTAACACTAATCCGAGCCCTAACCCTAGCTTTAACCATAACCCTAACCCTAACCCTAAACCTAACTTTAACCCTAGCCCTAACTCTAGCTCTATTCCTATTCATTAGCTTATCCTAACTCTGTCCCTAATTCTAACACTAGGATATCCTTAACCCTATCCATAAACCTAACCCTATCCATTACCTTAAACCTAACCTGAACCCTATCCATTACCCTAACTCTAAATCTAACTGTAATGCTAATTTGAGCCCTAACCCTAAACCTCAACCTAAACAAACCTTGACCCTGATCCTTACTCTAGTAATATTTCTAGCTCTAAAGCTGACCCTAACTCTCAACCTAACCCTTTCACTATTCCTAGCCAAAAACCTAATGCTAAAACGATCCCTAACCATAACCCTAAACCAGACATTAGCCCTAGACCTAATACTAGCCCTATCCCCAACAAAAACCACAGCTCTAATGCTGGTCCTAAACCTAGCTTTAATCCTAAGCCTACTTCTAACACTAGCCCTAAATCTAAATTTATCTTTTTCCTTAGGCCAAAATCTAGCTATAACATTATACCATACCCTAATCCTAATCCTGACCCGAGCATTAAACCAAGGCCTAGCCCTAATATTAACCCTAGCTCTAATCCTAGTCCTAATATAGCCCTAAAAATAAACCTAATCATATCCCTAGCCCTAAGACTAAATCTAAATCTCACCCTAGCCCTATCCCTAGTTTTAAACTTATCCCTTATCATAATCCAAAGCCTAGCCTAACCCTAGTCCAAACCTAGCCCTAAATCTAAATCTAACACTAATTCTAAATCTAACCCTAAACTTAAACCTAAAATTCACCTTAACACTAGCTCTAACCCTAATGCTTATATGAAAACTAGCTCTAACCCTAGACATAGCCCTAATCCTAACCCTTAACCTAAACCAAATCCTAAGGCTACATCTAGTCCTAACCCGATCCCTACAACTAATACTGACCCTGACTCTGACCCTAAAACTAACCCTATATCTAAATATCACCTTAACACTAAATGTAACACAAACACTAGACCGAGCCCTAACCCTAACCATAAAACTAGCCTGAATTGTAAAGCCAGTTCTTACATTAGCCATATCCCTAACCCTAACACAAAACCTAACCCTAATCTGAGCTCTAACCCAAGCTTTAACCCAAACCCTAAATACAATTCTAGCCCTAACTCTAACCCTATACCTTACCCTAAGCCAAACCCTCAACCTAATGCTACCCTGTTCTAACTCTAATCCTTAGCCTACCCCAAACCCTAACCCTATTACTAGTCCTAACCCTAGCCTTCATTTTTTCTCTAACCATATCCAAAAGCCTATTTCTAACCCTAACCCTTATTCTGACCATAATACTAACCCTAGGTCTAAGCCTGACTGAAACTCTAAATCAAACCCTAACACTGGCCCTACTGGTAAACCTATACCTAACCTAACCATAATACTGGCACTAGACCTAAACTTAATCGTAAATATAGCCATAACTCTAGCCCAAGGCCTAAAATAATACTAGCCCTAGCCCTAACAATAACCATTAACCTAACGCAGAGACTAACCCTACCCCTAGACAAAACCCAAGTTCTAATGCAGGCCCTAACCGTAAACCCAATGCTAACCCGAACACTGGCCCTTATCCTAATACACACCCTAGCTCTAAAACTTATCCTAACCAAAAACCTAACCCTAACTATAGACCCATCTTTAACTCTAACCCTCGAATTAGCCATAATTATAAAGCAGGCTATTTCATTATAAATAGCCCTAATGCTACCCATTAATCTCAAACAAAACCCAGCCCTAACCCTTGCCATAAGTGTAAACCTTAACAAAACCCTATCCTCAAACCTAACACTATCACTTGCCCTAGCCCTAACCCTAGCTCAAATTCTAACCCTTACCCTAAACATAACTCTAGCCCTAAACCTAATCCTAACCCTAGCCCTAATCTTAACTGTAACCATAGCCCAAATCTTAGATCTAACTTTATCCACTACCTTAATCATAGCCCTGAACCTAATGCTAATCATAGCCATAACCATAACCATAACCCTAAACATAGCCCTGACTCTAACCCTAACCATCACCATAGCCCTAATCCTAGCTCAACCCCTAACACTTACCCTAAACCTTACCCTAACACTAATACTAAACTCATGCCTAACCCTAACTCTAGTCCTAATCCTAAACTTAACCCAAGCCCTAACACTAGAACTAACCCTATCCATTATCCTAACATAAGCCTAACTCAAATGCTAACCTTAGGCCAAACCCTAACACTAACCCTCTACATTAATCTAAACCTAACCACAATCCTAAACCTAACTGTACCCATTACTCTAAACAAAAAACTCACCCTAACCTTAACCATAAAACTATCCCTAATTTTAAAGCCAGTTCTTAACCATAATGCTAATTCGAGCCCTAATCCTAGTCTTAACCCAAACAAAACCCCAACTCGACTCTGAACCTAATAATACACCCAGCTTTAAAACTTATCCCTACACTAAACCTAACCCTTACACTAGACCAAGCCATAAACCTAACCCTAACACTATCCCTAACCAAAACCCTAGACCTGATATTAGCCCTAGCCCTAATCCTCGCCCCTACCCTAGCACAAAACCTAGCCCCATCCTAGTCCTAAACCTAGCCTTAATTCTATCCCAAACTTTCATCCTAGACACATCCTAAATTTTAAATCTTGTCCTAACCATGAATCTAGCTATAACCCCATCACTTCCTCTAAAAATATCTTTAAACCTAACACTAACACTAAACATAACCCTAGTCCTAATCATAGACCTAAACCAATCACTGACCCAAACGCTAATCTGAGCCCTAATTTAGCCCTAATCCTAACCCTAGCCCTAACTCTAGCCCTAAGACTAACTCTCACCCTAGCCCTATTTCTATTTCTATTACTATGTTACCATAACACTCACACTAGCCCTAACATTAGCCCTATCGTAGTCATAGCCCTAACCCTAAATATCACCATAACTCTAACTTTAACTCTAACCTTAAGCCTAAACCTCACCATAACACTAGCCTTAACACTATTGCTAATCCTAAAACTAGCACTTATCCTAGACCTAGCCCTAAAACAAAACTGAGCCATTGCTCTAACCCTAAACCTTACCCTATAGCAAACTCTACCCCTATAACTAGCCATAACCCTAGCTCTAATTCGAGTCCTAAGCCTAAAACCAACTCTGACTCTGAATCTTATCCAAACACTAACCCTAGCTCTAAATGTCACACTAAACCTAAAGCTAATGCTAACACCATTCCTAGCCCAAATTCTAACCTTAATATTAACCCTAATCATAACGCTAGTTCTTACATTGGCCATAGCCCTAACCCTAGCCCTTACCCTAACACAAAAATAGCACTAATCCAAGCCCTAACACTAGATTTAACCCTAACCCTAACCCTAATCCTAGCCCTAAAACTAACCCTAAACATAAACCTCAACCTAGCTCTAACGCTATCCCTTAACCTAAGCCAAGCCCTATCCATAATGAAAACCTAAGTACTAATCCTAACCTTTAGACAAAACCAAACACAAACCCTATTACTAGTCCTAACCCTAGCCCTCATTCTAGCTCTAACCCTAACCTAAATTCTAACTCTAAACTTCACCCATATTCTGACCATAAAACTAATTATAGGTATAAATCTGAATCAAACCCTAAACCAAACACTAACACTAGCCCTAAAGGTAATCTCATACCTAAACCTAACTTTAACACTAGCCCTAGACCAAAACATAATCCTAAATCTAGCGATAACTCTAGTCCTAGACCTAAACAAAAAACTTAGTCCTATACCTAATAGCAACACTTAACATAATCCAAACCCTAACCTCTATACCTAATCTTGATCTAAATCTGGCTCTCACCCTAACCTAACACTGACCCTGACACTAACACTAAACCTAGCTCTAAACCTAACAATTAACCAAAATCTAAACTTAACACTAGACTTAGCCATAACCCTTACCCTACAACTAGCAATAATTAGAACCCTAGATCTTATATTACCCATAGCACTAACTCTCAGCCTAAACCTAACACAAAACCTAGACCTAATCTGAGGCCTAAACCTACCCTAAGAATAACCCTCCCCCTAACCCTAGCTTTAACCCTAACCCTAACACTCACCTTAGTCCTAACCCTATTCACAGCCTAATGCTTAGCCTCAACATAACCCTATCCCTATCCCTACCCTTAACCATAAACCTAGCCCTAATCCTAACCTTAACACTAGCTCTAACTCTAGCTCTAACCCTAGCCATTACCCTAACTCTAACACTAAATGTAAAAATAACCCTAGCCCTAACCCTAACCAAAACCCTAACATAAAATATAAACTTAACCCTAGACCTAACACTAAACCCAATTCTTGTTTTAGCCCTAACCCTAACTCAAAACCTAATACTTACCCTAAACCCAACAGTAAATCCAGTTTTAAAACTGTTGAGAGCCACAGTTGAGTTGGAATGCCTTCTGGCATTTTGCCAGAAGTAATGGTTGAGAGGCGTGCCATTAAGATGATGCTAGATTGATTCAGTTGTATATAAATCCCTGCTGTCTGCCTCGGTGCCCACTACTTTGGAGTTCTTGTGGGGATTTCCTGGGGAGTTCGCATTTGTTGGTGAAGTTCTGGTGGAGGGAGTTCGGGTTGGTGTGGTGTGCCGAAGAGGGCCGCGTGGGTGATGTTTCAGAGAGTTCCTGGGGAGTATGCATGGAGTGCTGTTGGAGTTCAGGCAATAAAGTTTCCTGTTTGAACACAAAAGTGCTTTGTGGCAGCACATTTGTGCCCAGCCAGACTGTGGCATTTTGTGGCCTGTGCGTAGGACACCTGAAGCTTGGGGGTAAGTAAAATTGCTCGCCCCTGAGGAAGAGCAAGAGAATGGTTGGCCAATTCAAAAAACAATGTGTTCTTGTTTTGATTTCTTTTGTTTTTGCTTCAAGCTGCCTGTCCCTAGAACTTTCTCAGGCAAACTGGGGAAAATGGTTGGCTCAAGCTTTGAAGTTGTTCGCCCCTTAGATAGAGATAGAAATAGACCACGAATATACATTTCAAGAAAATAGGAAAATTGATACAATGCATTTTTGTTGTGTTTTGGTTTTATTCTGTTTCGGTTTTGTTTTGTGTTATCTTGTTGTATTGTGTTATCTTTATAGTAGATTAGAAATTAGTAAAAAAACAAACTGAAAGAGTGTTAAGTAAATTTTTAGAGGTTCAGACTATGGCAGAAAACATGTTAGAAGCAAAAGAGAAGGTCTCTCGAGCTAGACAAACAGAGGAAGAAAATTCAAAGGAGGAAGGACTATCAGGGAAAAAGTTACAACAGGAGGTTGCTACTAACACCTTTGTATCACCAGAGGGCATATGTGGCCAACCTACAGTTCCACCTATAGAGACAACATATGTTGGGGTCCCCCAACTCCTGTAGTTGATAAATAGGATCCTGAGACAAGACCTCAAAGATTGGAATGCCCTGTACTTGAACAGGCAGGAGGGGAGCGAATTCATCATGCTTTAAATTTCAAAACAGTGAAGCAGTTAAAGGTGGCAGTAAAAACCTATGGTCCCCTAGCAACCTTCACTGTAAGCATGGTCGAATCCATTACCAACTTGGACATGACACCAGCAGATTGGGCTAGTATGTGTAAAGCTGTGATAAATGGAGGGAAATATTTGTTATGGAAGGTTGCCAATCAGGATTTTTGCACGGAGATGGCTAGGCGATATGCAGCAGCTGGTTATGCTCAGAGAAATCTAGATATGTTGTTGAGAAAAGGACCTTATGAGAATCATCAGCAACAAATTAGATAAGATCATGATATATACTCACAAATTTCTGCAGATGCAGTTAGGGCATGGAAAACTTTACAAGGACAAGGAGATTTACAAGGTCAATTATCTAAGGTAATACAGGGAGGTAATGAACTTTACGCTGAATTTGTAGATAGGCTTATTCAAACAGCTACCAGAGCTTTTGGGGATACAGAACAAGCAATGCCATTAATCAAATAACTGGCTTATGAGCAAGCAAATCGTTGGTGCAGAGAGGTCATTAGACCATGAAAACCTGAAAATTTAAACACATATATTAAATTATGTAGAGACATTAATGAACAAGGGAAAGTCTTGGCAGCTGCAGTAAAACAGGCTTTAGATGCCAGGCCAAAAACATGCTACAATTGTTAACAAACAGGGCATTTTAAAAGAAATTGCCCCATAGGAGGAGGGTTTAACAAAACTAGGTATCAAAGGGGTAGAATACTGGGTATTAGCCCACAATGCCATAGAGGGAGGTATTGGGCTAATAAATGTCATTCTAAAACCACCATACAGGGTACTCCATTAACAAAAACGGACAAGGACCAGGTGTTTACCCACAATATCATGGAGAAACACATTGGGCTCCATTGCCAAAAAACGGACAGGAGGGTCCAATGCTCTGGGGCCCACAACCACAAATATACGGGCCACTGGAGGAACTGAGCAACACCATCAGGGTAGTGCCCAGGACACATTATTCATCAGATCTCTCATCAGACAATCCAGAGGGAGTGCAGGGTTGGACATCTATGCCTCCATCAGAGCAGTACTAACTCCAGAGATTGGAGTTCAAATCATTCCAAACAGGAGTAAAAGGACCTCTTCCCCAAGGAACAGTAGGCTTATTGTTAGGATGTAGTTCTTTTACTCTAAAAGGACATATGATGAGTCCTGGGGTAATTGATCCTGATTATGAAGGTGAAATAAAAATTATAGCCCATTCTCCAAGGGGTATATCCGTAATTTAACCAGGATAGCACAGTTAGTAGTAATACCCAGCCTGCATAATAAATTTTCCCATAGTACTATAGAAAGATGTTCCAGGGGATTAGGCTCCACAGGTGTAGATTGAGATATGCTGTCTTTAAATTTAGATTCTCGCCCCATGCTAAAACTAAATATTCAAGGACATGAATTTAATGGGTTACTGGACACAGGTGCAGACCTTAGCATCATCTCTCATCAAGAATGGCCAAAACACTGGCCATTACAACAAGCCACTCAAATGCTTCGAGGCCTAGGAGTGGCAACTAATTCCCATAGAAGTGCAATTGTATTAGATTGGAAGGATCCTGAAGGATGTGATGAACCTATATAGCCATATGTATTGTATCATCTTCCTATAAATTTATGGGGATGAGATATCCTAGATCAATTAGGTTTGACATTAACAAATAACATCAATCCAAATGTGCCCACTATTATGGCTAGACAAAGTTTTAGTGAAGAAAAAAGTTTATGAGAAAAAGGACAAAGTGTAGTGGTGCCAATACAAATAGATCAAGAAATAGATAGACATGGATTGGATTTTCAGGAGGGGTCACTCAGACAATAAAAAATTACTTGGAAATCAAAAAGACCAGTACGGGTTCCTCAGTGGCCCCTGACTAAAGAAAAGACACAAACAGCCCATGACATGTTAAAACACAAATTAGCAGAGGGACATATACAAACTTTCATATCTCCCCATAATACTGCCATTAGTGTCATTAAAAAGAAATCTGGTAAATGGAGATAATTGCAAGATTTAAGAGCCATTAATAATGAGATTGTTATTATGGGACCTGCTCAATCAGGGATTCCTTAATTGTTTGCTTTGCCAAAACCTGGTATGTTTTAGCTATAGATGTTAAAGATTTTTTTTTATTTAAATTCCAATTCATCCTAAGGATAGTCCAAGTTTTGCATTTACTGTCCCTGCGTTGAATCATGAAGGTCCTGATCAGAGATATAAATGGAAAGTACTCCCTCAAGGGATGGCTCACAGCCCAACCATGTGTCAAATTTATGTTTAAAAAGCAATCCAGCCACATAGAAATCAAAATGCTGAACTACACATATTTCACTATATGGATGATGTATTATTAGCACACAAATATAAATCACATTGCTAGAATGTTATGCCACCCTTACAAACTTATTAAAAAATTATAATCTAGACATAGCAATAGGTAAAGTACAATTAAATTTTCCAATTAATTATTTAAGAGTTCTATTATCCTCAACCATGGTCCATGCACCAAAAATTCAAATATGAGTAGATCAATTCAAATCACTTAACGACTTTGAAAAGTTATTAGGAGACATAAATTGGATAAGGCCTTATCTAGACATGTCAAGAGGAGAGTTAGGACCTTTATTTGATATCCTAAAAGGTAAATCAGATTCAAATTCACCCCGCATGTTAATGCCTGAAGCAAGAAATGCATTAAAAATCATTGAAACATATATGGAAAATATTCATTTGGAATTGCTATAAGTATGCCTTTATTATTTATTGTACTACCAACAAAAAATATTCCTACAGGAGTATTTTGGCAAGAAGGTCCACTATTGATTATACATTAATCTTATACTCCTAACAATATTCTAGGTATCCTGAGGCTGTAGGAAAATTAATACTCAAAGAAATAAAAGCAGCAAAGGGAGTGTTTGGAATTTCTCCCAATAAAATTATAACTCCATAAACTATGGATCAAATTGATGAGTTAGCTAATGAGTTTAAAACTTGGGCAATAATCATGTGCAAATCTAATGTTTCATTTGATAACCACTTACCATCTAACTTTTGTTGTCTTTTTGGTCTTCTCATTTTATAGTTTTTTCCAAAAATGATAAGAAAAACACCTATCATGAATGCTCCAAATGTATTCACTGATGGGTCAAATAATGGTACAGCAGCGGTAGTTACCCCTGATCAAAATTTTACATTTTTAGTACCCGAACAATCAGCTCAAAAGGTAGAGCTTAATGCAGTATTGCAAGCTTTTGTGATGTTTGAAGATTCTGTATTTAATTTATTTTCTGATCGTCAGTTTATAGTTAATGGTATAGTATCCCTTTAAGATGCTGGTAGGATTTCTCCTTCCTCTACTGTTTTCTCTTTGTTTTCCACGATACAAAGTCTAATCTGGGACACAAAAATTAATTCTTTATAGGACATATCAGGACACATACAGGATTGACTGGAGCCCTTAATTTGGGCAATGATTTAGCAGATAAAATTACACATGACATACATATTTTTTTCTACACTAGAAGAAGTAACAAATTTTCATAAAAGGTTCCATGTCAATGCTAATACTTTAAAAAAGCATTTTAAAATAACTAAGGAACAAGCTAGACAAATAATAAAGCAATGTTAAAATTGTGTGACCTTTTTACCACAAGTTAAACTTGGAGTCAATACTAGAGGACTGATACCTAACAATATTTGGCAGTAGGATGTCACACACTTGCCAGAATTTGGAAAATTAAAATATTTGCATGTTACAATTGATACTTCTTTCGGGTATTTAATCGAGTCCCTTCATACCAGAGAAAAAAATAAAGATATTATATCTCATTGCTTGCAAAAACAATTTTGCTCATCATTTGGCATTACTCATATAACAGGAATCCCATACAATCCACAGGGACAAGGCATACTTGAAAGAGCTCATCAAACTATTAGAATGTACTTATTAAAGCAAAAAGAGGAAATTGGGAAGGGGTATATATATTCCCCAAAGGTAAACTTAAAATAACGCTTTTTACTCTAAAATTTTAAAATTTTGATTCATCATTGCTTAGTGCTGCGGAAAGGCATATGTGTCCAGAAAATGTACATAAGCTTAAGGTACTTTGAAAGGATATTCTAACAGGACAATGGAAAGGTCCTGACCCAGTGATTGTCTGGAGTCAGGAGACTGTTTGTGTGTTTCCACAGGGATAACAGCAGCTGATTTGGATTCCAGAGAGATTAACTAAAGCGATTTCTACAGAACAAAAAGAAGATGATTTGGCCAAAATCCATAACAACTGATATCCTTACATGTGCAACAGTGGTTCTACCACACCTGGAGGCTAAGGAACATGAACACCATTAAGGACTATTTCAAATGTAAGAAAAACTTAGAGCTTGCTTGTGGGAATACCTTCAGACCCATTATGCAAGTTACAGGAAAAAGGAAGGAATATCAAAAGAAGAGTCAAACCCAGGTGGTAAGCAAGATGCCTTTTTTCAGTACCTATTTTATAATTGCATTTTCCCACATCATGAATTTCTATTTTATTTTTGAGCTCATAAAGACCTAGGTTAATGTTTTTCTGACCAGTTCTATTTTTTGACTGTGGAGTTTTTAAACATTGCAAAGGAGATTTCACCTATGAAATGCTACAAGGTCTTTACTATTATGTTATCCGTTGTATGTATTGTGTTATGTGTGCTCACTTCTGTTTTGTGTTCTATGTCTGTATGTGCATATGTCCATATATCATATATGAGGAGCGCTCATGAAAAAATGGATCCAAATATTTTTATTATTCACGTGATTTAAATATTTTAATTTAAAATGGGTAAAAACTGTTGAGGATTATTTAATTGTTTAATAACAAAGAAAGTTTAACATATCTGTTTACTTTCACCTTTCCTTTTATTATATTTAATAATTCTTTTCAGGATAAGGTAAATTGTTCAGAAAATTGTTTTCTTAGTGCCTGCTGAAATGTTACATAATTTTTTAGCCATCACTGCCACAATTACTATCTTCATCCCAGTGCCAGTGAAGACAAAGATAAAACCAAACTGCAGCTTCTACGATAGCTATTACAACAAACTCTATAAAGTGATGCATCAATGAATAATAACTCAACAAGTGATGCTCAAGGAGTCAATTTACTTTGGGAGGAAATGGACATATTGATGGATTCCTCTTTGAACTGCTTGCAGAACTTGCCTGGACTATGTATCACTGGCATGCATTGTGAATTATCTGTTGGTGCAGCAAACTGTAGTAGTGCTGGGGCATCATTGCTGATGGTGTCATTGGTGGTACAATTTTTCCAAAAGGAAACATCATTTGGCTTGGTGTTGTGGCATTTTGCATCCTCCTCCCTTTTACTTGTGATGGTCTAAAATTTGGGGCCAACAGAGATGAGGCTAAAAACCTCACTCCCCACTGGCACCAAGACCAAATTTGGGGGCCAACAAAGGTGAGGCAAAAAACCTCACCCCCAACTAGCACCAAGGCCAAATTTGGGGGCCAACAGAGGTGAGGCAAAGAACTTCACACCCCCCACTGGTGCAAAGACCAAATTTGGGGGCCAACATAGGTGAGGCAATGAACCTCACCCCCACACACAGTGGTGCAAAGGCCTAACCACAACTATGGCTGTATTCTGGACCAGGAATCAATGACGGGTAAGATACAATGGCAATGGTACCAAACTAAGACAGGAGGCTGATGCCTTGAGGTCAGCTATCTGATGACAGGTAATATGTAGTATTGGACAACCTAAAACAGGCACAGTCCCTAAGCCACATTGCTTGTTGTTTAATAAAACGGAAAGGGGGAGATGTTGAGACCCACAGCTAAGTCGGAATGCCTTCTGGCATTTTGCAAGAAGTAATGGTTGAGAGGCGAGCCATTAAGATGATACTGGATTGATTCAATTATATACAGACCCCTGCAGTCCGCTTCTGGTGCCCGCTACTTTGGAGTTTTCACGGGGATTTTCTGAGGAGTTTGCATTGGTTGGTGAAGTTCTGGGGGAAAAAGTTCAGGTTGGTGTGGTGTGCCGGAGAGGGCCCATGTGGGTGCCGTTCGGGAGAGTTCCTGGGAAGTGTGTATGGAGTGCTGTTGGAATTCAGGCAATAAAGTTTCCTGTTTGAACATACAAGTGCTTTGTGGCGGCTCGGTGCCCAGCCAGACTGTGGCATAAAACTAAACTTAACCCTAAACCTAAGCTTAACCCTAAAGCTAACCTTACATCTAATCCAATCTATTACTTTAAACCTAACCCTAAACCTATTAAAAAGCCTAGCCCTAATCTGAAACCTAACCCTGACCATAACCATAACCCTAACCCTAGACCTAACACTAAACCTAACCCTCACCCTAGGACTACCCAAGCTCAAAACCGAATCCTTACCTTAAACCTAACCTTAACCTACCCTAAGCTAGGGTTACTAGCCCTAACCCAAACCCTAACCCTAACTCTAGCCCCAATCTTAACCATAATCTCAGCTCTAACCCTAGCTCTAAACCTATACATTATCTTTATGATAATCTTATTCCTAATGCTAACCCTAGGCCTAAGCCTAACCCTATTGCTATCCCGATACCTTTCCATTACCCTAATCCTACACTGAATCCTAAACATAACTCTATGAATTACTCTAAGCCTAAACCTAATGCTCATTTGAGCCCTATCCCTAAACCTAATCTAAAAAAACCTTAAAACTGATCCTGACCCTAAAAATATAGCTAGGTCTAAACCTGACCCTTACCCTAAGACTAACACTTACACTAGAGTTAGACAAAAACCTAACCCTAAATCTACACCTAACTGTAACACTAGCCCTGACATTAGCCCTAGCCCTAATTTTAGACCTAATCCTACAACAAACACTAGCCCTCATTGTAGCCCTAAACCAAGCCTCAATCATAACCTTAACCCTAACCCTAGCCCTAACTCTAATTGTAACCCTCACCCTACATCTAAACCTAGCTATAACAACATCCCTTACTCTAAACATAACCATAACCCTAATCCTAACGCTAGGCTTAAGCTAAACACTAACCCTAGCCCTATTCCTAGCACTAATTTAGCCCTGGAACTAAAACTAACCATAACCCTACCCTAAGACTAAATCTAATTCTCACCCTAGAGATACCCCTAATTCTAACCCTATTTCTTACCAAAACCCTAACCCTAGCACTAACCCTTGGACTATACTTAGACCTAGCCCTAACCCTAGATCTAATGCTAACCCCAAATCTAACCCTAAACTTAAACCTAAGCCTAACACTAACACTAGCATTAATCTTAATGCTAATCCTATAACTAGTGCTAACCCTAAATCTAGGACTAAAACAAAACTGAGCCATACCCTAACACTAAACCGTAAGTTAAACCAAACCACAACAGTACACCTAGACCTAATCTAGCCCTAATTCAAGTCCTAACTCTAATCTTAAAACGTACCCTGCACCTGAATCATATCTTAACACTAACCCTAGTTCTAAACACTGCCGTAAACTTCAATGAAACCGTAACTGTAATTCTAGCCTTAATGAGTCCTAACGCTAACTCTAAAACTAAACCTGACCCTGACTCGGACCATTACCTTAAACTTAGCACTAACTTAACACAAAACCTAGCCCTAATCTGAGCCATAATCCGAGTTTTAAACCTAATCCTAACTCTAAACATAGCCCTAAACATAACCAAAACCCTAGCCCTAACACTAGATTTTACCTTATCCATTATCATAACCCTAACCCTAACCCTAATGCTGACCCTAGGCCTAAACCTAATCTTATCCCTAATCCTAAACCTATCCATTACCGTAAACCAAACTTAAACCCTAAATCTCACCCTATTATTACCCTAACACTTGCCCTAATGATAATTCGAGCCCTAAATTTTAACCTAAACCTATCCCAAACCCTAACCAAGATACTGACCCTAAAAATACCCCTAGATCTAAACCTGACCCTAAACTTAAATCTAACCCTTACAAAACAGGTAGCCATATACCTAACACTGAAAGTATCTAATCAAAACCGTAGACCTGATATTAGTCCTATCCCTAATCCTAGCCCTAACCCTAAAATAAACCCTAGTACTCCTCTTAACTTTAAAACCAGACTTAATCATAATCCCAACCATAACCATAACCCATACCCTAATTCTAATCCTCACCCTATTGCTAAACCTATCTATAATTCAATCCTTTAGCCTAAACTTAACCCTAACCCTAATGCTAGGCCTAAACTGAACACTAACCCTAGTCTTAACTCTAGCCCTAATTTAAACCTATCCCTAATCCTAACGCTAACCTTAGCCCTAAGACTAACTCTCACTCTCACACTAGACCTATGCCTAGTTGTCAACCTATCCCTTACTGTAACCCTAACCCTAGCTCTAAACCTAGACATAACCCTAGCCATAACCCTTTCCTAATCTTTATTCCTAGTCCTAACACTAGATCTAACCCTAACTGTAAATCTAACAATAACCTAAGCCTAAGCCTAACATTAACACTAGCCCTAACACTAACACTAATAATAAAACTAGTTCTAACCATAACCCTAGCAGCAAAACAAAACTGAGCAATAGCCCTAACACTAAACCTTAACTTACAACAAAACCTAGCACTACACCTAGACTTAACCCTAGATCTAATTCGAGTCCTAACCTTAACCTTATTACTAACCCTGACTCTGACTCATATCCTAACACTCACCCTTGCTCTGAACACCACACTAACCTTAAAGCAAACCCTTACAGTAACCCTGACCTTATTTTGAGTCCTAACCCTAACTGTAAAACAAATCCTTACCCTTGCTATTAAACTAACACTAACATGAGCTCTAAATATCACCCTAACCTTAAACTTAATCCTAAAACTAGAGGCTTAACCCTAACCATAAGCCAAAAATTAACCCTAATTTTAACCCTAGTTCTTACATTAGCCATTGCTCTAACCCTCGCCCTTAACCTAACATAAAACTAACCCCAATATAAGCCCTAACGCTAGCTTTAATCCTAACCCTAAACCTGGCTCTAATCCTAACCCTTTCCCTTGTCCTAATCTAGATGTTACTCTGTCTCTTACACTAAGTCCAACCCTCACACTATTGCTATCCTAGTTCTAACCCTAATCCTTTTCTACCCCAAACCCTAAAACTTTTACTAGTCCTAACCCTTGCACTCATTCTAGCTCTAACCATAACCCGAACCCTAACCTTAACCCTGACTCTCATTCTGACCCCAACATTAATCATATGTCTAAACCTGAACCTAATCCTAAACCGAACCCTAACACTAGCCCTACCAGTAACCTTACACCTAAACCTAACCCTAACACCATCCCTAGACCTAAACCTAATCCTAAATCTAGCCATAACTCAAACTTTAGACCTAAAGAAAAACGTAGACTTAGCCCTTAAAATACCCTTAGCCTAAGACAAACACTATTTTTCCTCTAGACCTAACCCTAGAACTAATTCTGGATTTAACACTAACCATAACCCTAATCTGAACACTGACCCAGACACTAACACTAACCCTAGCATAAACATCACCCTAACCCTAAACCTAACCCTAAAACTATACTTAGCCCTAATATTAACCCTAAATCTATCCCAAGTCATAACAAGTTCTTACATTAGTTGTAGCCCTAACCTATCACAAACCCTAGCCCTAATCCAAGCCCTACCACAGTTTAAACCCTAAAGCTAATTCTAACCCTAACCATCATCCTAATTCTAATCATAAGCCTAACCCTAGACCTATTCCTTAGTATAACCCTAGCCATAACCCTAGCTCTAACCTATCCATTACCCTAATAATAACACGAACCCTATGCTAACCCTAGTCCAAAACTTAATCATATCCTATTCCTAACCCTATCTATTACCCTACACTTATCCTGAACCCTAAACCTAAATCTATCGTTACCCTATCTTTAAAAATTATGCTAATTCGAACCCTAATCCTAAACCTTAACCTAAAAAAAAACCTTAAACATGACCCTAAACATAATACTACCCCTAGCTTTCAACCTGACCATAACCATAAATCTAACACTTATAAGAGACGTAGCTATAAACCTAATACTAAAACTATCCCTAACTGTAACCCTAGACCTGACTTTATCCCTAGCTCTAATCCTACTCCTAACACTAACAGAAACCTTAGCCTACATCCTATCCATAAACCTCGCTTTAATCATAAACCTAACCCTAAATCTAACCCTAATTCTTACACTCATCATAGCCCTAAAACTAGCTATATTCCCATCCCTTAACCTAAACCTAAACAAAACCCTAAACCTAACACTAACCCTAGCACTAAACCTAAAACTAACCCTAACACTAACCCTAGCCCTAATCCCAGGCCTAATTTATCCCTATCCCTAACCCTAACCTGAACATTTGCCCTAAGACTAACTATAACTCTCACACTAACCCTATACCGAGTTCTAATCCTATCCCTTACCTTCACCCTAAACCTAGCGAGAACTTAGCCCTTACCCTAGCCTTATACTTAACCCTAGATCAAACCCTAGATCTAAACCTTATACCTAAGCCTAAACCTCACACTAACACTAGCCCTAACCTTAACAGTACTCCTAAAACTAGCCCTAACCCTACCCCTAGCCCTAAAACAAAACTGAGTCAGAGCCCTAACCCTAATTCTTAAACTTAAGCGAAACCCTAATTTTACACATAGCCCTAAGCCAATCTTTAATTCTAGTCCTAACCCTAACCTGAAAACTAATCCGGACCCTGACTCTGACCCTAACACTAACTCTAGCTCTAAACATCATCTGAACTATAATCCTAACCCTATCACTAGACCTAGCCCTTTCCCTAACCCTTTAACTAGTGCTAATCATAACCCTACTTTATTCATTACCTGTAGACTGAACCCCAACCCTACCCTAACCCCAAACGTAGCCTTAATCCGAGTCCTAAACCTAGCTTTTACCCTAAATTTAAACCTAACCCTAACCCAAACAAAAGCCCTAATCTTATATATAACACTAGCCCTAATCTTAGGTCTAACCCTATCCATTATCCTAATAATAACCCTAACCCTTATGCTAGCACTAGGCCTAAACCAAACCCTATCCATTACACTAAACCACATCTAAACCCTAAGCCTATCCTTGTCATTAACCTAAACCTAAACCTAATGTTAATTCAAGCCCTATACCTAAATCCTAAACTGACCCAAACCCTAACTTTAACATGACCCTAATAATAACCCTAGCTCTAAACCTGACCCTTACCCTAAACCTAACCCTCACACTGGAATAAGCCATAAACCTACTACTAAATCTATCCCTAACTGTAACCCTATACTTGACATTAGCCCTAAAACTAATAATAGCCCTAAACCTAATACAAACACTCGCCCTCATCCTAGCCGTAAACCTAGCCTTGATCATAACCCTAACACTAACCTGAGCCATAACCCTAATACTAACCCTTGACCTAGCTCTCAACCTAGCTATAACCCATTCCCTCAACCTACACGTTACCCTAACTCTAACCCAAACACAAGGCCTAAACGTCACACTAACCCAAACCCTAATTTAGCCCTATCCCTAAGCATAACCCTAACCCTTGCTCTAAGACTACCTCTAACTCTCACATTAGCCCTATCACTAGTTCAAACCCTATTCCTTCACATAACCATAAATCTAGCCTAACCCTTGTCCGAACCCTTGTCCTCTCCTTATCCCTAGCTCTAAGCATTGATCAAAACCTAACTCTAATTCTAATCCTAATCTGAAGCCTAAGCCTAACCATTATAAATACATTTATATTTAGACTCTATGTCTACAGATGTTGGCTTCAATTATCATTTAGAATATAGCCATTAGTTTCATAAAAGGCTTACTATTTCTGGTGGTATATAGAGAACTGATGGTCAGGGGTAGGTTAAGGGGAAAAGGAGTGAGGGTGTGAGATTAATCTATCTAAGCAAATTGAAGGAGAACTGTAATGAAGAGACAGGGGTAATTTATGGAAGAATGTATAAATTCAAAGTTCTTGTCTCTATTCATAAAATTACCCTATGTATAAATAGTAAAAGTTAGGAGGTTGAAAGTGGGATAGAGGGAGGAAAAAAATAGAAGAAAAAAAACAAGTAAAGAAATAAAGAGATGGAGAAAGAAAATAAGAGAAAATAAAAATAGGTGATATGGGCCCTATGTAATTTCTCTATATTTTACTATCCTGGTGATTCAGTACTATTTTTAAAAGAGAGAGAGAGAGAGAGAGAGAGAGAGAGAGAGAGAGAGAGAGAGAGAGAGAGAGAGAGAGAGAATTGTTTAAATATTTATTTAAAAAATAAAAACAACTTTATCCAAGAGCACTTTAGGGGACAACAGAGAAATAACCATGTAATGAATTACCTACTGCAATTCATTGTTCAGATTTCCTTGATACTGTGCGTGATTCATGTCTTAGCTTACCCCACTAGGCTTCAAAACTTTAGGACTTCTATGATCAAAGTTATCTAAATAGGTTAGGGTTAAGTTTATAATTAGGTTTAGGGCTACGTTTAGAACTAGTGTTAGATTTAGAGTTAGTTTTGTTTAAATATCTTTGATACTGGAAAGGATTCATCTTTTACCTAGTCTTACTATGTTCCCCTGGTTTGGACCTTCTCAGTTCAATGGTTCTCTGACAGTAAAATTTTGTATTGTGAGGTTTTACTTCATTTTACTTATATGGTAAATGGAAATGGAGCTCAAAATTCAAATAGGGTTGGTGCTAGCTGCTTCAAACTTCACACACTCAATCAGTCCTCTCTCTGCTCTCTCTAATATCTTTCTTGTGAAAGTAGCCTAACCTGAACATACAAAAACAACTTTATCCAAAAGCACTCTAGAATAAAACAGGGAAATATGCATGGACTGAACTACCTCAACCAATTATTTAATCAAACTTTTTTGGGATTCTTCACTGTAATCATCTGGTACTTTGTCTCACTAGGCTCCTTAAGTTTAGGCAGTATATGACCAAAGGCTCTCTAAATAGGACAGGGTTAATGTTAGGTCTAGGGTTAGAGATAGTGTTAATATTAGTGTTACTTTTGTTTAAATATCTTTGATACTGGGCAGAATTCATCTTTGACCTAGCCTTACTTTATTCCCCAGGTTTGGCCTTCTTGTTTCAGCATATCACTATCAGAAACATTTTTTTTTTATTTTAAGGTTTCACTCTATATTGACCTATATGGGTAAATGGAAATTGAGCAGGAAATCCAACAGGGTTGATGGTAGCTGCTAAAAACTTTACACACTCAATCAGTTCTCTGTGGGCACTCTCTGGTTTCTTCCTTGTGAAAGATTGCCCAAGCTGAAGAATTCAATAAAACTTCATCAGACTGCATTTTAGGAGGAAACAGGGCATTATAAATGTACAGAAATACCTCGTCCAATTACTTAGTCAGATATTTTGGATACTGGGAAGGATTCATCTGTTAGATTTTCCTACTAGTTTCCCCACATTTGGGACTTCTATGACAAAGGTTGTCTAAACAGGTTAGCTTAGATTTAGGGTTAGGGTTAAAGCTAGGTTTAGAGCTAGAATTAGGGTTAGAGTTAGTGTTGTTAAAATTTCTTTGATACTGAGCAACTTTAGTCTTTTATGTAGCCTTACTATTTTCCACAGATTTGGGACTTGATTCAATGGTTCACTGTAAAGAACAGTTTGTATTTTAAGTTTTCACTTCAATTTGACCTATATGGGTAAATAGAAATGGAACTGGAAATCAAACAGGGTTTGTGCTAGCTTCTTGAAACTACACACACTCAATCAGTTCTCAGTGAGCATTCTCAGGTTTGTTTCCTTTTGAAGTAGCCCTCAGCTGAAGAAGAAGAAAGAAACAGATTTTTCTCTGAGTGCTTTAGGAGCAAGCAGATTTCCTATGTACTGAAAGAGCTTCATTTTTTTGGTGAGATTACTTTGATATTGTACAGGATTCATCCTTGACCTAGCCTTATTAGGCTCCTCAAGTTTGGGACTCTAAGGTTAAATAGTTCACTTTCAGGAACATTGGAATTTTATGGTTTCACTTTATTATGGTCAATAGAGGTGAATGTAAATGGAGCTGGAAATCAAATATGGTTGCTGCTAGCTGCATGAAAGTGGACACACTCAATCACTTCTCTGTGGGCATGCTCTGCTTTGTTCCTTGTGAAAGTATCTTAAGGTGTTTTGAGAGCCACAGCTGAGTCGGGATGGTGACTAGCATTTTGCCAGAAGGAGTGGTTGAGAGGTGACACCAGTGAGCCATTAAGATGATGATAATTAAGTTTAGCTGTGTATAATTGTGACTGAATGATGCTTGATTGAAACAGGCTGTGTATTCAGTTGTATATAGAACCCTGCTGTCCTGAAATAGGGCGGCTCCTGCTGCCTCTGGTACTCCCTACTTTTGTGTTCTCCCAGAGTTCCCATTGAGTTCCCATTGAGTTCTTGCAGAGTTCCTGTTGAGTTCTCCTGGGGCCCAGAGAGGGTGGAGAGAGTTCCCAGGGAGTGCGCATGGAGTGCTGGTGGAGTTCGGGCAATAAAGGAGTTCCTGTTTGAACATACAAGTGCCTTGTGGTGGCTCAGTTATTTTTTACCCACCCAGACTGAGGCATTTGGTGGCCTGTGCAGGGAACACCTGAAGCTTGGGGGTAAGTGAAATTGCTCACCCCTGAGGACACGGTGAGAAAATGGGTGACCATTTCAAAAAACAATGTGTTCTTGTTTTGATTTTTTTGTTGTTATTGTTTCAAGCTGCCTGTTCCTAGAACTTTCTCAGGCAAACTGGGGAAAGTGGTTGGCTCAAGGTTTGAAGTTGTTCACCCATGAGGAAGAAATAGAGATAGACCACAAATGCACATGTCAAGAAAATAGAAAAACTGAAACAAGGATTCTTTGTTCCGTTTTTGTTTTATTCTGTTTTGGTTTTGTTTTGTGTTATCTTGTTGGGTTGTGTTATTTTTATAGCAGAAATATGGAATTGAAAATTAGTAGAAACCAAACTGAAAGAGTGTTAAGTAAATTGCTAGAGGAAGGAGGCATCTCAATAAAATCAAGAACAGTTAGGGCATACGTTAAGACAATACAAAGGTGTAGCCCATGGTTCATTAAAGAGGGGTTATTAAATATATCACAATGGAACCATCATGGTGAAGATTTAAAAGGAATAGAAAAGGAAATCCCAGGAACTCTGCCAGTTGGCACATTATCATTATGGACGTTGGTACAATCTTGTTTGAATATTTTAGATCAAGTAAAAGAGTAAGTCTCTCGAGTTAGTAAGATGGGGGAAGAAAATTTAGAGAAGGGAAGGCTATCAGGGGAAAAGTTACAACAGGAGACTGCTACTAACAACTTTCTATCACCAAAGAGCATAAGTGTCCAACCAACAGCGCCACCTATGGAGACAACACATGTCGGGTGGCCCCCAACCCCCATAGTTGATATATGGGATCCTGAGACAGGACCTCAAAGATTAGCATGTCCTGTATTTGAGACAACAGGAGGAAAGCAAACTCACCATGCTCTAGATTTCAAAACAGTGAAGCAGCTGGAAGAGGAAGAAACAACCTGTGGACCTCAAGCACCCTTCACTTTAAGTATGGTTGAATTGACTACCAACTTGGACATGACACCAGCAGATTGGACTAGTATGTGCAAAGCTGTGCTAAATGGAGGACAATACCTGTTATGGAAACTTGCCAATCAGGAATTTTGCACGGAGATGGCTAGGTGAAATGCAGCAGCTGGTAATCCTCAGAGAAATTTAGATATGTTGTTGGGAAAGGGACTTTATGAGGGTTAGCAGCAACAAATTGGATATGATCCTGCCATATACTCAAAAATTGCTGCAGATGTGGTTAGGGCATGGAAGACATTACTAGGACATGGAGATTTACAAGGTCAATTATCTAAGGTAATAAAAGGAGCTAATGAACCTTACACTGAATTTTTTGATAGGCTTATTCAAACAGCTACCAGAGTTTGGGGGGATACAGAACAAGC
This sequence comes from Callospermophilus lateralis, assembly GCF_048772815.1. Taxonomy (NCBI): domain Eukaryota; kingdom Metazoa; phylum Chordata; class Mammalia; order Rodentia; family Sciuridae; genus Callospermophilus; species Callospermophilus lateralis. Next base: position 76,918,967 of record NC_135318.1, on the reverse strand, counting down.
AATGCCATTAATTAAACAGCTACCCTATGAACATCAAACAGATGGTGCAAGGACGCCATTAGACCATGGAAACCTGAAGATTTAAACACATATATTAAATTATGTAGAGACATTAATGAACAAGGGAAAGTCTTGGCAGCTGCAGTACAACAGGCTTTAGGTGCCAGGCCAAAAACATACTACAATTATGAACAAACAGGACATTTTATAAGGAGTTGTGCCATAAGAGTAGGGTTTAACAAAACTAGGTATCAAAGAGGTAGAATACTAAGTATTTGCCCACAATGCCATAGAGGGAGTCATTGGGCTAATGAATGCCGTTTTCAGACTACTGTAGAGGGTACTCCATTATCGAAAAACAGACAAGGACCAGGTGTTTACCCACAATATTTTGGAGGAAAACATTGGACTCCATTGCTAAAAATAAAGGAAGGGGGGCCTAATGCTCTGGGACCCACGACCACAAATATACAGGGCATTGGAGGAATCCAGCAACACCATCAGGGTAGTGCAGAGGAAACATTATCCATTAGATCCCTCATTAGACAAACCAGAGGGAGCACCTGATTGAACATCTGCACCTCCACCAGAGCAGTACTAACTCCAGAGATGAGAGTTCAAATAATTCCCACATGGATAAAAAGACCTCTTCCCCTAGTAGGATTATTATTAGGACACAGCTCTTCTACTCTAAAAGGACTTATGATAAGTCCTGGGGTAATTGATCCCAATTATGAAGGTGAAATAAAAATTATAGCCAGATCTCCAAAGGGTATATCAGTAATTTCACCAGGAGATAGAATAGCACAGTTACTAATAATACCCAGCCTACATGATAAATTTTCCAATCGAACTATAGAAAGATGTTCCAGGGGATTAGGCTCCACAGGTGTTGATTGGGTTATGCTTTCTATAAATTTAGATTCTCGCCCCATGCTTAAAATAAATATTCAAGGACATGAATTTAATGGGCTACTGGATACACATGCAGACCTTAGCATCATCTCTCGTCAAGAATGGCCAAAACATTACAACAAGCCACTCAAACGCTTCGAGGCCTAGGAGTGATGACTAATCCCCATAGAAGTGCAATGATATCAGATTTGAAAAATTCTGAAGGATGTGAAGGAACTATACAGCCATATGTATTGGATCATATTTCTGTAAATTTATGGGAACAAATTGTCCTAGATCAATTAGGGCTAATCAAGATTTTAGGAAGAAAAATAGAAGAACAAGAACAAGGTATAGCAGCACCAATACACATAGATCAAGGAAGGGAAAGACATGGGTTGGATTTTAAGTAGGGGTCACTGAGACAATAAAAATTACTTGGAAATCAGAAAGACCACTATGGGTTCTTCAGAGGCCCCTGATTAAAGAAAAGATACAAGCAGCCCATGACCTGGTCAAACAACAAATAGCGGAAGAAAATATAAAACCCTCTGTAATACTCCCATTTTTGTCATCAAAATGAAATCTGGTAAATGGAGATTATTGCAATATTTAAAAGCCATTAATTATGAGATGGTTATTATTGGACCTGCTCAATCAGGGATTCCTCAATTGTCTGCTTTGCCAAAAACCTGCTATGTTTTAGTTATAGTTATTAAAGATTATTTTTTTTCAATTGCAATTCATCCTGAGGATAGTCCACGTTTTGCATTTACTATCCCTGCACTGAATCATGAAGGTCCTGATCAGAGATATGAATGAAAAGTACTCCCTCAAGGGATGGCTAACAGCCCAACTATGTGTCAAATTTATGTTAACAAAGTAATACAGCCACGTAGAAATCAAAATCCTGAACTACTAATATTTCGCTATATGGATGATGTATTATTAGGACACAAAAATAAAATCACATTGGTAGAAAGTTATGCCACATTTACAAACTTATTAAAATATTATAATATAGAGATAGCAATAGATAAAGTACAATTAAATTTTCCAATTAATTATTTAGGAGTTCTATTATCCTAAACCATGGTCCCACAACCAAAAATTCAAATATGAGTAGATCAACTCAAATCACTTAACGACTTTCAAAAATTAATAGAAGACATAAATTGGATAAGGCCTTATCTAGGTATACCAACAGGAGAGTTGGCACCTTTGTTTGATATCCTAAAAGGTCTATCAGATCCAAATACACACCGAATATTAATACCTGAAGCAAGAAAGGCATTAAAAATCACTGAAACATATATGGAAAATATGCATTTGGATAGAATTGATATAAGTTTGCCTTTATTATTTATTGTACTACCAACAAAAAATATTCCAAAAGAGTATTTTGGCAAGAAGGTCCATTATTATGGATACATTTATCTTATTCTCCTAATACTATTCTTACTTGCTATCCTGAGGCTGTAGGACAATTAATATTCAAAAGAATAAAAGAAGCAAAGGGATTGTTTGGAATTTCTCCCAATAAAATTATTACTCCATATACTATCGATCAAATTAATGAGTTAGCTAATGATTTAAACACTTGGGCAATAATCATGAGCAAATCTAATGTTTCATTTCATAACCACTTACCATCTAATCCTTTGTTGTCTTTTTGGTCTTCTCATCCTGTAGTGTTTCCAAAAATGAGAAGAAAATTACCTATCATGAATGTTCCAAATATATTTACTGATGGTTCAAACAATGGTACAACAACAGTAGTTACCCCTGATCAAACTTTTAAATTTTTAGTACCCAAAGAATCAGCTCGAAAGGTAGAGCTTAATGCAGTATTACAAGTTTTTGTGATGTTTCAATATTCTGTATTTAATTAATTTTCTGATAGTCAGTATATAGTTAATGCTATAGTATTCTTTGAAGATATTGGTAGGATTTCCTCTTTTTCTACTGTTTTCTCTTTGTTTTCCATGATACAAAGTCTAATCTGGGACAAAAAAGATCCATTCTTTACAGGACATATCAGAGCACATACAGAATTTCCTGGAGCCCTTTGTTTCGGCAATGATTTTGCAGATAAAACTAAACATGGCATACATATTTTTTCTACACTAGAAGAAGCTACAAATTTTCATACATCCTTCCCTGTCAATGCAAATACTTTAAAAAGTGTTTTAAGATATCTAAGAAACAAGCTAGACAAATAATAAAAAATATCAAAATTGTGTGACCATTTTACAACAAGTTTTTCTTGTAGTCAATCCAGGAGGACTGATACCTAAACGTATTTGGCATATGGACGTAATTCACTTGCCAGAATTTTGGAAAATTAATATATTTGCATGTTATAGTTGATGCTTCTTCTAGATTTTTGGTGGGCTCCCTTCATGCCAGAGAAAAAACTTAAGATATTATAGCTCATTGCTTACAAAATTTTGCCACTGTGGGCATTCTAAAACAGTAAAAAACAGATAATGTCCCTGGTTATTCTTCTACCTCTTTTAAACAATTTTGCTCATCATTTGGCATTACTCATATAACAGGAATCTCATACAATCCACAGGGACAAGGCATAGTTGAAAGAGCTCATCAAACTATTAGAATGTACTTATTAAAGCAAAATAAGGAAATTGGGAAGGGGTATATATCCCCCAAAGACAAAAATTAAAATAATCCTTTTAATCTAAATTTTAAAATTTGGATTCATCAGGACTTAGTGCTGTGGAAATGCACATGTGTCCAAAAAATGTACATAAGCCCACGGTACTTTGGAATGATATACTGACAGGACAATGAAAAGGTCCTGACCCAGTGATTGTCTGGAGGCAGAGGGTCTGTTTGTGTGTTTTCACAGGGAGAACAGTTGTTGATTTGGATTCCAGAGAGATTAACTAAAGCGATTTCTACAGACCAAAAAGAAGATGATTTGGCTCAAATCCATAAGAGCTGATATCCAGTACTCCAGATTGGCTATCTTTACATCTGTGGCAGTGGTTCTTCCACACCTGGAGGCTAATGAATAATGAACACAATTAAGGCCTATTTCAAATGTAAAAAACCTAGAGGCTTACTTATGGGAATACCTTCAAACCAATATGCAAGTTACAGGAAGAAGGATGGGATATCAAAAGAAGAGTCAAACCCAGGTGGTAACCAGGATGCTTTTTTCAATATCTATTTTATTATTGCCCTTTCCCACATCATGAAGTTCTATTATTATTTGAGCTCATACAGACCTAGGTTAATGTTATTCTGACCAGTTCTATTTTTTTAATTATTATTATTGGTTGTTCAAAACATTAAAAATCTCTTGTCATATCATATTTCATACATTTGATTCAAGTGAGTTATGAACTCCAAATTTTACCCTGTATACAGATTGCAGAATCACATCGGTTACATATCCACGTTTTTACATATTGCCATACTAGTGACAGTATTCTGCTATCTTTCCTATCCTCTACTATGCCCCCTCCCCTCCCCTCCCATCTTTTCTACTTACCCCATCTACTGTAATTCATTTCTTTTTCTTGTTTTTTTTTCCTTTCCCCTCACATCCACTTATATGTTATTTTGTATAACAATGAGGGTCTCCTTCCATTTCCATGCAATTTCCCTTCTCGCTCTCTTTCCCTCCCACATTTCCTCCCTGTTTAATGTTAATCTTTTTCTTTTTTTTTCTTTTTTTTTAATTAATTTTTATTGTAGGTTGTTCAAAACATTACATAGTTCTTGATATATCATATTTCACACTTTGATTCAAGTGGGATATGAGCTCCCATTTTTACCCCATATACAGATTGCAGAATCACTTCAGTTGCACAACCATTGATTTACATATTGCCATTCTGGAGTCTGTTGTATTCTGCTGCCTTTCCTATCCTCTACTATCCCCCCTCCCCCCTCCCCTCCCCTCTTCTCTCTCTACCCCCTCTACTGTAATTCATTTCTCCCCCTTATATTTTCCCTCCTTTCCCCTCACTTCCTCTTGTATGTAATTTTGTATACCCCTGAGGGTCTCCTTCCATTTACATGCAATTTCCCTTCTCTCTCCATTTCCCTCCAACCTCTCATCCCTGTTTAATGTTAATCTTCTTCTCATGCTCTTCTTCCCTACTCTGTTCTTAGTTACTCTCCTTATATCAAAGAAGACATTTGGCATTTGTTTTTAAGGGATTGGCTAGCTTCACTTAGCATAATCTGCTCTAATGCCATCCATTTCATTCCAAATTCTATGATTTTGTCATTTCTTAATGCAGAGTAATACTCCATTGTGTATAAATGCCACATTTTTTTTATCCATTCGTCTATTGAAGGGCATCTAGGTTGGTTCCACAGTCTTGCTATTGTGAATTGTGCTGCTATGAACATGGATGTAGCAGTGTCCCTATAGTGTGCTCTTTTTAGGTCTTTAGGGAATAGACCGAGTAGTGGAATAGCTGGATCAAATGGTGGTTCCATTCCGAGCTTTCCAAGAAATCTCCATACTGCTTTCCAAATTGGCCGCACCAATTTGCAGTCCCACCAGCAATGTAAAAGAGTACCCTTTTCCCCACATCCTCGCCGGCACTTGTTGCTGTTTGACTTCCTAATGGCTGCCAATCTTACTGGAGTGAGATGGTATCTTAGGGTGGTTTTGATTTGCATTTCTCTGACTGCTAGAGATGGTGAGCATTTTTTCATATACTTGTTGATTGATTGTATGTCCTCCTCTGAGAAATTTCTGTTCAGGTCCTTGGCCCATTTGTTGATTGGGTTATTCGTTATCTCATTGTTTAATTTTTTTAGTTCTTTGTATATTCTGGATATTAGGGCTCTGTCTGAAGTGTGAGGAGTAAAGATTTGTTCCCAGGACGTAGGCTCCCTATTTACCTCTCTTATTGTTTCTTTTGCTGAGAAAAAACTTTTTAGTTTGAGTAAGTCCCATTTGTTGATTCTAGTTATTAACTGTTGTGCTATGGGTGTCCTATTGAGGAATTTGGAGCCCGACCCCACTATATGTAGATCGTAGCCAACATTTTCTTCTATCAGACGCCATGTCTCTGATTTGATATCAAGTTCCTTGATCCCCTTTGAGTTAACTTTTGTGCATGGCGAGAGAAAGGGATTCAGTTTCATTTTGTTGCATATGGATTTCCAGTTTTCCCAACACCATTTGTTGAAGATGCTATCCTTCTTCCATTGCATGCTTTTAGCCCCTTTATCAAATATAAGATAGTTGTAGTTTTGTGGATTGGTTTCTGTGTCCTCTATTCTGTACCATTGGTCCACCTGCCTGTTTTGGTACCAGTACCATGCTGTTTTTGTTACTATTGCTCTGTAGCATAGTTTGAAGTCTGGTATAGCTATACCGCCTGATTCCCATTTCCTGCTTAGAATTGTTTTTGCTATTCTGGGTCTTTTATTTTTCCATATGAATTTCATGATTGCTTTCTCTATTTCTACAAGAAATGCCGTTGGGATTTTGATTGGCATTGCATTAAACCTATAGAGAACTTTTGGTAATATCGCCATTTTGATGATGTTACTTCTACCTATCCATGAACAGGGTATATTTTTCCATCTTCTAAGATCTTCTTGTATTTCTCTCTTTAGGGTTCTGTAGTTTTCATTGTATAAGTCTTTCACCTCTTTTGTTAGGTTGATTCCCAAGTATTTTATTTTCTTTGAGGATATTGTGAATGGGGTGGTTGTCCTCATTTCCATTTCAGAGGATTTGTCGCTGATATACAGGAATGCCTTTGATTTATGCGTGTTGATTTTATAGCCTGCCACTTTGCTGAATTCATTTATTAGCTCTAATAGTTTCTTTGTAGAACCTTTTGGGTCTGCTAGGTATAGAATCATGTCATCTGCAAATAGTGATAATTTGAGTTCTTCTTTTCCTATTTTTATGCCTTTAATTTCTTTCGTCTGTCTAATTGCTCTGGCTAGTGATTCGAGAACTATGTTGAACAGAAGTGGTGAGAGAGGGCATCCCTGTCTTGTTCCAGATTTTAGAGGGAATGCCTTCAGTTTTTCTCCATTCAGAATGATGCTAGCCTGAGGCTTAGCATAGATTGCTTTTACAATGTTGAGGTATGTTCCTGTTATCCCTAGTTTTTCTAGAGTTTTGAACATAAAGGGATGCTGTACTTTGTCGAATGCTTTTTCCGCATCTATCGAGATGACCATATGGTTCTTATTTTTAAGCCTGTTGATGTGGTGAATAACATTTATTGATTTCCGTATATTGAACCAACCTTGCATCCCAGGGATAAATCCTACCTGATCATGGTGCACAATTTTTTTGATATGTTTTTGTATCCGGTTCGCCAGAAGTTTATTGAGGATTTTTGCATCTAGGTTCATTAGAGATATTGGTCTGTAGTTTTCTTTCTTTGAAGTGTCTTTGTCTGGTTTAGGAATCAGGGTGATGTTGGCCTCATAGAATGAATTTGGAAGTTCTCCCTCTTTTTCTATTTCCTGAAATAGCTTGAAAAGTATTGGTATTAGTTCCTCTTTAAAGGTATTGTAAAACTCTGCTGTATATCTATCCGGTCCTGGGCTTTTCTTAGTTGGTAGTCTTTTGATGGTATCTTCTATTTCCTCAATTGATATTGGTCTGTTTAGGTTGTCAATATCCTCCTGACTCAATCTGGGCAAATCATATGACTTAAGAAATTTATCGATGCCTTCACTATCTTCTATTTTATTGGAGTATAAGGATTCAAAATAATTTCTGATAATCTTCTGTATTTCTGAAGTGTCTGTTGTGATATTGCCTTTTTCATCCTGTATGCTGGTAATTTGAGTTCTCTCTCTTCTTCTCTTTGTTAGCGTGGCTAAGGGTCTGTCGATTTTATTATTTTTTCAAAGAACCAACTTTTATTTTGTCATTTTTTTCAATTGTTTCTTTCGTTTCGATTTCATTAATTTCAGCTCTGATTTTAATTATTTCTTGTCTTCTACTTCTTTTGCTGTTGTTTTGCTCTTCTTTTTCTAGGATTTTGAGTTGAAGTATTAGATCATTTATTTGTTGGTTTTTTCTTTTTTTAAGGAATGAACTCCAAGCAATAAATTTTCCTCTTAGAACTGCTTTCAATGTGTCCCATAGATTCCGATATGTTGTGTCTGTGTTTTCATTTATCTCTAAGAATTTTTTAATTTCCTCCTTGATGTCTTCTATAACCCATTGATCATTCAGTAACCTATTGTTCATTCTCCAAGTGATGCATGATTTTTCCTTACTTCTTTTATCGTTAATTTTCAATTTCATTCCATTATGATCGGATAAGATGCATGGTATTATCTCTACTCCTTTATATTGTCTAAGAGTTGCCCTGTGACATAATATATGATCTATTTTTGAGAAGGATCCATGTGCTGCTGAGAAAAAAGTGTAACTGCTTGATCTTGGGTGGTGTATTCTATATATGTCAATTAAGTCTAGGTTATTAATTGTGTTATTGACTCTATAGTTTCCTTATTCAACTTTTGTTTGGAAGATCTGTCCAGTGGTGAGAGAGGTGTGTTGAAGTCTCCCATGATTATTGTATGGTGGTCTATTAGACTCTTGAACTTGAGAAGAGTTTGTTTGATGAACATAGCTGCACCATTGTTTGGGGCATATATATTTATGATTGTTATGTCTTGTTGGTGTATGGTTCCCTTGAGAAGTATGTAGTGTCCCTCTTCATCCCTTTTGATTAACTTTGGCTTGAAATCTATTTTATTTGATATGAGTATGGACACTCCTGCTTGTTTCCGAAGTCCGTATGAGTGATATGATTTTTCCCAACCTTTCACCTTCAGTCTATGTATGTCTTTTCCTATCAAATGAGTCTCCTGAAGGCAGCATATTGTTGGGTCTTGTTTAGTGATCCATTCTGCTAGCCTTTGTCTCTTAATTGGTGAGTTTAAGCCATTAACATTTAGAGTTATTATCGAGATATGGGTTGGTCTTCCAGCCATATTTGTTTATTTACGTTACTAAACATGGTTTGTTTTCCTCTTTGATTATTCCCCCCCACCTTTACTGTACTACCTCCTGCTGTTGGTTTTCATTGATATTTTCCATTTCCTCTTCCTGTAATATTTTGCCGAGGATGTTTTGAAGAGATGGTTTTCTAGCTGCAAATTCTTTTAACTTTTGTTTATCATGGAAGGTTTTAATTTCATCTTCCATCCTGAAGCTTAATTTCGCGGGATACACAATTCTTGGTTGGAACCCCTTTTCTTTCAGTGTTTGAAATATGTTATTCCAGGATCTTCTAGCTTTCAGAGTCTGTGTTGAAAGATCAGCTGTTATCCTGATTGGTTTACCCCTAAATGTAATCTGCTTCCTTTCTCTTGTAGCTTTTAAAATTCTCTCCTTATTCTGTATGTTGGGCATCTTCATTATAATGTGTCTAGGTGTGGATCTCTTATGATTTTGCACATTCGGCATCCTGTAGGCTTCTAGGATTTGGGATTCTGTCTCATTCTTCAAGTCTGGGAAGTTTTCTCGTATTATTTCATTGAATAGATTGCTCATTCCTTTGGTTTGGACCTCAATACCTTCCTGTATCCCCATGACTCTTAAGTTGGGAGTCTTTATGTTATCCCATATTTCTTGAATGTTCTGCTCATGGTTTCTTAACAGCTTTGCTGAGCTGTCTATGTTCTTCTCCAGTTGAAATACTTTGTCTTCATTGTTCTGATGTTCTATCTTCTAAGTGTTCTACTCTGCTGGTAGTATTCTCAATTGAGTTTTTAAGTTGGTTTATTGTTTCCTGCATTTCCAGGATTTCTGTTTGTTTGTTTTTTATAACCTCTATCTCCCTGTATAATTGATCTTTTGCTTCTTGGATTTGTTTATGTAATTCATTGTCGAAGTTGTCGAAGTGGTCTTTCATTGTCTGATATTGCTGTCTAATGTCTTCCTTGAGACTCCAGATCATCTGAAGCATGTATATCCTGAATTCTTTATCTGACATTCCATCTGCTGCAGATATTACCTCTTCTAAAGTTGAGTTGACCTGCATTGCTTGTGGTCCTTTCTTTCCTTGTCTTTTCATACTGATCGCGTTTCTTTCTGCTTGGTGAAACTGTTGTGTTATTGATTTTTCCCCCTATATATTTATATTGCTCTTGTATAGCTGCAAAGTCTCCCTCGCAGGCTTTGGTGGTGGCTCTGCCCCTCCTCCAATTGAGGCAATGTGCCTACCACGCCAGGAGGCCGCTGTACCTGTACTTTCGATGGGCCTGTTCTTTCGGTGGTCACAGGTCCGCCTACCTTGCAGGCGTGAGCAGCGGCTTTGCCCCTCCGCTGGCCACTAGGCCTGTTCTGTCTGTCAGTTGCAGATCTGTCTACCTAAAGGGCGCTGGTGGCGGCTCTGCCCCTCCCCCGACCGGGGCGATGTATCTGGCGGGCCACTGGGCCTGTTTTGTCGGTGGTCACGTTTCCGCCTACCTTGCACGTGAGTGGAGCAGCTGTGTCCCTCCGAGAGTTGCTGGGCCCGACCTGCCGGTGGGTGGCAAGTGCGCCTACCTTGCAGGTGCGGGGGTGGCTCTGCCGTTCCGCGGGTCACTGGGCCTGATCTGCTGGTGAGTCGCAGGTCTGCCTACCTTGCAGGCGCCCGGTGGCTCTGCCCCTCCCCCAACTGGGGCGGGGCGATGTGTCTGGCCGGCCGCTGGGCCTGTTCTGTTGGTGGTCACAGTTCAGCCTACCTAGCAGGCACGTGGGGCAGCTGTGCCCCTCTGCAAGTTTTTGGGCCTGACCTGCCGGTGGGTCACAGGTCTGCCTACCTTGTAGGCTCGGGGGGTGGCTCTGCCGCTCTGTGTATTGCTGTGCCTGTTCTGCTGGTGGGTAGTGGGTCCGCCTACCTTGCAGGCACCCGGCGGCTCTGCCCCTCCCCCAACTGGAGCGATGTGTCTGGCGGTCCACTGGGCCTGTTTTGTCGGTGGTCCCAGTTCCGCCAACCTTGCACACGCATGGAGCAGCTGTTTCATTAGTGCCTGGGCACACTCTCCTTGTTTGCCTCCCTCAGGCCCTAAGTTTGTAGAGCTTGGGGCTGAGAACCCCCAGCAAATTTGCTTACCTTCTGGTAGCCACGCCCCCATATCTTCTGCAAGAGACCTCAGTTGTCAGCACTGGTGGGAGCGGTAGCTGGGAGACCCGCGCTGCGCGGCTCCCGCCGGCTCCTGCGTCAGCGCCGCCTCGGCTCCCGCCGGTTCCCGTGCCGCTGCCGCGGTTCCCGCCAGCTCCGGCCGGCTCCCGCGCCGCTCCTGCTAATTTAGAATCCGCTGGGAAGGAATCTCTTTGGCCGATCTTTGGTGACTTCCCCTCTCTGCTATGGCGGGCCCCTGGCTCCTTGCAGGATTGACCGAAGGGAGAGGTGGAACTGGCTTGTCTCTGGTCTGACACAATCTCTGGTTTTAGATCCCAGTTCGCTAATTCATAGAGGCTTGGTTAGATTTCCTTCCCGTCCTCTCAAGGGGGGGAGCCCTTTCCCGGGTGGGCAGGGCTGTTAGCAGAGCCGGAAGGGCACGGGCCTTCTGTCGGGCCAGGCGGGGACCCTTCTGACTGCGCTGGGCCGCCGGGGGCACCCACAGAGCCAGGCAGACGGCGCCCGCGTGGCTAAGATCCGGGCGGGGTGACCCTTCGCAGAGCGGGCGGGCCGCCAGGAGTGCCGGGATGGTGGGAGCTGTCTGCCGGCCGGGCAGGGACCCTTCTCGACGAGCAGGGACGCTGGGGGCGCTTGTAAAGCCGGGCGGCTGCAGCCTTGTGGCTAAGAACCAGTCGGGCGGGGTGGCTGTTTGCAGAGCAAGAGCGGGATGGCTGGAGCTGTCTGCCAGCCTGGCGGGGACCCTTCTCGCCGAGCAGGGCCGCCGGGGGCGCTTGTAAAGCCGGGTGGCTGCAGCCGCGTGGCTAAGACCCAGGCGGGCGGGGTGGCTGTTTGCAGGGCAAGAGCGGGGCCGCCAAGGTAGCCGGGATGGCGGAAACTGTCTGTCGGCCGGGCAGGGACCCTTCTCGATGAGCAGGGCCGCCGGGGGCGCTTGTAAAGCCGGGCGGCTGCAGCCTCGTGGCTAAGAACCAGGCGGGCGGGGTGGCTGTTTGCAGAGCAAGAGCGGGATGGCTGGAGCTGTCTGCCGGCCTGGCGGGGACCCTTCTCGCCGAGCAGGGCCGCCGGGTGCGCTTGTAAAGCCGGGTGGCTGCAGCTGCGTGGCTAAGACCCAGTCGGGCGGGGTGGCTGTTTGCAGGGCAAGAGCGGGGCCGCCAGGGTAGCCGGGATGGCGGAAGCTGTCTGTCGGCCGGGCAGGGACCCTTCTCGCCGAGCAGGGCCGCGGGGGGCGCTTGTAAAGCCGGGCGGCTGCAGCCTCGTGGCTAAGAACCAGGCGGGCGGGGTGGCTGTTTGCAGAGCAAGAGCGGAATGGCGGGAGCTGTCTGCTGGCCGGGCGGGGACCCTTCTCGCCGAGCAGGGCCGCCGGGGGCCGTTTGTAAAGCCGGGTGACTGCAGCCACGTGGCTAAGAACCAGGCGGGCAGGGTGGCTGTTCGCCGAGCGAGAGCAGGGTCGCCAGGGTAGCCGGGATGGCGGGAGCTGTCTGCTGGCCGGGCGGGGACCCTTCTGCCGCGCTGCTCTGGGCCGCCTGCCACTTGCAGAAGCGGCGGGTGGCCGCGGGATTGGACTCTGAGCCCGCGCTGCCGGTCAAGTTTCACTTGTCTGGGGCAAACTGTCACATCTAATAAACTTACTAATTCTCGGCAGGTCTCCTTTCAATGGAATTTTGCTAGAAGATCCTCAGTAGGTAGAATGTAGCTGTTTTAATGGGTGTTTCTGATCCCATTAATGTGGAGATATTGAAAGTGCTGCTTCCTCGCCGGCCGCCATGTTGGATCTTTCAATGTTAATCTTTTTCTCAAGCTCTTCCCTCCTGCCCTGTTCTTAGTTTCTCTCCTTATATCAAGGAAGACATTTGCCCTTTGTTTTTAGGGATTGGCTAGCTTCACACAGCATAATCTGCTCTAATGCCATCCATTTCCCTCCAAATGCCATGATTTTGTCATTTTTTAGTGCTGAGTAATACTCCTTTGTGTATAAATGCCACATTTTTTTATCCATTCATCTACTGCAGGGCATCTAGGCTGGTTCCACAGTCTAGCTATTGTGAATTGTGCTACTTCCAACATTGATGTAGCAGTATCCCTATAGTGCGCTCTTTTAAGGTCTTCAGGGAATAGTCCTAGAAGGGGAATAGCTGGGTCAAATGGTGGTTCCATTCCAGGCCTTTCCAGGAATCTCCATTCTGCTTTTCAAATTGGACGCACCAATTTGCAGTCCCACCAGCAATATACAAGTGTACCCTTTTCCCAACATCTTTGCCAGCACTTGTTGTTGTTTGACTTCATAATGACTGCCAATCTTACTGGAGTGAGATGGTATCTTAGGGTGTTTTTGATTTGCATTTATCTGACTGCTAGAGATGGTGAGCATTTTTCCATATACTTGTTGATTGATTGTATGTCCTCCTCTGAGAAGTGTCTGTTCAGGTCCTTGGCCCATTTGTTGATTGGGTTATTTGTTTTCTTCTTGTTTAATTTTTTGAGTTCTTTGTATACTCTGGATATTAGGGTTCTATCAGAAGTGTGAGGAGTAAAGATTTGTTCCCATAATGTAGGCTTCCTATTAACTCTCTTATTGTTTCTCTTGCTGACAAAAAACTTTGTAGTTTCAGTAAGTCCCATTTGTTAATTCTTGTTTTTAACTCTTGTGCTATAGGTGTCCTATTAAAGAATTTGGAGCCTGAACCCACAATATGTAGATCAGAGCCAACTTTTTCTTCTATCAGATGCAGAGTCTCTGATTTGATATCAAGGTCCTTGATCCATTTTGATTTAACTTTTCTGCATGGTGAGAGAAAAGGATTCAGTTTCACTTTGTTGCATATGGATTTCCAGTTTTCCCAGCACCATTTGTTGAAAATGCTATCGTTCCTCCATTGCATGCTTTTAGCCCCTTTATCAAATATAAGATAGTTGTAATTTTGTGGATTAGTCTCTGTGTCCTCAATTCTGTACCATTCATCAACCTGCCTGTTTTGGTACAAGTACCATGCTGTTTTTGTTACAATTGCTCTGTAGTACAGTTTGAAATCTGGTATCACTATACCTCCTGATTCACACTTCCTGCTTAGAATTTCTTTTGCTAATCTGGGACTTTTATTTTTTCATATGAATTTCATGATTGCTTTATCAATTTCTACAAGAAATGCCATTGGGATTTTGATTGTCATTGCATTAAATGTACAGAAAACTTTGGTAATATCGCCATTTTGATGATGTTAGTTCTGCCTATCCATGAACAGGGTGTATTTTTTCCATCTTCTAAGATCTTCTTCTATTTCTCTCTTTAGGGTTCTATAGTTTTCATTGTATAAATCTTTCACCTCTTTTGTTAGGTTGATTCCCAAGTATTTTTTGGGGGGGGGATATTGTGAATGGGGTGGTTTTCCTCATTTTCATTTCAGAAGATTTGTCACTGATATACAGGAATGCCTTTGATTTATGCGTGTTGATTTTATATCCTGCCACTTTGCTTTATTAATTTATTAGCTCTAGTAATTTCTTTGTAAACCCTTTTGGATCTGCTAGGTATAAGATTATGTCATCCGCAAATAGTGATAATTTAAGTTCTTCTTTTCCTATCTTTATGCCTTAAATTTCTTTTGTCTGTCTAATTCCTCTGGCCAGTATTTTGAGAACTATATTGATTAGAATTGGTGAGAGAGGGCATCCCTGTCTTGTTCCAGATTTTAGAGGGAATGCTTTCAGTTTTTTTCCATTTATAATGATGCTAGCCTGAGGCTTAGCATAGATAGCTTTTACAATGTTGAGGTGAGTTCCTGTTATCCCCAGTTTTTCTAATGTTTTGAACATAAAGAGATGCTGTACTTTGTCAACTGCTTTTTGTGCATCTATTGAGATGCACCAACTTTTAGTTTTGTCAATTTTTTCCATGGTTTCTTTTTTTTCAATTTCGTTGATTTCTGTTCTGATTTTAATTATTTCTTGCATTCTGCTGCCTTTGCTGTTGTTTTGCTCTTCCCTTTCTAGGGTTTTGAGGTGAAGTGTGAGCTTATTTATTTGTTTTTTTTTTCCATTTTTGGAGGAATGAACTCCAGGAAATGAATTTCCCTCTTAAAACTGCTTTCATTGTGTCCTATAGATTCTGATATGTTGTGTCTGTATTTTCCTTTATCTCTAAGATTTTTTTTTTATTTTCTCCTTTATGTCTTCTTTAACCTATTGATCATTCAGTATCGTATTGTTCATTTTCCATGTGATGCAGAATTTTTCCTTCCTTCTTTTATCATTGATTTCCAGTTTCACCCCATTATGATGAGATAAGATGCATGGTATTATCTCCACAACTTTATATTTACTAAGGATTGCCCTGTAGCATAATATATGGTCTATCTTTCATAAGGATCCATATGCTTCTGAGAAAAACATATATCCACTTAATGATGGTTGATATATTCTATATATATCGGTTAATTCTAGGTTATAGATTGTGTTATTGAGTTCCATAGTTTTTTTTTAAGATTTTTTTTTAGAGAGAGAGAGAGAAGTTTTAATATTTATTTTGGTTTTCGGCGGACACAACATCTTTGTTTGTATGTGGTGCTGAGGATCGAACCCGGGCCACACGCATGCCAGGCGAGCACGCTACCGCTTGAGGCACATCCCCATCCCGAGTTCTATAGTTTTTTTATTCAGCTTTTGTTTGGAGGATCTGTCCAATGGTGAGAGAGGTGTGTTGAAGACACCCAAAATTATTGTGTTGTGATCTATTTGATTATTGAACTTGAGGAGAGTTTGTTTATGAACGTTGCAGCACCATTATTTGGTGCATACATATTGATAATTGTTGTGTCTTATTGGTGAATGGTTCTTTAACAGTATATACTGTGCTTCTTTATCCCTTTTGATTAACTGAGGTTTGAAGTTGATTTTATTAAATATGAGTATGGCCACTCCTGCTTCTTTCCAAGATGCATATGAGTGGTATGATTTTTCCCAACCTTTCACCTTCAGCCTGTGTATGTCTTTTCGTCAGATGAGTCTCCTGAAGGAAGCATATTGTTGGACCTGTTTATTTTTTAATCCAAGTTACTAGCCTATGTCACTTGATTGGTGAGATTAAGTCATTAACATTTAGGGTTACTATTGATATATGGTTTGTGATTCTAGTTATTTTAATTTGGCTTGTTTTTCCACTTTGGTTATTTTTACTCCCTTTACTGAGTTACTCCTCACTCTTACTCTTGAATGCTGTTTTTCATTTCCTCTTCTTGTAGCATTTTGCTCAAAATGCTTTGCAGTGCTGATTTTCTGACTGCGAATTCTTTTAACTTCTGTTTATCATGAAATATTTTAATTTCATTGCCATTCTATTTTTTTACGGTGGAGTTTGGAGAGGGCGGAGAGAGTTCCCAGGGAGTGCGAGTGGAGTGTTGGTGGAGTTCGGGAAATAAAGGAGTTTCTGTTTAAACCTACAAGTGCCTCCTGGCAGCTCGGTTATTTTGTGCCTAGTCAGACTGCGGGAAGGCTAAGCATAAAAAAACAATTTATCCAAGAGCACTTTAGGAAAAATAGTGAAATATGCAGGTACTAAAATACCTCCCCCAATTATTTGGTCAGATTTATTTGATACTGCTCAGGATTCTTCTGTTAGCTTCATGAAATGGTCTCCCCACATTTGGGACTTTTATGATAAACCTATATAAACAGGATAGGCTTAGTTTTAGAATTAGGGTTAAGGCGAGGGTTAGAGCTAATTTTAGGGTTAGAGTTAGTTTTTTTCAGCATTCTTTGATACTAGGCAGGATTACTCTTTTACCTGGCCTTTTTATTTTTCCATGATTTGGGCCTTTTGGTTCCATGGTTTGTTGTCAGTAACAGTTTGTATTTTAAAATTTAACTTCATATTATCCTATTGGGTAAGTGGAAATGGAGTTGGAAATCAAACAGTGTTGGTTCTAGCTGCTTGAATTTTCACACAATCTGTTCTCTGTGGGCACTCTCTGGGTTCATCCTAGTGAAAGTTTTCCAAAGTTGAGACATGCGAAAGACATTATCCAAGAGCACTTTGGGAGAAAACAGGGAAATATGCATGTACTGAACTACCGCCCCCAATTATTTTTGTATATTGGGCAGAATTCTTCTGTTAGCTTGCCCTACTAGGCTCCCCCAAGTTTGGGAATTCTATGATCAAATGTTCCCTATGCAATTTAGGGTTAGAGTTAGGGTTAGAGCTATGGATAGAGCTAGTGTTAGGCTTAGAGTTAGTTTTGTTGAAATTTCTTTGATACTTGGTAGGATTCATCTTAGACTTATTATGTTCAGTTCAATGGTTCGCTGTCAGGAACAGTGTCTATTTTAAGGTTTCACTTCATTTTTACCTATATGGGTAAATGGAATTAGAGCTAGAAATAAAACAGTGTTGCTGCTAGCTGCTTGAAATTCACACATTCACTCAGTTTTCTGTGGGAACTCTCTGGTTCATTCTTTGTGAATATATCCCTAAGCTGAAGCATGCAAAGCAAGTTTATCCAAGATCTGTTTGGGAGAAAAGAGGGAAATATGAATATACTGAAATACCCCCCATTATTTGGTCATATTTATTTTATACTGTGCAGGATTCATCTGCTGGCTTTCCCCACTAGGATTCCCAATTTTGGAATTTTTATGATCCTAGGTTTTCAAAAGAGCTTAGGGTTAGAGTTTGTGATAGAGTCATATCTAGCGTTAGAGATACAGTTAGATTTGTTCCAATTTATTTGATACTGGGCAGTATTCTTTTTTTTTTTTTTTTTACTCTTCTTATGTATGCCAGGTTTGGACCTTCTCAACTC
Source organism: Callospermophilus lateralis (assembly GCF_048772815.1). NCBI lineage: Eukaryota > Metazoa > Chordata > Mammalia > Rodentia > Sciuridae > Callospermophilus > Callospermophilus lateralis. Next base: position 76,901,179 of record NC_135318.1, on the reverse strand, counting down.
AATTGTTCACTGTCAGGAACAGTGTGTGTTTTAAAGGTTCACTTCATTTTGATCTCTATGGGTAAATGGAAATGGAGCTTGAAATCAAACAGCGCTAGCTGCTTGAAACTTCACACTCAATCAATTCTCTGTCAGTATTTTCTGATTTCTTCCTTGTGAAATTGTCCCAAAGCTGAAGCATGCGAAAAAAATTATCTTAGAGCACTTTAGGAGACAACGGGAAAATATGCATGTACTGATCTGCTTCTCCCAATCATTTGGTAAGATTTCTTTGATACTGCACAGGATTCATCTTTTAGCTTTCCCACTTGTCTCCACAAAATTGGAACTTCTATGATGAAAGGTTCTCTAAACAGGTTAGAGTTAGTATTAGGTTTAGGGTTTGGACAAGTGTTAGAGTGAGCGTTAGGGTTAGAATTAGTTTTTCAAATTTCATTGATACTGGGTAGGATTCATCTTTTACCTAGCCTTACTATTTGTATCAGTTTTTGGCCTTCTTGGTTCAAGGTTCAGTGTCAAGAACAGTTTGAGTTTTAAGGTTTCACTTTATTTGAACCTATACAAGTAAATGGAATTGGAGCTGGAAATCAAACAGGGTTTGTGCTAGCTGCTTGAAACTTCACACACTCAATCTGTTTTCTGTGGGCACTCCGTGGTTTCTTCCTTCTGAATGCAACTCTCAGCACAAGCATGCAAAAAAAACTTTATCCAAGAGCACTTTAGGAGAAATCAGGGAAATATGCATATCCAGAACTATTTCCCCCAAATATTTGGTCAGATTTGTTTGATACTGCACAGATTCATCTACTAACTTGCTGCACTGGGTTTCCCAAATTTGGGACTTGTATGATCAAAGCTCTATAAACAGGATAGGCTTAGGGTTACTGTTAGGGTCAGGACTAGAGTTAAAACTAGTATTTGGGTTAGAGTTATTTTTGTTCAAATTTCTTTGATACTGGGCAGGATTTCTCTTTTACCTACCCTTTTTATGTTCTTAGTTTTGGTCCTTCTAGTTTCAATTGTTCACTATCAGGACAGTTTGTATTTTAAAGTTACACTTAAAGTTGTCCTATATGGGTAAATGGAAATGGAGCTTGTAATCAAACCGGGTTGGTGCTACCTGCTTAAAATTTCACACATTCAGTCAGTTCTTTTTGGGCACTCTCTGTTTTTTTCCTAGTGAAGGTTTTCCAAAGCTATGGCAATAAAAAGAAGATTATCCAAGAGCACTTTAGGAAAAAAACAGGGGAAATAGGCATGTACTGAAACACCTCCCCCAAATATTTTGTAAGAATTTTTGATACTGGGCAAAATTTATCTGTTACCCTGCCCTACTAGGCACCCAATTTTGTGACTCCTATGATCAAAGGTTCTTTAAACAGCTTAGGGTTAGGGTTAGGGTTAGGGCTCAGGTTATAAATAGTGTTGGGGTTAGAGTTATTTTCTTTCAAATTTCTTTGATACCAGACAGGATTCATCTTTTACCTAGCCTTACTATGTTCCCCAGGTTTGGGGCTTCTCAGTTTAAGGTTCACCGTCAGGAACAGTTTGTGTTTTAAGGTTTCACTTTATCTTGACTTATATGATAATTGGAAATAGAGTTGGATAACAAACAGTGTTGGTGTTAGCTGCTTGAAACTTCACACACTCAATCAGATCTCTGTGGGCAATTTCTTCTTTGTTCCTTGTAAATGTAATCCTACACTGAAGCATGCAAAGCATAGGTTTAGGGTTAGGGTGATGTTTAGAGCTAGGTTTAGTGTTAGGGTCAGAGTAAGGGTAAGAGTTAGTTTTAGAGTTAGGGTTAAGACTCGAATTAGGGCTTAAGTTAGGACTAGCTGTAGGGTTAGTGTTTGGTTTAAGTTAAGGATTAGGGTTAGGGCTATGGGTCGGTTTTGTTTTATGGCTAGGGCTAGTGTTAGGGCTAGATTTTGGATTAGTGTTATGATTAGGGCTAGTTTTAGGTTGAGGTTTAGGCTTAGGTTTAGGGTTAGATTTAGAATTAGGGTTAGATCTAGGGCTAGGATTAGGGCTAGGGCTAGTTTTATGATAAGGGATAGGGTTAGAACTAGGATACGGCTAGGAGGAGACTTTGACTTAGACTTAGGACTAGGCTTAGTGTTAGGGTTAAGTTTACAGCTAAATTAGGGATAGGATTAGGGCTAAGGTTAGTGTTAGGTTTATGCCTGGGGTAGTGCTAGGGTTTGGTTTAGCATTGAGGTTTGGGTTAAGTTTAGGGGAATGGGTGGGGTATAGCTAGCTTTAGGGCTAGGTTGAGGATTAGAATTAAGAAGAGGGCTAGGGTTAGTATTTGGAATAAGATTAAGGCTAGGTTTAGGGCTAGGGTTTCTGTTAGGATTAGGGCTAGGTTTAGGGCTAGGGCTAATTTAAGATCTAGGGTTATGGTTAGGGATAGTTTTAGTGTTAGGTTATGGTAGGTCTAGGGTAAAAGTTATGTTTATGGGTAGAGTCAGGTTTAGGCTGGGGGTATTATAAGGGTTACGGTCAGGGCTAGTGTTTCGTATAGGTTAAAGTTTAGGGTTAGGGCTTAAATTACTTTTAGGGTTAGTCTTAGGGTTAAGGTAATGGATAGGGTTAATTTTAATTTTCAGTTAAAGTTTAGGGTAATTGATGGTTTAAGTTTAGCTATAGGGTTTGTTTTAGAATTAGGTTTAGCCTTATGTTTAGTGTAATGGATAGATTTAGAGCTAGAGTTAGGGCTAGGTTATGGTTTGGATTATGTCTAGGATTAGGGTTAAGTTTATGGATAGGGCTAGGTTTTTGTTTAGGGTAAGTGTTAGGTTTATTTGCTAAGGTTATGGTTAGTTTAGGGTAAGGGTTAGTGTTTGATCTAGGGTTAGGGATAGGGCGAGTGTTAGGTTTATCTTTAGGGTAATATTTATGTTAGGGTTTGGTTTAGGGTTAGAGTCATGGCTAGAGATTTCATTATTGTAAGCTTTAGGTTTAGAGTAATAGATAGTGCTAGATTTAGGGTTAGGGTTAGTGTTAGGTTATGGGTTAGGGCTAGTGTTAGGATTAGATTTAGTGTAAGGCTTAATTTTTCAGCTAGAGTTAGGTGATGGTTAGGTGTAGGGTTAGGCCTAGGTTACATTTATGTTTAGGGTTAGGATTAGTGTTAGGTTATAGGGATATAATAGGGATAGGCTTAGAGTTAGTGTAATTGATAGGGTTAGAGCTAAAGTTTGGGCTAGTGTTAAGTTTAGAATTAGAGCTAGGGTTAGGGTTATGATTTAGGTTATGTCTAAGTTTATGTTTAGGGTAAGGGTTTGGCTTTGAGCTAGGATTAGATCTAAGGCAAGGATTAGTGTTAGGGTTAGTGTTAGGACTAAGGTTAGGGTTAGTGTTATGCTTACGGATAAGTTTACGCCTAGGATTAAGACTAGGTCTGGTGTTAGGTTTAGTGCTAGTGTTATGGTTAGAACTATAGGTAATGTAAGAGCTAGGGTTATGCTTAGGGCTATTTTAGGATTAGGGTTATGGCTAGGTCTAGTGTTAGGACTAGGTTTTGGGTTAGGGTCATGTTTAGAGCTAGGTTTAGTGTTAGGGTCAGGATCAGTATTCAGGATAGTGTTAGGGTTAAATTTAGAGCCAGAATTAGGACTAGTGTTAGGCCTAGGGGTAGGTTAAGGGTTTGGTTTAGGTTAAGGGTTATTGTTAGGGCTAGTGCTAGGTTTTTGTTAAGTCTAGGGGTAGAGTTATAGCTACATTTAGGAATAGCTTTGTGGCTAGGTCTAATGTTAAGGTTAGGTATAGGAATAGAGTTACCGGTAGGGCTAGTGTTAGGATTTGGTTTAGGGTTAGGGTCATGTTTAGACCTAGGGTTACTGTTAGGGTCAAAATAAGATTCATAGTTAGAGTTAGAGCTAGAATGAGGGCTAGGGTTAGGACTAGTAATATGGTAAGAGTTACAATTAGGCTAAGGTTTAGGTGTATGACTAGGGTTATCAATTGGTTTAGGTTTTGGCTTAGGGTAAGGGAAAGTGTTAGAGCTAGGGTAGGGCTAGGGTTATGGTTAGGGTTAGGGCTAGTGTTAAGGTTAAGATTAAGTCTAAATATAGGGTTAGGGCTCAGATTCAGGGTAGGATTTGTGTTAGGGTTAGGGCTAGCATTATGAAAATTACTAATGTATGAACTAGTGTTACAATTAGGGCTAGTTTTAGGGTTAGGGTTAAAGCTAGGTCTTGATTTAGGGTTAATTTAAGGTTAGGTTGATGTTTAGAGCTAGGATTAATGTTAGGGTCAGTGTCAGGGTCAGGGTTAATTTTAGAGTTAGGATTAAGCCTAGGTGTATGGTTAAGTTTGGCTTAGGTTAAGGGTTAGGGTCAGGGACATGGCTTGGTTTGCATTTATATCTAGGGCTAGGGATAGGGCAAGTTTTAGGATTAGCATTAATGTTAGGGATAGTGTTAGAATTTGGTTTAGGATTATGGTTATGGTTAAATTTAGAATTAGGTTTAGATTTAGAGTTAGGTTTAGATCTAGGTTTAGGGCTAGGGCTAAGGATAGAACTGGGAATAGCGATAGGAAAATAGTTAGATTTAGTCTTAGGGCTAGGGTTAGGGTTAGGATAGGACTAAATAAGGACTAGTATTAGTGTTAGGCTTAGGGTTATTGTTAGGGGTAGAGTTAGGGCTAGGGTTAGGGTTATGGTTAGGTTTAGCATTAGGCTTAGGTTTAGGGTTATGGTGAGGTTTAGGGTTATTGTTAGGTTTAGGGTAAGGGGTGGTGTTTTTGCTATGTTTAATTCTAGGGTGAGGGCTAGCATTAGGGTTAAAGCCCAGGCTATGGTTTGGGTTAGGTTTAAGGCTAGGTTTAGGGCTAAGATTAGTTCTAGGGCTAATTTCAATTTCAATGTTACAGTTAAAAATATTTTAGGATTAGGTTTACGGCTATGTCTAGTGTAAGGGTTAGGTTTAGGGTTAGGTTTAGGTTTAGAGCTAAGGCTATTATTAGGTTCAGGGTCGGGATTAGTGTTTGGGATAGGTTACATTTTAAATTGAAGGCTCAAATTAGCATTAGTTTAGGATTAGAGTAATGATAGGGGTTAGGGTTAGATTTCAGATTATACTTAGGGGTAAAGGATAGGGTTAGGATTAGGGATTAGGTTAGGTTTAAGCCTAGGGTTAGCATTAGGGTTAGGGTTACTGTTAGGGTAATGGATAGGGTTAGATCTAGGATTAGGGCAATAATTATGATTATCATTAGTGCTAGGGTTAGGGTTAAGTTTAGGTTTAGGGTTAAAGTTCGGGTTAGGGCTTGGTTTATGGCTAGGTTTTGGGTTAAGTTAGGACTAGGGTTAGGGTTATGGATAATGTAAATACTAGGGTTAAAATTAGGGTTAGTTTTAGGGTTAGGGTTAGGGCTAGGTCTAGAGTAAGGTTTATGTTTAGGGTTAAAGTGATGTTTAAAGCTAGGGTTAGATTTAGGGTCAGAGTCAGTGTCAGATTTTATTTCAGGGTTTAGCTTAGAACTCAAATTAGGGCTAGGATTATGGCTCGGTGTAGGGTTAGGGTTTGGTTTAAATTAAGATTTAGGGTTGGGGCTATGGCTCTGTTTTGTATTAGGGCTAGGGATAGAGTTAGGGTTATTTTTATGATTAGTATTAGGGTTAGGGCTAGTGTTAGTGTTAGGCTCAGGCTTGGGTTTCGGGTAAGATTTTGAGTTAGGTTTAGATCTAAGATTAGGGTTTGGAATTGGGATAGGGCAAGGATTAGGGCTAGGGTTAGGGTTATGGTGAGGGATAGGGTTAGAACTAGGGATAGGGCTAGTGTGAGAGTTAGAGTTAGTCTTAGGACTAGGTTTAGGGTTAGGGTTAGGGATAGGTTTAAGCTTAGGATTGGGTCTAGGGTTAGGGTTAGAGTTAGGGATAGTTCTAGGTTCATGTTTACAGTAATAGTTAGGCTTTGATCTAGGGTTGGGACTAAGGCAAGGGTTAGGTTTGGGTTAGGGCTAGGGTTATGGTTAGTGTTACACTTATGGCTAGGTTAAGGCCTAGGATTAGCTCTAGGTTTTGTGTTAGGTTTGGGCCTAGGGTTAGGGCTGTGGGTAATGTAAGATCTTGGGTAACGATTAGGGCTAGTTTTAGGGTTATGGTTATATCTATGTCTTGTGTTAGGTTTAGATTTTCAGTTAGGGTCAGGTTTAGAAGTAGGTTTACCCTTAAAGTCAGGGTCAGTGTGCAGATTAGAGTTAGAGTTAGGGTTACAGTCAGAATTAGGACTAAGTTTAAGTCTAGGGGTAGGGTTAGGGTTTAGGTTATGGTAAAGATTATTGTTAAGGCTACGACTGGATTTTTGTTTGGTCTAGGGCTAGATTTTAGGCTAGATTTATAATTAGCTTATGTGTAGAACTAGTTTTAGGGTTAGGTTTAGGTAGAAGGTTACCAGTAGGGTCAGTGTTAGGGTTTGTTCTAGGGTTAGAGTCAGGTTTAGACCTAGGGTAAGTTTTAGGGTTAGAATAAGGGTCAGGTTTAGTGTTAGGGTTTGGGATAGAATTAGAGCTAGAATGAGGTCTAGGGTCAGGACTATTAATGGGGTTAGGATTTAAACCTAGGATTAGTTTTAGGGTCAGAATATGAGTCAGGTTTAGAATTAGGGCTTGGGATAGGGTTAGAGCTAGAGTGAAAGCTAGGTTTAGGACTATTAAGAGGGTTAGGGTTTTGGTTAGCCTAAGGATTAGGGATAGGTTTAGGGTTATCATTAGGGTTACGATTGGGCTTAGGATAAGAGATAGGCTTAGAGCCAGGATTGGGGCTAGTGTGAGGATTAAGGTTAGGGTTAAATCTAGGTTTAGGTTTTGAATTAGGGCTAGATTAGTGTTAGGGTTAGTACTAGAGTTATGGCAATGGCTAATGTAACAACTAGTGTTACAATTAGGGTTAGAGTTAGGGGTAGGTCTAGTGTTATGGTTATGTTTAAAATTAAGGTTATATTTATAGCTAGATATAGTTTTAGGATATGAGTCAGGGACAATGTTAGTTTTAGGGTTAGGGTTAGGACTTAAAAAAGATCTAGTATTACTGTTAGGATTTGGATTAGGTTGAGGGCAGTGTTTAGAGCTAGGGCGACTGTTAGGATATGGGTTAAGTCAGGGTTAGTTTTAAGGTTGGGTTTAGGACTCAAACTAAGGCTAGGTTTACTGGTAGGGTTCTGTTTAAGTTTTGGGTAGTGTTTAGAGTTAGGGTGAGTGTTAGGATATGAGTCAGGGTCAGGATTAGTTTAAGGTTAGGGTTATGACTCCAATTAGGGCTAGGGTTAGGTCTAGTTGTAGTGTTAGGGTTTAGATAAAGTTAAGGTTTAAGGTTAGGGCTATTGCTCAATTTTGTTTTAGTCTTGGGCTTAGGGTTAGGGCTAGGTATAAAATTAGTATTAGGGTTAGGCATAGTGTTAGTGTTAGGTTTAGGCTTAGGCTTAGGTTAAGATTTGGAGTAAGGGTTACATCTAGGGTTAAAGTTAGGTTTAGTGTAAAGGATAGGGTTAGATTTAGGGCTCTGTGTAGGTTTAGGGTAATGGAGATATTAAGGGTTTGCGATAGGGTTAGGGTTTGGCCTAGGATTGGTGTGGTGAGCCGCTTCTGCAGATTATGGTCACCATTGCAGGATGGCGCTGGCTCCACTGTGGTCTGTAACAAACAACTCCTAGTTTGTGAGAGTTGGTGCATGGTTTTTCAGCACCCTGTGGGAAAGTTCCACGTGGCAGCTTCGCATTGGGGCTTGGGATGCTTTATTAAGGCTGGGAGGTGCATCCGACTAGGAATTAGAAGAAATATCAAGGGCCTGAATAAACTGCTGAAAGAAGATTCCTGAGTTGCGTCTTCCTTGCGGGCAAGGGGTCGCGACAGATTGGCATTAGGAGTAGGGTTATCATACCGGTAATGTATAGGGTTACAGTAGGGTTACAGTTAGGATTAGGTCTAGAGTTAAGGTTAACATTTGGATTAGGGCTAGTAATTTTAGCTTAGAGTAGGGTTATAATTAGGTTTAGGGTAAAGGTAAGGTTTTAAGCTAGCGTTAGTTCTAGGGCAAGGGTTAGGTTTAGTGTTAGGTCTAAGGTTATGGTTATACTAATGGTCAGGGTTAGGTTTAGGGTTTGGTCTAGGATTTTCATTAGAGTTAGGTTTAGTTTTAGGCTCATAGATTAGATTAGATGTAAGGTTAGCTTTAGGGTTAAATTTAGTTTTAGGGCTAGGTTTACTATTGGTTTTAGGGTAAGGATTAGGGTTTGAGTTAGGGTGAGGTTTATGGCAAGGATTAGGTTTAGGGTTAGGTCTAGGGTTAGGTTTAAGGTTGGGTTAGGGTTTTTGTTAGGGTTAGAGCTAGGGTTATCATTAGGGTTTGGGTTAGAGTTAAGGTAATTGTTAGAGTTAGGGCTAGGGTTATGTTTAGGAGTAGGGATAGGGTTAGGGTTATTGTTAATGATAGATCTATGGTTATGTTTAGTCTAAGGTTTAGGCTTTGCACTAGGGGTAGGACTAAGATGAGGGTTAGGGTTAGGGTAAGTCTAGGGTTAGGTTTAGGGTTATGCTTAGGGTAGGTTTAGGCCTCTGATTAGGACTAGGTTTTGTGTTAGGTTTAGGCCTAAGGTTAGTGCTATGGGTACTGTAATATCTAGGGTTCTATGTATGGTAGTTTTAGCGATATGGTTATAGCTAGGTATAGTGTTAGGTTTATATTTTGGTTTAGGGACAGGTTATAGATAGGTTTATTGTTAGAGTCTGTGTCAGGGTTTAGGTTAGAGTTAGGGTTAGGGTGAAAGCCATAATTAGGACTAGGGTTATGTCTAGGGGTAGTGTTTGTGTTTAGTTTAGTTTAGTTTAAGGGTTATTGTTAAGGCTAGGACTAAGTATTAGAGTTATCACTAGATTTAGGACTAAGGTTATGCCCGGAAGTAGTGTTAGTGTTTGGTTTAGGTTAAGGATTATTCTTAGGGCTAGGACCAAGTTTTAGTTTAGGCCTAGGGTTAGAGTTATCACTAGATTTAGGATTAGGTTTTGGTCTAGGGCTAGTGTTAGGCTTAGGTTTAGGTAAAAATTTACTTCTAGGGCTTGATTCAGCGTTCAGTTTTGAGTAAGTGTCAGGTTTAGACCTATAATTAGTGTTAGGGTAAAAATAAGGGTGAAAGTTAGGGTTAGGTTTTGGGTTAGGATTGTAGCTGCAATGAGGGCTAGGGTTAGGACTAGTAATAGGGTTAGTGTTTGTTTAGGCTAAAGATTAGAATTAGGACTAGGATTAGCATTATGGATAGAGTTTGGCTTAGAGTAAGGGTTAGGGTTAGAGGTAGGGTTAGGACTAGTGTTAGGATTAGGTTTAGGACTAGGGTCAGGGTTAGGTTTAGAGTTAAATCTAGTGTTAGGGCTCATATTAGGGCTATTTTTGTGTTACGATTAGAGCTAGGGTTAGAGCTATGGCTAATGTAAGAACTATGGTTATGATTAGGGTTAGTTTTAGGTATACGGTTTGGGTTAGGTTTAGTGTTAGCATTAGCTCTAGGGTTAGGATGATATTTAGAGCTAGGGTTAGTGTTTGGATCTGAATCTGGGACAGGGTTAGTTTTAGTACTAGGACTCAAATTTGAGCTCATTTTATGACTAGTTGTAGAGTAAGGGTTTTATTTAGGTTAAGGTTTAGGGTTAGAGCAATGGCTCGGTTTTGTTTTAGGGCTAGGGCAAAGGTTAGAACTTGTTGTAGAATTAGCAGTAATGTTCAGCCAGTAGTATAATGAGGTTTAGGCTTAAGGTTAGGGTTATATTTAGAGTTATGGTTAGATCTAGGATTAGGGCTTTGCCTGAGTTTAGGGCTAAGTTTAGGGCTTATGTTAGGGTTACGATAATGGATAGGGTTAGAAATTGAAATAGGTGTAGGTTGAGAGTTAGAGTTAGTCTTAGGGCTAGAGTTATGGGTTCACTTAGGGTTAGTACTAAATTAGAGCTAGGATTAGTGCTAGGTTTAGTGTTAGGTTTAGGCCTATGGTTAGGACTATGGTTAGGGTTAGTGTTAGTTTTCGGTTTAGGATTAGTTTTAGGAGAAGAGCTAGTTTTTAGAGCTAGTTTATAGCGCTAGTTTTAGGGTTAGCATTAGGGTTATAGCTACGTTCGGGGCTAAGTCAAGAGTTCAAATTAGGTATAGGGTGAATGTGAGGGTGAGGGTTAGGATTTAGGGCTAGGTTTAGGGCTAGAATGAAGGCTATTGTTTAGTTAGGTTTGGGCCTATATTAGGGCTAGGGCTAATATGAGTTCTAGGGTTAATATGGTTAGGGATAATTTCAGGTTTAGGTTTATGCCTAGGTATAGTGTAAGGATTAGGTTGAGGGATAGGGTCACTTTTTGAATTAGGGTTTTGTTAGGGTCAGGGTCAGGGTTAGGGTTTGTTTATGTTAAGGTTTAGCGTTAAGTCTCAAATTAGCATTAGGGTTAGGTTTAGGGTTAGGGTAATGGATATGGTTAGGTTTAGGGTTTCAGATTAAGTTTAGGGTAATGGATAGGTTTGGGGATAAAGAGAGGATTAGGGTTATCCTAGAGTTAGCATTAGGGTTAGGGTTAGGATTAAGGTAATGGATAAGATTACAGGTAAGGTTAGGGCTAAGGTTATGGTTAGGATTAAGGCTAGGTTTAGGATTAGGGTTTAGGTTTAGGTTTAGGGTTAAAGTTAATGTTAGGGCTCGCATTAGGGCAAAGTTTTAGATTAGGTTAGGGCTAGGGTTAGGGATATGGCTAATGTAAGATCTAGGGTTATGATTATGGTTAAATTTAATTTTAGTGTTTGGTCTATGTCTAGAATTAGCATTATTTTAGGGTTAGTGTGATATTTAGAGCTATGGTTAGTGTTAGGATATAAATCAGGGTCCGGGTTAGTTTAGGCATAGGAGTCAAATTAGAGTAAGAAAGTTATGGCTTAGTGTAGAGTTAGGGTTTAGTAGTTAAGGTGTAGGGTTAGAGCAATGGCTCTGATTGGTTTAATGGCTAAGACTAGGGTTAGTCTAGTTTTAGTATTAGCAATAATGTTAGGTCTAGTTGTAGGGTGAGGTTTAGGCTTAGGGTAGGGTTATATTTAGAGTTATAGGTAGTCTACGGATTGGTCTAGGGCTAGGAGTAGGGCTAATGTTAGGGCTATTGTTAGTGTTATGGTAACTGATAGGGTTAGAACTAGAAATAGGGTTAGGGTGAGTGTTAGAGTTAGTTTTAGTCCTAGGGTTAGGGGTAGGGTTAGGATTAGGGCTAAATTAGGACTAGGATTAGTGCTAGAGTTAATGTTAGGTTTAGGCCTATGGTTAGGGCTACAGTTAGGGTTAGTGTTAGGATAAGGGTTATGGTTAGAGTTAGGAGAAAGGATGGGGTTATAGCTAGATTCAGGGCTAATTCAAGGGTTAAAATCAGGGATAGGGTTAGGGTTAGGTTTCAGGTTAGGATTAAGGCTAGGTTTAGGGCTAGGGTGAGGACTAGGATTTGTATTAGGGTTACGTCTGATATTAAGGCTAGGGCTAATGTCAGGTCTCGGTATATGGTTAAGGTTAGTTTTAGGGTTAGGTTGTGGCTAGGTCTAGTGTAAGGGATAAATGTCAGGTTTAGAGCTAGGGTAAGGGTAATGGTAGAGTTTGGTTTAGGTTAAGATTTAGGGTTAAGGATTGATTTAGTGTTAGGTTTAGGGTTAGAGTTAGGGTAATGGATTGGTTTAGTTTTAGGGTTCAAGTTAAGTAACAGTAATGGAAAAGGTTAATATTAGGGATAGGGTTAGCATTAGGCCTAGGTTTAGCATTTACTTTAGGCTTATCTTTAGGATAATGGATAGGGTTAGAGCTAAGGTTAGGGCTAGGGTTAAGGTTAGAATTAGCACTAGTATAGGATTAGGTCTAGGGTTCAGTGTTATCATTAAAGCTTGGGTAGGTCTAGGGCAAGGGTTAGGGTTATCATTAGGTTTAGGTTTACAGTTAGGGTTACAATTAGGCATAGGTTTTGTGCTAGGATAATGGCTAGGTATTGTGGGAGGTTTATGGGTAGCATTAGGGCTATGGGTAATATAAAATCTAGGGTTGTTTATGACTAGGTTAGGGTTATGGATAAGTCTAGTGTTATGGTTAGATTTGGGTTAGGATAATGTTTAGAACTAGTGTTTTGGTTATGGTAAGGGTCATTATTCAGGTTGGGGTTAGGTTTATGATTAGGGCCAGAATTAGGACTAGCATTGGGTCTAGTGATAGGGTTATTTTTTGCATTATGTTATGGGTTATTGTTAGGGCTAGTGCTAGGTTTTTGTTTTGGGCTAGGGCTACTCTATTTAGGATTAGGTTTGGTCCAGTGCTAGAATTATGGTTAGGTATAGGTAATGTTTTACTGGCAGGGGTACTGTTAGTTTTCCATTTAGGGTTGGGGTCAGTTTTAGATCTAGAGTTAGTGTTAGGGTCAGAATAAGGGTCAGGGTAATTGTTTGTGTTTGGGTTAGGGTTGGAGCTAGATTGAGGGCTAGGGTTAGGACTAGTAATAGGGTTAGGGTTTGGGGTAGGCTAAGGAATAGGGTTAGGAGTAGGGTAACCTTAGGGTGAGGATTTGGCTTAGGGTAAGGGATAGTTTTAGAGGTAGGGTAAGGGTTTGTGTTAGGTTTAGGTTTAGGGCTATGGTTAGTGTTAGTGTTAGGATTAAACCTAGGGTTAAGTCTTGGATTAGGGATAGGATTTGTGTTATCATTAGGGCTATGTATAACATAAGAACTAGGTTTCCAATTAGAGCTAGTTTTAGGGATAGCATTAGGATGATGTTTAGAGCTAGGGTTAGTGTTAGGGTCTGAGTCAGAGTCAGTGTTATTTCTAGGGTGAGGTTTAGAGCTCAAATTAGGGCTAGGTTTGGGGTTAGGTGAAGGAGTAGGGTTTGGTTTAGGTTAAGGGTTAAGGTTATGGTTATGCCTTGGTTTTGTTTTAGGGCTAGGGTAGGGTTAGGGCTAGTTTTTTAATTAGCATTAGGGTTAGGGCTCGTGTTAGGCTGAGGTTTATGCTTAATGTTAGGGTTAGATTCATGTTTAGGGCTATGGGGAAGGTTAGGGCTAGTGTTGGTGTTAGGGATAATGCTAAGTTTTGGTTTATGGTAAGGGATAGATTTAGAATTGGGCTAGGGCTTGGGCGAGAATTAGACTTAGTCTTAGGGCTAGGGCTAAGGTTAGATTTAGGGTTAGGCTAAATTAGGGCTATGATTAGTTCTAGGGTTATTGTTAGGTTTAGGCCTAGGTTTAGGGCTAGTATTAGGGCTAGCATTAGGGTGAGGGTAAGGTATAATGGTATACCTAGATTTAGGGATAGGGCAAGGTATAAAATTGGGGTTAAGATTAGGATTAGAATTAAGGCTAAGCTTAGATATAGAATTAGAGCAAGGATTTGCATTAGGTTTAGGGCTTGGGCTAATGACAGTTCTAGAGTTATGATTAGGAATAGTTTAATGGTTAATTTTGTGGCTAGGTCTATTGTAAGGGTGAGGTTGAGGGTAGAGGTCAGATTTACAGCTAGCATATTACTAGGGTCAGAGTCATATTTAGGGTATGGGTTAGATTTACTTTTAGGTTTAGAGCTCAAATTGGAATTAGGGTTAGGGTTAGGATTATCATAATGGATATGGTTAATTTGAGGATTCAGTTTGGGTTTAGGGTAATGGATGGGGTAGGGTTAGTGATAGAATGAGGGTTAGAACTAGGGATAGAATTCGGTTAGGGTTACGGTTAGGCTAATGGATAAGATTAGCGCTGCAGTTAGGGCTAGGGTTATGGTTAGGTTATGGCTATGATTAGGGTTAGGCCTTGTGTTAGAATTTGGTTAGGGTTTGGTTGGGTAATGGATAAGATTTGAGCTAGGGTTAAGACTAGGGTTATCGTTAAAATTAGGGCTATGATTCAGGGTAGGTTTTGGGTTAGGACAAGGTTTAGGTTTAGGGTTAGTTTTAGGTTAAGTGTTAAGGCCTGAGTTAAGGTTAGTGTTAGTGTTAAAGCTAGGTTGAGGGCTCAGATTAGGGCTAAATTTAGACCTATCCCTAGCCATAGCCCTAACCCTAGAATTAACCATAATTCTAAATCTACCCTAAGCCTAAACTTACACTATCACTAGCAATAACTGTAACGCTAATTGTAAAACTACCCTTTACTTTAGCCTTAGCCCTAAAACAAAACCAAGCCATAGCACTAAACTTAAATCTTAACCTAAACCAAATCCTAACCCTACATCTAGCCCTAAGCTTACCTCTAATTCAAGTTTTATTCCTAATCCTAAAACAAATCATGATCCTGACTCTGACCCTATCACTCATCCTAGTTAAAAAGATAACCCTAAACCTAACCCTAATCCTAAAACTAGACTTAGCCCTAATAGTAACTCTAAAACTAGCACTAATCGTAACCCTAGTTCTTACATTAGCCGTATCTGTAACACTAGCCTTAACATAACCCTGACACTAAAAATACCACTACCTCTAAAGCTGACCCTAAAACTCATCCTAAACCTTACACTATACCTAGCCATAAACCTATCCCTAAAACTACTCCTAACCATAACCCTGGACCTGATATTAAACCTAGTCCTAATGATAGCCCTAACCCTAACACAAACTATAGCTCTAATCCTAAGCCTAAGACTAGCTTTAATCCTAACTCTAAACTTAACATTAGCCCTAACCCTAACTTTAACCCTCGCCTTAGCCCTAAAACTAGCTCTAACATCATACCTTACTCTACCCTAACCCTAACATTAATCCTAGACTTAAACCTAGGCCTAATCCTAACACTAACCAGGTCCTAATCCTAGCCCTAATTAAGCCCTTACTTTAACTGTAAACATAACTCTAGCACTAAGACTAACTTTAATTTTCACCCTATTTCTATTAATAGTTCTAAACCCGTCACTTATCATAACCCAAAACCTAGCCTTAACCCTACCCCAAACCCGAGACCTAACCTTCACGCTAGCCCTAACACTGGATCTAAACCTAACTCTAAATCTAACACTAACCCTAATCCTAAACCTCACTCTAACATTGGCCATAACACTAACGCTAATCCTAAAACTAGCACTAACACTAGACTTAATGCAAACCATAGGCCAAACCCTAACCCTATCATAATCCCTAAACCTATCCATTACCCTAACCCTAACCCTAAACCTAACCTAACCGTTGCTCAATCCCTAACCATTACCTTAAAACTCACCCTAATCCTAACCCTAACCTAACCTGAAATTTAACCCTATCCAATACACTGAACCTAATGATAACCCTAGCCCTAACATTATCAGTAATCCAGACCCTAAGTGTAACTCTAACCTAAATATAATCCTTAACCTAACACTCACCAGAGTGCGAAATAACCCTAACTCAAAATCTAAACAATACCCTAACCCTAACCCTAACCCTCTCTCTAGGCCTAACCCTAACTCTAGTCCTAATACTAACCATAACCCTAGCCATAACACTACCTCTAATCCTACCCATTACCCTAATCATAACACTTACCTTAATGCTAACCCTAGGCCTAAACCTGAACCTATCACTAACTCTAACCATATCAATTATCCTAAACCTGACTTAAACCCTAAACATAACATTCTCACTACCTTAACACTAACATAATGCTAATTAAATCCCTAACCCTAAATCCTAACCTAAACTAAACCCCAAACCTGACCCTAACCCTTATAATACACCTAGTTCTAAACCTGACCCTTACCCTAAACCTAATGCTTACATTAGACCTAGCAATAAACCTAACCCTAAATCTGTCCCTAATCATAACCCTAGACCTTACACTAGCTTTAGACCCAATTCTTGTCATAACACTCTAACAAAATGTAGGCCTCATCCTAGCCCTAAATTTAGCCTTATTAATAACCAAACCCATAACCCTAGCCCTAACCATAATTCCATTTTCTCCCTAGCTCTAAACCTAGCTATCACTCATCCCTTCCCCCAAATCTAACCCTACAAAATCTTAAACCTAAGCCTAAAACTAGGCCTCACCCTAACAAAGACCCTAGACCTAATTCTAGCCCTAATTTTGCCCAAAACCTATCGTAACCCTAGTCCTAAGACTAACTCTTGCCCTAGCCCTAATCCTAGTTCTAACCTTATCCCTTATCATAATCCTAAAACATGTCCTAAACTTAGCCCTAACCTTAGCCCTAGCCCTAATCCTATATCTAACCCTAACTCTAAATCTAACCCTAATCCTCTGCCTAAACCTCTCAGTAACACAAGCTGTAACACTAACACTTATACTAAAACTAGCCCTAACCTGGCCTTTGCCCTACAATAAAAGAGCCATAGCCCTAACCCCAACCCTTAACCTAAACCAAAGCCTAACTCTACACCTAGTCCTAAATCTAGCTCTAATAGGAGTCCTATCCCTCACCCTAAAACTAACCCTGACCCTGATTCTGACCCTAACACTAACCCTAGCTCAAAAGATCACCTAAAATCTTAACCTAAACTTAACACTAGTCCTATCATTTACCATAACTCTAAAAGTAGCCCTAATCATAACCCTAATTCTTACACAAGCTATAGCCCTAACACTAGCTCTAATCTAACCCAAAACCTAACCCTAATCAGAGACCTAACACTAGCTTTAACCCTAACTATAACCTTAACCCTAGCCCTAACCCTTATCCTAAACCTAACCCTAACCCTCAAAATTGCCCTAACCCTAAACCTTACCCTATACCTAAACTTAACCATAACCCTAGCCCTAACCCTAGCTGTAACTCTATCCATTACCCTAACCCTAACCATACCCTAATGCTAACTTGAGGATAACCCTAAACTTATTCCTAAACCTAAACCTATCTATTATCCTAAATCTAACGTCAACCCTAATACTAACCATGTCCATAACCCTAACCATAACCCTAAAGCTAATATGAGCCCTAAACTTAATCATCATCTGAACCCAAACAATAACACTGAATCTGATCCTAATTATATCCCTAGCTCAAAACCATACCATGAACCTTAACCTAACACTTACTTTATACCTAACCATCATCCTAAACTAAATCTATCCCTAAATCTAACCCTAGACCTAATATTAGCCCTAGCCCTAATGTTAGCCCTGACCCTAACAAAAACCCTAGCCCTAATCCTAGCCCCAAACATAGTCTTAATCCTAACCCTAACCCTAACCCTAACCCTAGCCCTTACCCTAACCCTATCCCTGGTCCTAGCCCTAGCTCTAACACTAGCCCTTACACTAAGTCAAACCCTCACCCTATTGCTACCCTAGTTCTAACCCTAATCCTTAGTCTACCCAAACTCTAACTCTATTACTAGTCCTAAACCTAGCCCTTATTCTTGTTCTAAACTTAACCCAAACCCTAAACCTAACCATGACACTTATTCTGACCCTAACACTAACCCTAGTTTTAAACCTGAACATACCCCTTAACCGAAACCTAACACTAGCCCTTCCAGTAAACGTATACCTAAATCTAACACTAACACTAGCCCTAGACCTAAATCTAATCCTAAATATATCCATAACTCTAGCCCTCTACCTAACAATAACCTTTAATCTAACGTAAACACTAACTCACCCTAGACTAAACCCTAGTCCTAATATGTCCCTAACCCTATAATTAACCCTAACCCGAACACTGACCCTTACCCTAACAAAAACGATAGCTCTAAATCTTATCCTAACCCCCAAACAAACCCTAAAACTAGCCATAATCATAACCGTAGATTACCGTAGCTCTTAGATTACCTATAAACCTAACATTGGGCCTAAACCTCACACAAAATCTAGCCCTAATTGTAGCCCTGACCCTAACCATAAGCATAACCCTAACCCTAAATTTAAACCTAACCTTAACCCTAACCCTCGCCCTAGTTCTAAACCAAGATAAAACCCTAAACCTTACCCTAAATATAACCCTAGCCCAAACCCTAAATGTCACCCTAACCCTTGCTCTAACTGTATTCATTACCCTAACCATAATCCTAAACCTAATGCTAACCCTAGCACTTTCCCTAACCTTAACCCTATCCTAGCCCTGATTTTAACCTAACCCTCACCCTAGCCGGAACCCTAGCTTGATTCCTAACCCTTAGCTTAACCTAACCATAACACTAACCTAAGGTTTATCTATAACCCTAACCCTGGCCTTCATCCTAACCTTAACCCTAGCCCCAACACTAGATCGAACCCTACCCATTAACCTAACACTAAAACTAACCCTAATGATAACCCTAGACCTTAAATTAAACCTAGAGCAACCCTAAACATAAACCCTAGGACTATCAGTAAACCTAACCCTAACCCTAAACCTTACCTAGCTCAAACCCTAACCATTATCCTAAACTTAACCCCACCCTAATCCAAAAACTAACCCAAACTATAACCTGACATCCAACCCTATTAATTACCCTAACACTAATGTTAACCTTATCCCTAACTCTAACACTAACCATAACCATAACCCTAAACCTAACCCTAGCCCTAGGAATAATCCTAGATCAAACTATATATGGTATCCTTACCTAATCCTAACACTAACACTAGCCCGAACCTTGACCTTTACCCTAACTCTAGTCCTAATCCTAACCATAACCCTAGCTCTAACCCTTGCTCCAACTCCATAAATTACAATAATGGTAACATTAACCCCAATTCTAACCCTCGGCCTAAATCTAAACAGATTGCAAAACCTAACCATATCCATTACCCTAATCCTAACCTGAACCCTAAACCTAACCCCTATCCATTACCCTATACTTTACCCTAACCTTAATGTTAATCCAAGCAATAAACCTAAACCTTAAGCTAACCCAAACCCAAAACCTGAACCTGACCCTAATAATACCCCTCATTCTAAATCTGACCCTTTCCCTAAACCTAACCCTTAAGCTAGACCTAGCCAAAAACCTAACCCTAAAACTATCCCTAACTGTTACACTAGACCTGATATTAGCCCAAGCCCTAATTCTTGCCCTAAACCTAACACAAAAGCTAGACCTAATTCTAGCCTAAAACCTAACCTTAATCCTAACCCAAACCATAAATCTAGCCCAACCGTAATGCTAATCGTAAAACTAGCCCCAACCCTAACCCTAGCACTAAAATAAAACCAGTCAACAAGCCAAAACCTAAACCTTAACATAAACCATATTCTATCACTACACATAGACCAAAATTTATCCCTAATTTGAGTCTTAATTCTAACCTTAAAATTAACCCTGACTCTGACCAATATCCTAACACTTACCCTATCTCTAACAACCCTAAATTTAAACCAAACCCTTAAATAAACTTAGCCATAATTCAAATCCTACTCCTAACCCTAAAACTAAACTTGACCATGACTCATATCCTAATATTAACCACAGCTATAAATATCACCCTAACCATAACACTAGAATTACCCCTACTCTTAACCTTAAACCTAACCATAATTTTAACCCTATTTCTTATATTAGCTATTGCCCTAAACTTAATCTTAAACCTAACACAAAAACTAGCCCTAATTCAAGACCTAAACCTAGCTAAACCCTAACTCTAACCCTAAACCTAACCCTAATAATAGCTCAAAGTTTAACCCTTCCCCTAACATAGACCTAGACCTATCCCTAACTCTAACCCTAACCTTATTCCTAACCCTATACTTAAACCTATCCCTAAATCTAGCTTTAAACCTACCTATTACCCTAACCCTAACGCTAAACTTATTGATAATCTTAGCCCGAACTCTAATGCTAACCCCAACCCCAACTTGAAAACTTCTCCTAGACAAAACCCTAAAGGTAACACTTGCCATAGCCCTAAACCTAGCTCAAACCCTAAACCTTAACATAAACCTAAACATAACCATAGCCCTAACCCTAATCCTAAACTTTTTTTTTTTTTTGCATTTCTACAACACCTTGCTGAGCACCTTTTAATATTCCAATCACAATGCAAAATTGACAAAAAGATGATTAAAATATATTATTTAATATTTAGGTGGCCATAAATTAGAGATAAGCAGATAGATAAAATTAATACAATTTTTTAAATTTTATATCATATTGACAAATTTCATGCAAAATGTGTATTTGTGAATGTTTGTAAGATGTGTGCTTAACCTGAATTTTGAGGACAGATGGAGATTTTCATAAAATTGAGAGACTCATTTTAGAGAGGAAAAGAAACTGTTTGAGTGAATAGGGGTAAGTAAGATCTTTGTTTTTACATGAAACTGTAGAAAAAGTATAATAAAGAGAAATGTAGATGGTGAAGCACCAAAATCAAATTGAGCACAGAACAGGAAGGACCTGACACATTATATGAAATCCAGAATTAATGTAATTGAGAATTGTATTGAAATTAAAGCAAGCAACAACAATGATGGCTGAAATAAGTATAACAAAGACATTTTCCAAAATGCTGTGAACATGCTTGTATCCTGTACTCCCTGTGAGGTATCACCTTAAGAAGGTGTATGATCTTAATCTTTCTTAACCTCAGTTTCTTCAAAAGGGAAATAGGACCAATAATATACCATGCAGGTTTTAGTAGGGACAACATGAGATATATTCAGGAAAGTGCTTAAGATAGTTTCGTAGCACATATAAGTATGCCATATACAAAAACTGCTGCAATAGTAACTGTTATAACTAGTAATGCCAGCAGTATTGGTAATGATAATAGCATTGTGAAAATATCTATAGTTAAAAAAATGTTAACAACCCAAGAATTTATGGAGATTATTTCTAACAAACATAATTTTGAAAGATCAGAAAAAAATAGCTTGTTTCTATACAAACCAGACTGACTCAAAAGAACTTGAATTTTTATATTTCTAATACTTTATGATTTCCATTACTTTGGAGGTTTTACCACTTATTTTTCTTTTTTTTTTAATATTTTTTTATTGGTTGTTCAAAACATTACAAAGCTCATGGCATATCATCTTCCATACATTTGATTCAAATGGGTTATCAGCTCCCATTTTTACCCCAAATACAAGTTACAGAATCACATCGGTTACACATCCACATTTTTACATAATACCATATTAATGACTGTTGTATTCTGCTACCTTTCCTATCCCCTACTATCCCCCCTCCCCTTCCCTAATCCTAAACTTATATCTAACCCTAACCCTAACCATATATCTGTCTGCATTCATCACCCAAAACCTAATCTTTATGACAACCCTAACCCTACATAATCCTATCCCGAGACCTAACCCTAAACCTAAACCTCATGCTAGCCCTAACCCTAGCTCAATACCTAACCCTTATGCTAAACATGAACCTTACCCTAGTTCTAACCCTAATTCTAGCCCTAACTCAATACCTAACCCTTATGCTAAACATGAACCTAACCCTAGTTCTAACCCTAACTCTAACCCTAACTCAAGGCCTATTCCTAAAGATAACCCTAGCTCTAAACTTAGCTCTAACCCTATTTATTACCCTAAACAGAACTCTTACGCAAATGCTAACTCTAGGCCTAACCCTAACCCTATCACTAACCCATACTTTATGAATTACCCTAAACCTAACCTGAACCCTTAACAAAGTCCTATCATTACCCGAATCCTAACCCTAATGCTAATTTGAGCCCTAAACCTAAATGCTAACCTAAACCAAACCCTAACCCTGACCCTAACCCTAATAATTTCCCTAGCTCTAAACTGGACATTACTCTAAACCTTATGCTTACACTAGATGTAGCCATAAACTTACCCTAAAATTATCATTAACCATAACCTTAGAACTGATTTTAGCCCTAGCACTAATTGTAGCCCTAACATTAGAACAAACACTAGCCCTCATCCTAGCCCTAAACCTAGACTTAATCATAACCCTAACACTATCCCTACACCTAACCCTAACTCTAACCCTTACTCTTCCTCTTGACCTAGCTACATGGCCATCCCTCATCATAAACTTAACCCTAACCCTAACCCTAATGATAGGCCTAAGATGAACACTAAAGCTAATCCTAATCCTAGACCTAATTTAACCCTATCTCTAACCTAACCCTAACTCTAGTCCTAAGACTAACTTTAACTCTCTAATTTAACCCTATCCCCAACCTTAACACTAACCCTATCCCTAGGTTTAACCCTATTCCTTACCCTAACCCTACTCCTAGCCCCAACCCTAACGCTAAACCTTGCCTTATCCTTACTCCTAGCCCTAACCCTAGATCTAATCCTAACTCTAATGTAACCCTGATACTAAGCATAAGCCTAACCCTAACCCTAACACTAGCCCTATCGCTAATGCTAATCCTTACCATACATATAAACTTAGACCCATCCCTAACTCTGAACCTAAACCTAGCTGTAATTATAATATTAACCCTAGACCTACACCTAGCTCTAAACCTACCCATTACTCTAACCTGAACCATAACCCCATTACTAGTTTTAACCATAGCCCTCACTCTAGCTCTTACCCTATACCAAATCCTAATTCTAACCCTGAACCTTATTCTGACCCTAACGCTAACCTTAGGTCTAAACCTGACCCTAACCCTAGAGCAAACCCTAAACCTAACTCTAGACCTAAAACTAATTCTAAATCTAGCCTTAAATCTAGCCCTAGACATAAACAAAAACGTAGCCCTAGCAAAAACCCTTAACCTAACCCAAACACTAAACCTACCCCTTGACCTAAACCTAGTCCTAATTCTGACTCTAACGCTAATTCTAACTCTAACCCAAACACTGACCCTGCCATTGACACTAAATCTACCTCTAAAACTGACAATAACCGAAAATATAAGCCTAACCCTAGACCTAGCCATAACCCTAAATCTACAACTAGCCCTAATCATAACCCTAGGTCTGACATTATCCATAGCCCTATCCTTACGCCTTAACCTACACAAAACACAGAGCAAATCCTAGGCCTAAACCTAGCCCTAAGCCTACCCCTAACCTAAATCTAGCCCTAACACTAATCCTAACCCTAGTCTTTTGCCTAAACCAAATTTGACGCCTAATCCTTACCCTAAATATAAACTTAGACCTATTCCTAACTCTAAAACTAACCCTAGCCCTAATCCTAACCTTACTCCTAGCCTTAAACCTTGCTCTAACCACCCATTACCCCAATGCTCATCCTAATCCTATTGATAACACTAGCGTAACCCTAACCCTAACCAACAAAAAAATTACCCTAGATTTAACTCTAAACCAAACACTCACCATAGCACTAACCCTAGCTCAAACCCTAATCCGTATCATAAACCTAAACATAATCATAACCTTAACGCTAATCCTAAAACTAAACCTAACCCTAACCCTACATCTAAACCTGTATCTAACCGTATCCATTACCCTAACCCTAATCCTAACCCTAATTATAACCCTAGCCATAATGCTAGCCATAACCCTAGACCTACCGTAATTCTATCCCTAGACATATTGCTGAACCTAAACCTCGACCTAGCCCTACCCTTAACTCTAGCTCAAACCTTCACCCTTACGCTAAACAAACCCTATCCCAAATCCTAACCCTAATCCTAACCATAATGCTAACCATAACCATAGCCCAAACACTAGCTCTAACTCTATCCATTACCCTAACCATAACCCTAAACCTAATGATAATCCTAGCCCTAACTTTATCCCTAGCTCTGATTTTGACCCAAACCCTCAACCTAGCCCTAACCATTAATCAGTCCCTGACCCTTACCCTTAACATAACCATAAGACTTACCCTAACCCTAAGTCTAACCCTAACCCTATCCCTAATTTTAAACTTAACCCCAGCCTTAACCGTAGCTCTAACCTCACTCATTACCCAAACCCTAACCATAAACCTCATGATAACCATAGTCTAACCCAAAACCTACCCTAATCCTAACCATAAACCTAACCCTAGACCTAACCTTAAATATAATCCTTGCTGTAGTCCTAACCTTAGCTCAAAACCTAACCATAACCTAAATCTAACCCTAACCCTAGTGCTAAACCTAACTCTAACCCTAACACGACATCTAACCCTGTCCATTGCTCTAAACCTAAAAATAACACTAGACCTAACCATAATACTAACCCTAATCCTAACTATAACCTCAACCCTAGTCCTGAAACTAAACCTAACCCTACCTTAACACTAACACTAGGTCAAACCCTAAAGTGTACCCTAAATCTAACCTTAACCCTAGCCTTAACCCTAAACCTAATCCTAACTCTAGCCATAATCCTAACCATAACTGTATCCCTAACACTAGTTCTAACCCTATCAATTACCCTAACGAAAATTATAACCCTAATGCTAACCCTAGACCTAACCCTAACCCTATCCATTACGCTAAACCTAACCTGAACCCTTATCCTAATCAGAAGCATAAACCTAACCCTTTCCATTACACTAACCCTAACTCTAACCATAATGCTAATTTTAGTCCTAACCCTAAACCTTAACCTACCCAAACCCAAAACCTGACCATGACCATTTTAATACCCTTAGCTCTAAACCTGAACCTCACCCTATACCTAACTCTAACACTAGACCTAGCCATAAAACTTACACTAAAACTATCCCTAACCCTAACCCTAGACATTAGATAAGCCCTAGACCTAATACTTACCATAACCCTAACACAAACATAAGCCCTCATCCTAGCCCTAAACCTAGCCTTGATCCTAATCCATACCCTAACTTAGCCGATCCCTAATTTTAATCCCTCGCCCTAGAACTGAATCAATCTATAAACCCATCCCTTCCCCTAAACCTAATCCTAATCTAACCCTAGACCTAACCCTACAACTAACCCTAGACCTGATCCTAGCCATAATTTAGCCCTAATCCTAACCCTAACACTAGCACTAAGACTAACTCCAACTCTCACACTAGCCCTATTCTGAGATCTAACCCTATCCCTAACCATAACCCTAACACTTGTTCTAACCTTAGCCCTAACCATACCCCTAGCCCTAACCCTAGATCTAATCATAACTCTAAATCTAACCCTAAATGCAACTTCAAAACTCACACTAACACTAACCCTAAACTAACGCTAATCCTAATATTAGCCCTAACCTAGTCCTAGCACTAAAATAAACCAAGCCATAGCCCTAACTCTAACTTTAACTTAAACCGAAACTTAACCCAACACCTAGCCCTAACTCTAGCCCTAATTCTGGTCCTACCCTAACCCTAAAACTAACCTTGACCCTGACTCTGACCCTATAACCCACCCTACCTCTAATATCACCCTAAAATAAACCTAACCCTAAATCTAGACATAGCCCTAAACCTAACATTGAAAGTAGCCCTAATCATAACCCTATTTTTACATTAGCTGTATCCCTAAACCTTGCCCTAATCTAACTCAAAACATAGCCCTAATCCAGGCCCTACACCTCCTTTTAATTCTAACCCTAATTCTGGCCCAAGCCCTAAACATTTCCCTAAACTTAATACTAAACCTAAAAATTGCCCTAACCCTAAACCTAACCCTAGCCTTAATTCTATCCATAATCCTTGACATAACCCTATCCATCACCCTAACCATAACCCAAGCCCTAATGCTAACTCTAGGATAACCCTAACCCTTTGTCTAACCCTAAATTTATACATTACCCTAAACCTAAACTGAAATCATAAAACTAACCTTATCCATTACCCTAATATTAGGCCTAACCAAAATCCTAGTTAGAGCCCTAACCCTTAAACTTAACCTAAACCTAACCCAAACCATAACCGTTACCATGAACCTAATAATAACCCTATCTCAAAAACTGACCCTAACCCTCAACCTAACACTTACACTAGAACTAGCCATAAACCTCACCCTAAAACTAACCCTAACCATAAACCTGCACCTGACATTATCCATAGCCCTAAACCTAGCCCTAACCCTAACAAAAAACCTAACCCTAATCCTAGTGCTTAACCTAGCCTACTCCTAACCCTAGCCCTAAAACTAATCAAGCCCTAACACTACTCCTACTACTAATCCTAGAACTAATTTTGACCTAACCCTAACCCTAGCTCTAAGATTAATTCTAATTCTCAGTGTATTCTTATCACTAGTTTTAAACCTATCCCTTTAAATAACCCAAACCCTATCCCTAAACCTAGCCCCAAACCTAGCCCTAACTTTTGTCCTAGCCCTAAATCTAGATGTAATCCTAACTCTAAATATAACCCTAAATCTAAGCTTAAACCTCACCTTAACACTATCTCTATGCCTAATGCTTATTGAAAAACTAGACCTAACCCTAGCCCTAGCACTCCAATAAAACTGAAAACTAGGTGTAACCCTAAACCTTACAGTAAATCACACACTAACCCTATACCTAGCCCTAACCCTAGCACTAATGCGAGTCCTAATCCTAACTCTAGAACTAATGCTGACCCTGACCCGAACACCCTAACACTAATCCTAGCTCTGAATATCACCCTAGCCCTAAATATCCTAACCCTAAACCGAACCCTAAACCTAACCCTAAAAATAGCCCTAATTTGAACTCTATTTCTTAAATTAGCCATGGCCCTGCCCTAACAGAAAACCTAGCCCTAGTCTGAGACCTAAACCTAGTTTTAAACCTAATCTTAACCTTAATGTAGCCCTATCCCTAACCCTAATACTATCCCTAATCCTAGCTCTAAACCTGTCACTTAAGCTAAGCCAAAGCTTCACCTTAATGCTACCCTAGTTCTAACCCTAATCCTTAGCCTACTTCAAACCATAACTCTAATACTAATTCTAAAACTAGCCCTCATTCGAGCTCTAACCCTAATCCAAAATCTAACTTTAACACTGACCCTTATTCTGACCCTAACTCTAACCCTAGATTTAATCCTAACCCTAACCCTAAACCAAATCCTAACATTAACCCTATGGGTAACACTATACCTAAACCAAACCCTAACACTGGACCTAAAAAAAAAGCCTAACCCTAAATCTAGCCATAACTCTAGCAGTAGCCCTAAACAAAAACTTAGCCCTAGGTCTAACAATAACCCTTAACCTAACTCAAACACTAACCCTACCCCAGATCTAAAACCTAGCATTAATTCTGGCCTTAACCTTAAACCTAACCTTAACCCAAACAATGACCCTTACCTAACACAAAAAAATAGCTCTAAACATTATGCTAACCCAAAATCTAGCCATAACCCTAACACTAGAACTAGCCATAACCCTAACCCTAGTTCTTTTACTAGCCACAATCCTAATGCTAGCCCTAAACCTCACACAAAACCTAGCCATAATCTTAGACCTAACCCTAGTCCTACATCTAAACCTAACCCTAACTCTAGACCTAACCCTATCCTTAACCCTCACCCTCGCCCTAACCCTAAATCAAACACTAACCCTTACCATAATCATAACCCTAGCCCTAAACCTAACCCTAATTCTAACTATAGCCCTAATCCTAACCATAACCAAAGACAAACCTTAGCTCTAAATCTATCCATTACCCTAAATATCAACCTAACCCTAATGCTAATCCTAGTGCTAAACTTAACCCTAATCCTAAACCTTGACCTGACACTAACCCTAACCCTTGCACTGGCTCTAAATCTAGCCATAACTAGATAACCCTAACACTTACCCTAAACCTAAACCTAACACTAACCATAGGCCTAACTCTAACTCTAACCCTAGACCTAATCCTAATCATAACTCTAGCCGTAAACATATCCATTACCCCAAACATAAGCCTAACCCAAATGCTAACACTAGGCCTAACCCTAAACCTATCACTAACACTTACCCTATCGATTATTTAAACCTAACTTGAACATTAAACCTAACCCTATCAATTACTCTAACCCTAAACCTAACTCTAACGCTAATTCAAGCCCTAAACATAAACCATAACCCAAACCAATCTCTGAACAAGACACTGGCTCTAATAATACGCCTAGTTCTAAACCTGACCTTACCGTAAACCTAACCCTTATACTAGATCTAAATATAAAACTAATCATAAAACTATCCCTAACCAAACCATAGACCTGACACTAGCACTCTACCTAATTCTTGCCCTAAACCTAACCCAAACTCTAGTCCTCATTCTATCCCTAAACCTAGCCTTAATCCTAATCCAAACCCTAACCCTAGTCCAATCCTTAATTTTAACCCTCACCCTAATTGTGAATCTAGGTACAACCACATCCCTTCTTCTAACCCTAACCCTAATTCTAACACTATCACTAACCCAAACCCTAGTCCTAACACTAGGCCTAACCATAACCATAACCCTATCTCTAATCCTAGCCCTAAATTATTGCTAAATGTAACCCTTACTCTAACCCTAACCCTAAGACTAACTTTAACTCTCGAGCTAGACCTATTTCTAGTACTAACCTTATCTGTTAACATAATCCTAATACTAGCCTAACCTTAGCCCTAACCCTAGCCCAAACCCTAGATCTAACCATAATTCTA
Source organism: Callospermophilus lateralis (assembly GCF_048772815.1). Classification (NCBI taxonomy): domain Eukaryota; kingdom Metazoa; phylum Chordata; class Mammalia; order Rodentia; family Sciuridae; genus Callospermophilus; species Callospermophilus lateralis. The sequence continues at coordinate 76,872,798 of NC_135318.1, read as the reverse complement.
AGTCTAACCCTTACCCTAAGCCTAAACCTCACACTACCACTAGCCCTAACACTATCACTAATACAAAAACTAACTCTAACTCAAGCCCTACACCTAAAACAAAACTGAGACATAGCCCTAATGCTAATCCTAACCTAACTGTAACCGTATACCTGAAATTAGCCCGAGCCCTAATTCTTGTTCTAACCCTAATACAAAACCTAACCCTACACCTACTCTTAACCCTAGCTCTAATTCAATTGTTATCCCAAACCCTAAAACTGACACTGACTCTGACACTGACTCTGTCACTTACCCTATCTCAAATCATCACCACAAAACTAAATCTAATTCTAACACTAGACCAAGCCCTAACCCTAACCCTAAATCTAGCCCTATTTATAACAGTAGTTCTCATATTAGCCGTAGCCCTACCTTAGCCCTAACCTAATCTATAACTTAGCCCTAATCTGAGCCCTAACCCTAGCTGTAACACTAAACCTAAACCTAAACCTAATCCTAACACTAGCCTTAATCCTAACTGTAACACTACCCCTAACCCTAGCTCTAAGCCTATTCATTATCTTAACCCTAACTCTAACCCTAATGCTAACCCTATGATAACCCTAACCCTATTCATAACTCTAACACTATTTATTCCCTAAACCTAACCTGAACCCTAACCTAACCATATCCATATCCCTAACGCTAACACCATACCCTAACCCTAATCCTAAACCTTTTCCTTACCCTAATAATACCCGTATCTAAAACTGAAGCTAACTCTTAACCTAACCCGTACACTATACCTAACCATAAACTTAACCCTAAAACTATCCCTTACCATAACTAGACCTGACCTTAGCCCTAGTCCTAATGCTAGATGTAACCCTAACAAAAACTGTAGCCCTAAACCTGGCAATCAAATTAGCTTTAATCCTAATCCTAACCCAAGAAGTAGACCTAACACTAAATTGAGCCTCTACACTAGGCATAAACCTAGTTATAACATCATACAATACTCGAACCCTAATCCTAAACCTAGCCCTAAACCAATGCCTAGCACTAATACTAACCCTAGCGCTGATCCAATCCCTAATTTAGCCCTAATTCTAAACCTAACCATATCCCTAGCGCTAAGGCTAACTCTAACTCTCACCCTAGCCCTATCCCTAGTTGCAAACTTATCCCTTTCTTTAAGCCAAAGCCTAGCCTAACTCTAGCCCAAACCTAGCCCCAAACTTAGGCCTCTCCGTAAACCTAGATCTAACCCTAACTCTAAATCTAACCCTAAACCTAAACCTAAGCATCACCCTAAGACTAGCCCTCTGCCTAATGCTAATTTGAAAACTTGCCCTACACCTAGGCATAGCCCTCAAACTGAGCTATAGCCCTAATCCTAACCCTTAATCTAAGCCAAATCCTGATGCTTCACCTAGCTCTAACCCTGACCCTACAACTAATATTGACCTTGACTCTGAACCTAAAACCAGCCTTAATTGTAAAACTAGTTCTTACAATAGCCATAGCCCTAACCCTAACACAAAACCTATCCCTAATCTGAGCCCTAACTCTAGCTTTAACCCTAGTACTAACCCTAACCCTAGCTATAACACTATCCCTTAGCCTAAACCAAACCCTCACACTAATGCTACCCTAGTTCTAACCCTACGCCTTAGCCTACCTCAAACCCTAAGTCTATTACTAGTTCTAACCCTAAACCTCATTCTCTTTCTAACCCTAACCCAAACACTAAGCCCTATGATGACCCTTATTCTGACCCTAACACTAACGCTAAAACTAAGCCTGACCCTAACTCTAAACCAAACCCTACACTAGCCCAACTGGTAAACCAATACCTAAACCTAACCATAACACTAGCACTAGATCTAAACTTAATCCTAAATATAGCCATAAATCTAGCCCTAGCCCAAAACAAAAACCTAGCCCAAGCCCTATCAATAACCATTAAGTTAACACAAAGACTAACCCTAGCCTTATACACAACCCTAGTTCTAATTCTGGCCCTAAAACTAAATACAATACTAACCTGAACACTGACCTTTACCCTAAATAAACCCTAGCTCTAAACAATATCCTAGCCCCCAAACTAACTTTAACACAGGATTAACCCATAACCCTAACCCTTAAACTAGCCATAACCATAACCCTAGCTCTTGCATTACCCATAGCCCTAATGCTAGCCATTAACCTCACATAAAAAATTGCCGTAAACCTACCCTAAGCATAACCCTAACATTAACCTAGCCAAACCCTACCCTAACACTTGTCATAGCCCTTACCCTAGCTCAAACTCTAACCCTTACCCTAAGCATAACCCTAACCTGAATCCTAACCCTAATCCTAGCTGGAATCCAAACTGTAACCATAGCCCAAGTCCTAGATCTAACTTTATCCATTACTTTTAACATAACCCTGACCCTATTGCTAAACCTAGCTGTAAACCTAATCCAAACCTAACCATAGCCATGACTCTAAATCTGACCCTCACGCTAGCCCTAACGCTAGTTCAAAACCTAACACTTACTTAAAACTAACCCTAACACTAACCATAAGACTAACCCTAATCCTAGCTCTAATCCTAACCTTAATGCAAGCCCTAACACTAGCACTAACCCTATCCATTACCCTAACATAAGCCTAACCCAAATGTTAACACTAGGCCTAAACATAACCCTATCCCTAACATTACTCCTACACATTACTCTAAACCTAAACTGAACCCTAAACCTAACCCTATCCGTTACTCTAATCTGAACCCTAACCCTAATGCTAATTTGAGCCCTAGCCATAAACCTTAACCTGAACCAACCCTAACCCGGAATCTCACCCTAATATTACACCTAGCTCTAAACCTGACCGTTACCATAAACCTAACACTAATATTAGACCTGGTCATAAGCCAAAACCTAAAATTATTCCTAATTTTAACCCTAGACCTGATAGTAGCCCTAGCCCTAATCTTTTCCCTAACCCTAACACAAAAACTAGCCCTCATCATAGCCCTAACCCTAACCTTAATTTTAACCAGAACCCTCACCCTAGCATTATACCTAATTTTAAACCTTGCCCTAGCCCTGAACCTAGCTATAGAAGTCCATCCTTGCCCCTAAAACTAACCCTAATTATAGGCCTAAACCTAACTTTAATCCTAGCACCAATCCTAGCCTTAATTTAGCCCTAACCTTAATCCTACCCCTAACCCTAGCATTAAGACTAACTCTTACTCTCAAAATAGCCCTATTTTTAATTCTAATCCTATCTGTTACTGTAACCCTCACACTAGTTATAAACTTAGTCCTAACCCTAGACATAGCCCTAACCCTAGATCTAAACATAATGATAAATTTTAACCTAAACTTAAGACTAAAACTCACCCTACCACTGGCCCTAACACTATTGTTAATCCTAAAACTAGCCATAACCCTAGACCTAGCCTTAAAACAAAACTGAGCCATTGCTCTAACCCTAAACCTTACCATATACCAAACCCTACCACTATAACTAGCCATAACCCTAGCTCTAATTCAAGTTCTAGGCCTCAAATTAACCCGGTCCCATCTCTTATCCAAACACTAAACCTAGCTCTATATATCACCCTAACCCTAAAGCTAATGCTAACACAAGACCAAGCCCTAACACTAAACCTAAAACTAACCCTAATTATAACCCAAGTTTTGACATTGGAAATAGTCCTAACCCTAACACAAAAATTGCCCTAATCCAGGCCATAACTAGATTTAACCCTAAACCTAACCCTAACACTAGCCCTAAACCTAACATTAAACATAGCCCTAAATCTAACTCTAACCCTATTTCTTATGCTAAGCCAAACCCTATCCATAATGCTAAATCTAGTCCTAATCCTAATCCTTAGCCTAAACCAAACGCTAACCCTATTACTAGTTCTAACCCTAGTCCTCATTCGAGCTCTAACCCTAACCCAAAACCTAATTCTAAACTTCACCCTTATTCTGACCTAACACTAATTATAGGTCTAAACCTGACCCTAACCCTAAACCGAAACCTGAAAATAGGCCGACCAGTAACCTTATACCTAACCCTAACCCTAACACTATTCCTAGACCTAAATCTAATCCTAAATCTAGCGATAACTCTAGTCCTAGACCTAAACAAAAACTTAATCGTAGCCCTGAGAACAACCATTAACCTAAAACAAACACTAACCCTACTCCTACATCTTTGTCCTAATTCTGTATTTCACCCCAACCCTAAAACTTACTTGAACACTGACCCTAAAACTAACAATAAACCTAGCTCTAAACCTGACCCTAAACCAAAATCTAAATTCATCACTAGACCTAGTCATATCCCTAAACCTAAAACTAGCCATAATTAGAACCCTAGATCTTACATTAACCATAGCACTAACACTAGGTCTAAACCTAACCCAAAACCTAGCCCTAATCTGAGACCTAAACCTACCTTAAGCATTTTCCTCATCCTAACCCTAACCCTAACCCTTACCCTCACCTTAGTCCTAACCCTAGCTCAAAGCCTAACCCTTAACCGAAACATAAATTTAGCAGTATCACTAACCATAATGCTAACCCTAGCCCTAATTCTAATGTTAAGCTTAACCCTAACCCTAGATCTACCCCTAGCCATTACCTTAAATCTAACCCTAACCCTAATGATAACCCTAGCCCTAACCCTAAACAAAACCCTTTACACAAACCACAAACTTATTGTTTGACCAAACCTAAACCTAACCCTGCTGTAGCCCTAACCTTAACTCAAACCCTAAACCTTACCCTAAACCCAATAGTAAACCTAGCCTTAAAAATAAACTTAAAACTAAATCTAACCTTAAGACTAAAACCAAACTTACATCTAACCCAAAATATTACCCTAAACCTAATGAAAACCCAAGCCCTAACCCTAAACCTAACCCAGACCATAACCATAATCCTAACCCCAGACATAACACTAAACCTAACCCTCACCTTGGACTAACCCTAGCTCAAATCTTAACTTTTACCCTAAACCTAACCCTAACCCTACCCTAAGCTAGGGTTACTAGCCCTAACCAAAACCCTAACCCTAACTCTAGACCTAATCATAATGATAAACTTTGCCTAAAACCTAGCTCTAACCCTATACATTATCCTTATGATAACACTTATACTGATGCTAACCCTAGGCCTAACCCTAACCATTTTGCTAAACTGAAACTTCTCCATTACCCTAAACCTACAATGAACCCTAATCCTTAACATATCCATTACTCTAACCCTAACCCTAATGCTCATTTGAGAAATATCTTTAAACATTAACCTAAAAATATCCCTAACCTTGATCCTCACCCTAAATACACCTAGCTCTAAACCTGAATCTTTCCCTAAGCCTAACACTTACACTAGACCTAGACACAAACTTAACACTAAATCTACCCCTAACTGTAACACTGGACCTGACATTAGCCCTAGCCCTAATACTAGATCTAACCCTACAACAAACCCTAGCACTCATTCTAGTGCTAAAGCTAGCCTTAATCATATCCCTAACCCTAACCCTAACCCTAGCCCTAACCCTAATTCTAACCCTCACCCTATCTCTAAACCTAGCTATAATGCCATCTTTTCCACTAAATATAACCATAACCCAAGTCCTAATGCTAGGCCTCAGCTGAACACTAACCCTAGGCCTAATTCTAGCCCTAAATTAGCCCTATCCCTAAAACTAATGAAAACCCTAGCTCTAAGACTAACTCTAACTCCCGTCCTAGCGCTATTCCTATTTCTAAACCTATCCATTACCATAATCCTAATCCTAGCCCTAAACTTTGCCCTATCCTTAGACCTAGCCTAAACACTAGAACTAATGCTAAATCCAAATCCAACCCTAACCCTAAGCATAGCCTAACACTAACACTAGTCCTAACCCTAATGCTAATCATATAAGTAGTACTAACCCTAAACCTAGGACTAAAACCAAACTGAGCAATAACTCTAACCCTAAACCTTAACTTAAACCAAAACCTAACATACAACTAGACCTAACCCTAGCCCTAATTCGAGTCCTAATCCTAACTTTAAAACTTACACTGACCTTGACTCATATCCTAACACTCACCCTAGCTCTAAACACCATGCTAAACTTAAGCAAAATACTAACAGTAACCCTAGCCCTAATTCAAGTCATAACCCTAGCCTTAAAACTAACCCTGACCCTGAGTCATATCCTAACAATCACTGTAGCTCTAAACACAACACTCACCTTAAAATAAAACCTAACAGTATCCCTAGCCCTTATTTGTGTTCTAACCCTAATCTTAACACTAACTCTGATTCTTACTCATATCCTAATAATAACCCTAGCTCTAAATATTACCCTAACCTTAAACATAAACCTTACACTACACCTAACCTTAACCCTAACCCTAAAACTAATCCTAATTGTAACCCTAGTTCTTACATTAGTCATTGACTTAACCCTAACACAAAAACTAGCCCTAATCTGAGTCCAAAACGTAGACCCTAATCCTAACCTTAGCCCTAACCCTATCTCGAAGGCTATCACTTACCCTATGCCAAACACTAACCCTAATGGTAACCCTAGAACTATCCCTAATCTTTAGGCTAACAAAAACCTTAATCCTATTAATAGTCCTAAACCTAGCCATCACTCTAACTCTAACCCTATCCAAAACCCTAGTACTGACCCTTATCCTTATTCTGACCCTAACACTAACCCTTGGTCTAAACCTGACCCTAACCCTAGTCCAAACCCTAACACTAGCCCTTGACCTAAACCTAATTCTAAATCTAGAGCTAACTCTAGACTTAGAACTAAACAATAACCTGACCTTAGCCCTAACAATAACACTGCACCTAACCCAAACACTAATTCTACCCCTAGACCTAAACCTAGTTTTAATTCTGGCTTGAAACTTAACTCTAACTCTAACCCAAATACTGACACTGCCTTTATAATAAACCTATCTCTAAATCTTACCCTACCCAAAAATCTAAAGGTAACATTATACCTTAGACATAACCCTAACCCTAAAACTAGCCCTAAATATAACTCTACCTCTTACATTACCCAAAACCCTAATCATAGGCTAAACCTAACACAAAACCTAGAGCTAAACTAGGCCTAAACCAAGACTTTAGCATAACCCTAACCCTAACCTTAGCCCTAACCCTAACCTAACCCTCACCTTAGTCCTAATCTTAGATCAAATCTAACCCTTTCCCTAAACGGAAACCTACAATTATCTCTAAAAATAGCCCTACCCCTCATTCTAATCCTAATCATAGTCCTAGCCCTAAACATAGATCTAAATATACCCATCACCCTAAACCTAACCCTAACCCTATTGATAATGCTAGGCCTAACCTTAACACTCTAACTAACCAGAAAACTAACCCTAGACATAACCCTCAAACTCACCCTTGCAATAGACGTAACCCTAGCTCAAACCCTAACCCTTACCATAAACCTTAACCTAACAATAGCTCTAACCTTAAGCTAAACCTCTATCCAACCCTAACCATAACCCTAAACCTACATCTAAATCTATCTATTACACTAACTTTAACCCTACCCCTAATTATGACCTACCCTAATACTAACCCTTACCCTCACCATACTGTAAGCTTATCCCTAGACTTAACTGTAAACCTAACCCTAACCCTAAGCATTATTCTAGCTCAAAACCTAACCCTTATGCTAAACATGACCAAAACTTCAAACCTAGTTCTAACCCTAACTCTAACCGTAACTCAAGACCTATTCTGAACCATAAACCTAGCCCTAAATTTAGCCCTATACTATCCATTACACTAACCCTAACCCTTACCCTAATGCTAACCCTAAACCTAACCCTAACCCTAACAATTCGCTAAACCTAACCTGAACCCTAAATAAAATGTATCATTACCCTAATCCACACCCAAATGCTAACTCCAGCCCTAACCCTAAACCCTAACTTCAACCAAACTCTAACCCTGACCCTGACCCTAATGAATCCCCTAGCTCTAAAGCTGACCCTTACCATAAACCTAACACTTACACCAGACCTAGCCATAACCCAAATCCTAAAATTATTCCCAACCATAAGCCTAGACCTGACATTAGCCCTAGCCCTAATACTAGCTCTAAACTTAACACAAATCACAGCCCTTACTCTAGCACTAAACATACCCTGACTTCTAACCCTAAACCTAACACTATCCCTAACCCCGAAACTAACCATAGCGCTAATCTTAGCCTTAATTTAGCCCTATTCCTAACCCTAGAAATAACCCTAGCCCTACCTTTAGCCTTATCTCTCGCCCTAGCACCATCCGTAGTTCGAAACCAATCCCTTACCAGAAACCTAATCCTAGCCTTAACCCTAGCTCTATCTTTAGCCCTAGCCCTAACCTAGATATAACTTTAATTCTAAATCTAACCCTAATCCTATGCTTAACCCTAACCCTAACTCTAAATCTAACTTTAACCCTAAGGCTAAACATAAACCTAACAGTAGACCTAAACCTAATGCTAATCTGATAACTAGCCCTAACCCTAGCCCTAGCCTTAAAACAAAACTGAAACATAGCCCTAATCCTAACCCTTAACCTAAACCAAACCCTAACCCTAACCTTATCCCTAATTTGAGATTTATTCCAAATCCTAAAACTAAGCCTGACCCTGACTCTGACCATAACTCTAACCCTAGCTCTAAACATAATCCAACCCTAACCTAAACCTAATACTAGACATAGCCCAAACTCTAACCCTAAACTAAGCCATAAACATAACCCTGGTACTTACATTAGCCATAACCCTAACCCTAGCACTAACTTAACACAAAATCTACCCTTAATTTGAGCCATAACCCCAGTTTTAATCCTAATCCTAACCCTAACTCTAGTCCTAATCATAAACATAACCATAGCCTTAACCCTAGCTCTAACCCTATCCATTGTCATAACCATAACCATAACCCTAATGCTAACCCTAGTTCTAAACCTAACCCTATCCCTAATCCTAACATATCCATTACGCTAAACCAAACCTAAACCCTTAACTGTACCCTATCATAAACCTAACACTAAACCTAATGCTAATTTAAACCCTAAATTTAAACCTTAACCTATCCCAAACTCTAACCCAGACCCTGATTCTAAAAATACTTCTAGTTCTAAACCTGACCCTATCCCTAAAACTAACATTTACACTACATATAGCCATAAACCTAAAACTAAAACTATCTTCAACCATAACCCAAGACCTGATATTAGTCCTAGCCCTAATCCTAGCCTTAACCCTAAAATAAAACCTAGCCCTCATCCTAGCCCTAAACCTAGCCCTAATATTAACCCTAACCTTAAACATAGCCCTAACCTTAATTCTAACACTCATGCTACCACTAAACCTAGCTATAACACCATCCCTTAGCCTAAACTTAATCCTAACCCTAAGCCTAATGCTAGACATAAGCTGAACACTAACCATAGGCATAAGCCTAGACCTAATTTAACCCTAGCCCTAATTCTAATACTAACTATAGCCCTAACACTAACTCTAATTCTTACAGTAGCTCTATCACTAGTTCTAACACTATCCCTTACCTTAACCCTAACCTTAGCCCTAAACATAGCCATAACCCTAGCCATAAATCTTTCATAATCCTTATTCCTAGTCCGAAACCTAGATCTAACTGTAAGTCTAATTCTAACACTAAACCAAAGCCTAATAATAACACTAGCCCTAAACCTAACACTAATCATAATACTATCCCTAAACCTAACCCTAGCAAGAAAACAAAACCAACCAATAGCCCTAACACTAAACCTTAACTTAAACCAAACCCTAGCACTACACCTAGGCCTAACCCTCGCCCTAATTTGATTCATAACCTTAACTTTAATATTAACCCTTACTCTGACTCATATCCTAACACTCATCCTAGCGCTAAACACACCCTAAACTTAAACCGAAACCTTACAGTAACCCTAGTCTTATTTCGAGTCCTAATCCTAAACCTACAACTAACCCTGACCCTGACTATTAACCTAACACTAAGACTAGGTCTAAATATCACCCTAACTTTAAAACTAATTCTAACACTAGAGGTTTAACACCTAACCATAATCCAAAAATTAACCCTTATTGTAACCCTAGTTCTTACATTAGCCATTGCTCTAAACCTAGCCCTAACCCTAACACAAAAACTAGCCCTAATCTGAGCCCTAACCTAGCTTCAATCATAACCCTTGACCTAACCTGAGCCCTAACCTTATCTCTGACCTTATCCCTTACCCTAAGCCAAATCCTAAACCTAAAGCTAACCCTAATCCTTAACCTAACCCAAACCCTTAACCTACTAGTCTTAACCCTAGCCCTCATTTTAGCTCTAACAATCACCCAAAACCTAATCATAACCCTGAGCCTTATTCTCACCCTAATACTAATCTTATATATAAACCTGAACCTAATATTAAACCGAACCCTAACACTAGCCCTTCCAGTAATCTTACACCTAAACCTAATGCTGACACTAGCCCTAGACCTAAACCTAATCCTAAATCTAGCCATAACTCGAACCCTAGACCTAAAAAATCCCCTAGACCTAGCCATAACAATAACCCATAGCCTAAGCCAAACACTAACCCTTCACCTACACCTAACCCTACACCTTATTCTGGATTTAACCCTAACCATAACCCTAACCTGAACACTGACCCTGACACTAACACTAACCCTGGCTCTAAACATCACCCTAACTAAACCTAACCCTAAAACTATATCTAGCCCTAACATTAACCCTAATACTAGCCTGAATCATACCAAGTTCTTACATTAGCTGTACCGCTAATTTATTGCAAAACCTACCACTAATTCATGCCCTACACTATCTTTAACACTAAAGCTGATCCTAATCCTAACCATTGCCCTAACCTTAATGCTAACCCTAAACCTTGGCATAAACTTAGCCCTAACCCTAGCTCTAATGTATCCATTACTCTAATGATATCTCTAACACTTATGCTAACCCTAGGACAAACCCTAATCTTATTCCTAATCCTAAGCCTATCCATTACCCTACACTTAAACTGAATCCTAAACCTAAAACTATCTTTACTCTATCCTTAACAATAATGCTAATTCGAGCCCTAACCCTAAACCTTAACCTAACAATAACCATAGACCTGACCCTAAACCTAATATTACACCTAGCTCTAAACCTGACCTAACCATAAACGTAACCCTTACTATAGACATAGGTATAAACCAAACCCTAAACTATCCTAACTATAACCCTAAACATGACTTTTGCTCTAGATTTAATCTTAATCCTAATCATAACACAAACCTTATCCCACATCCTAGCCATAAGCTTTACCTTAATCATAAACCTAACACTAACCTAACCCTAATTCTAACCAACAGCTATAGCTCTAAAACTAGCTATAATCCCAATCCTTACCCTAAACCTAACCCTAATCCTAAACCTAACACTAACCCTAACCCAAACCCTGGGCCTAACCCTAACACTAACCCTAGCCCTAATCCCAGGCCTAATTTAGCCCTATCCCTAACCCTAACCCTCACCCTAAGACTAACTCTAAATCTCACCCTAGCCCTATACCAAGTTCTAACCAAATCTCTTACCATTACACTAAACCTAGCCTAAACTTAGCCCTAACCCTAGTCCTATCCTTAGCCCTAGCTAAAACCCTAGATTTAAACCTAACACTAAAATCTAACCATAAACCTAAGCCTAAACCTACACTAACACTAGACCTAATTCTAACACTAATCCTAAAAGTAGCCCTATTAGTACCCCTTAGCCTAAAAAAAACCAAGTCATAGCCCTAACCCTGACCCTTAACCTAAACCAAACCATAACCTTACACCTATCCCTCAACATATCTCTAATTTTAGTCCTAAGTCTAACCTTGAATGTAATCCTGACACTGACTCTGACCATAACACTAACTCTAGCTCTAAATATTATCATAACCATAAACTTAACCCTACGCTATACCTATTCCTAACCCTAACCCTATAACTAATGCTAATCATAACCCTACTTCATACACTACACGTAGCCTTAATCCTAGCATAACCTAACACAAAATCTAGGGTTAATCTGAGTTCTAAACTTAGCTTTAACCCTAAATTTAAACCTAACCCTAGCCCAAACAAAAGCAGTAATCCTATACATAATCCTAGCCCTAAACCTAGGTCTAACCCTATCCACTAACCTAATGATAACCCTAAACCTTATGCTAAATATTAGGCCTAACCTTACCCCTATCAATTACACTAAACCACGTCTAAACCCTATACATAACCTTGTCATTACCCTAAACTTAATGTAATGCTAATTCAAGCTCTAAACCTAACCTCTAATGTAAACCAAACCCTAACCTTGAACTTGACCCTAATAATAACCCTAGATCTAAATCTGACCCTTACTCTAAATTTCACCCTTACACTGGACCAAACCACAAACCTAACTCTAAATCTATCCCTAACTGTAAACCTAGACCTGGCATTAGCCCTACCCCTAATACTAGCCCTAACACTAACACAAACACTAGCCCTCATTCTAGCCCAAAGCCTGGTCTTAATCATAACCCTAACCTGAACACTAGCCCTAACCCTAATACTAACCCTCGCCCTAGCCCTCAACCTAGCTATAACCATTCCGTTACCCTACATGTAATACTAATTCTAACCCAAACCTGAGTCTAAATCTGACACTTACCTAGTCCTATTTTAGCCCTATCTCTAAACATAACCCTAGCCCTAGCCCTAAGACTAACTCTAACTCTCACACTAGCCCTATCACTAGATCTAACCCTATCCTTACCATAACCCTAAACCTAGCCCTAACCCTAGTCCTGATCCTTGCCCTATCCTTAGACCTAGCCCTAACCATAGATCAAATCCTAACTCTAAATCTAACCCTAACACAAAGCCTAAGCCTAACCATTATAAATACATTTATATTTAGATTCTATGTCTACAGATTTTGGCTTCAATTATTATTTGGAATATAGTCATTAGTTTCAAAAAAACATACCATTTCTGGTGGTATATAGAGAACTGATGGTCAGGGGTAGGATGCTATGTTTAGGGAAAAAGGAGTGAGGGTATGAGATTAATCTATCTTAGCAAATTGGAGGAGATCTGTAATGAATAGACAGGGATAATTTATGGAAGAATGTATGAATTCAAATTCCTTATCTGTATTCATAAAATTACCCTATGTATAAATAGTAAAAGTTAGGAGGTTGAAAGTGGGATAGAGGGAGGAAGATAAAAGAAGAAATAAATAACAAGGAAAGAAAGAAAGAGAGGGAGAAAGAAAATAAGAGAAAACAAAGGGGGGGTGAGGTAGGCCTATGCAATTTCTCCATATTATACTATTCTTGTGATTAAGTACTTAAAGTCCAATTTCATGCAAAGTTCTTGGTTTCACAAATGTTGATATTGTGATGACCAGAGGGGGAAGGGTAGAGGAGAATGGATGAGAAGAGTGATAATAGAAAATTCTCTCAGAACCCTGTTTTTTTTTTTCAGTAGATGGAGTTGTCTATTCCTAGATTGAGTCTCTGTGCTAGGGGTAGTGGAGGTAGCCAGGATGAAAGGGCTTGAGCTTCTATCTGGAGCCTCCCTAACTTAGTCTCTGAGTTGGAAACCAGGTACCTGTATAGTTGCTGTTCCGCATTGATAGCTACGGCTCCCAAAAGCTTGTGAAAAATATCTTGAGTTATCACAGATGGAGGTAGGGGAATTGAAAACCGGGTACCTGAGCAGCCACAGAACTGAGCTAGTAGCCATGGCCACCAATAGATTGAGAATAAGGTTTTCCAAGATGGATTCCATCTGTTAACTGTGTAGGGTGTTTGGTGAAGTGGGTGGTTCTGGGGTGACCTTTGGCCATGTTTAGAGCTTGGACTGATGACCAGCAAGCAAACCTCTGTGTTCTGTGCACCCTACTCTCTGCACCCAGAGCTCCAGCACCACTGAGACTTCCCTCTGGGCAAAGAGTGAACCCGCTGCCAAGACATCTGTCTGCGCCAAGAGCTCACAGCTGAGACTTCCATCTGAGCTGAGAGCACATGCTCAGCCGAGACTTACATTGTGCTGAGAGCTAAGGCGTGTCCAAGACTTCCGACTGAGCAGAGAGCAACCACACATCTGACCCTTCCATCTGCACAGAGAGCTCCAGTGTGGCCCTTGTTTTCTTCAAATTTCTATGATATTGGGCAAGATTCATCTTTTACTTAGCCTTACTATGCTCCACAGGTTTGGGCCTTCTCGCTTCAATGGTTCGCTGTCAGGAACAGTTTGTATTTTAAGATTACCCTTCATTATGGCTTATTGATGTGAATGAAAATTGAGCTGCAAATCAAACAGATTTGGTAGGAGGTGCTTGAAGCTTCACATAATTAGTTCTCAGTGTGCACACTCTGGTTTCTTTCTTTTGAAGGTAGGCCAAAGCTGAAGCATGCAAAAGCAACTGTATCTGACAGCCCTTAAATAGAAAACAAACAATATGTATGTATTGAAATTAGTCTCCCAATGATTTGATCAGATTTCATTGATACAGTGCAGTATTCATCTTTAACTTGTCCCACTGGGCTTTTAAATTTTGGGATGTCTAGAATCAATGGTTTTCTATACAGTTAAAAATTAGGGTTATGGTTAGGGTTACATTAGGTTTAGAGCTAGTGTTAGAGTTATTTTTGTTCAAATTTCTTTGCTATTGGGCTAGATTCATCTTTTCCCTATCCTTACTGTGCTCCTCAGGTTTGGGCCTTCTGGGTTCAGTGGTTCACTGTCAGGAACAATTTGTATTTTAAGGTTTCACTGCTTTTTGACCTATATGGGTAAATGGAAATAGAGCTTGAAATTAAACAGAGTTGGTTTGAAAGTTTGCTTGAAACTTCACAAACTTAATCAGTGCTCAGTGTGCATTTTCTGGTTTGTTTCTTGTGGAAATAGACCTATGCTGAAATAGAAAGAAATAGCTTCATCTGTGAGAGCTTTAGGAGCAAGCTTCAATATTTTTTGGTCAAATTACTTTGATACTGTACAGGATTCATCCTTTACCTAGCCTTAGTGGGATCCCCAATTTGGGGCCTTTAAGTTCAATGGTTCACTTTCAGGAACAGTTTGAATTTTTTGGTATCACTTTATTATGGCCTATAAGTGAGAATGACAATGAAGCTGGAAATCAAACAGGGTTGGTAGTAGCTGCCGGATACGTCACACTTTCAATTAGTTTTCTGCAAGCACTCTCTGCTTTCTTTCAATTGCATATAGGCCAAAGGAGAAGCATGCAAAAACAAGTTTATCCGAGAGTACTTTAGGAGACAACCGGGAAATAAGCATGTAATGAATTACCTCCCGCAATTATTTGGTCAGATTTCTTTGATACTCTGCATGATTCATCTCTTAGATTGCCCCACTATGCTTCATGACTTTGGGTCATCTATGATCAAAGATTATCTAAATAGGTTAAGTTTAAGGTTATAGTTAGGGTTAGAGCTAGGTTTAGACTTAGTGTTAGGTTTTGAGTTAGTTTTGTTCAAATTTATTTGTTACAGGGCAGGATTCATCTTTTACCTAACCTTACTGTGTTCCCCAGGTTTGGGCCTTCTAAGTTCAATGGTTCGCTGACAGTAACAGTTTGAATTTTGAGGTTTCATTTCATTTTGACCTATATGGTAAAGGAAATTGGAGCTCAAAATCAAAGAGTGTTGGTGTTAGCTGACTGAAACATCACATACTCAATCAGTTCTCTGTGTGCACTCTCTGGTTTGTTCCTTGTGAATGTAACCCTAAGCTGAAGCATGCAAAGCAACTTTATCTGAAAGTACTTTAGGGAAAAATAGGAAAATAGGCATGTATTGAAGTATCTCTTCCAATTATTTGGTCAGATTTCTTAGATGCTGAACAGGATTCATCTATTAGCTTGCTCTAGTAGGCTCCCCATAGGTGGGACATCTTGGATCAATGATTTTTCTAAACAAGTTAGGGTTAGGTTTAAGATTAGGGTTAGGGCTATATTTAGAGCTAGCGTTAGGGTTAGAGTTTATTTTGGTCAGATTTCTTTGATACTGGAAAGGATTAATCTTTTACCTAGCCTTATTATGTGCCCCAGTTTTGGGCCTTGTTTTTTTTTTTTTTTTTTTTTTTTTTTTTTTTTTTTGTTTCCAATGGTTCGCTGATGCGAATCATTTGTACTTAATGTCTCACTTCATTTCGAAATATGTGGATAAATGCAAATGGAGCTAAAAATCAGGGGGTTGGTACTAGCTGGTTGAAACTTCACATACTCAATTACTTGCCTTTTTGCACTCTATGGTTTCTTCCTTGTGAAAATAACTATAAGATAAAGCATGCAAAACAAATTTATCCGAAGTCTCTTTAGGAGAAAACAGAGCAATATGCATGGAGTGAAATACCTCCACCAATTATTTGGTCACATTTCTTTGATACTGTGCCCAATTTATCTGTAAGCTTTCCCACTATTCTCCCCAAGTTTGAAACTTTTTTGATCAAAGTTCTCTTAACAGGTTATGGTTACAGTTATGGTTACAGTTAGGGCCAAGGTTAGAGCTAGTGTTAGGGTTAGATTTAGTTTTTCCAACTTTTTTGATACATGGAAGGATTCATCTTTTTCCTATCCTTAGTATACTCCCCATTTTTGGGCCTCCTAGGTAAAAAGAGTTGCTCTCAAGAGCAGTTTTAATTTTCATGTTTCACTTCATTTTGCCCTATAGGTGTGAATGGAAATGGAGCTGGACTCAAACGGTTTGCGCTAGCTGCTTGAAACTTCATACACTTAATCAGTTGTCAGTGCACATTCTCTCATTTGTTTCTTGTGGAAGTAGCCCAAAGCTGAAGTAGAAAGAAACAGCTTTATCTGTGAGCACTTTAAGACCAATCTTCAACTTTTTTGCTTATATTTCTTCGATACTGTACAGGATTCATCTTTTTCCTAGCCTTAGTAAGATTTCTAAGTTTGGGACTTCATGGTTTGCCAGTTCACTGTCAGAAACAGTTTGAATTTTTTAGGTTTCACTTTATTCTGGTCTATAGATGTGAGTGAAAATGGAGCTGTAAATCATACTTGGTTAGTACTAGCTGCTTGAAACTTCACACACTCTATCAGCTTTCTGTGGTCACTCTCTGGTTTGTTCCTTGTGGAAGTATCATAAACTGAATCATGAATAAATAATTTATCCAAAAATACACTAGAAGAAAACAGGGAAATAAGAATGTACTGAAATACTTCCCCCAATTACTTGGTCAGATTACTTTGATACTGTGCAGGATTCATCTGTCAGCCTGTTCCACTAGGCTCCTTTATTTGGGGACTACTCTGATCAACGGTTCTCTAAACAGGTTAGGTTAAGTATAGTATTAGATTAGGGTTAGGGTTACAGCTAGTGTTTTGTTAGACTTAGTTTTGTTCAAATTTCTTTGATACTGGGTAGGATTTAGCTTTTCCATAGCCTTACTATATTCCCTAGGTTTGAACCTCTTGAGTCAAGGGTTCACTGTCTGGAAGAGTTTGTATTTTAAGTTTTCATTTCATTTTGACCTATGTGGGTAAATGGAAATGGAGCTGGAACTCAAACAGGGTTGGTGCTTGCTACTTCAAACCTAACACAATCAATTCTCTATGGGCATTCTCTGATTTATTCTTTGTGAAAGTAGCCCTAAGCTGAAGCATGCAAAGCAACTTTATGTGAGAGCAATTTAGGAGAAAACAGGGAAATATTCATGTACTGAACTACCTTTCCCAATTATTTGACACTGTGCAGGATTATATGTTAACCTGCCGCTCTAGGCTCACCAAGTTTGGAACTTCAAAAATCAAAGGGACTCTAAAGAGATTTGGTTAGTGCTACGGTTAGTATTCGGACCAGTATTAGACCTAGTGTTAGAGTTAGCAATAGTTTTTTGTTTCAACTTTATATGATACTGTGTAGAATTAATCATTTTCTTATTTTGACTATACTCCAAATGTTTGGGCCTCCTACATGAAGGGTTTGCTTTCAGGAACAGTTTCAATGTTCATGTTTCTCTTCTTTTTGCCCTATGGGGGTGAATGGAAATTAAGCTGAAAATCGAACACTGTTTGTGCTAGCTGCTTGAAACTTCACACACTCCATCAATTTTCAGTGAGCATAATCTGGTGTTTTCTGTGGAAGTATCCTTAAGCTGAAGTAGAAAGAAACAGATTTATCTCTGAGTTCTTTAGGATTAAGTAGAATACCCATGTACTGAAAGAGCTTCAAATTTGTTTCATTAGATTACTTTTATACTTTTCTGGATTCATCATTTACCTAGCCTTAGTAGGTTCCCCAAGTTTGGGCCTTCAAGGTTCAATGGTTCAGTGACAGAAACAGTTTGAATTTTTAGGTTTCACTTTATTATGACCTGTAGGTGTGACTTGAAATGGAGCTAGAAATCAAACAGTGTTGGTGCTAGCTGCATGAAACTTCACACACTCAATCACTTCCCTGTGGGTATGCTCTGCTTTGTTCCTTGTGAAAGTACCTTAAGCTGAAGCATGAAAGAACAATTTATCCAAGAGCACTGTAGGAGACAACAGAAATATACATGTACTGAAATACCTCAGTCAATCATTTGGTCAGATTCTCAAAACTTCACACACTCAATCAGTTCTCAGTGAGAATTCTGTGGGTTTTTTTCCTGTGGAAGTATTCATAACCTGAAGTAGAAAGAAACAGCTTTATCTCTGAGCACTTTAGAGCAAGCAAAATACACATGATCTTTAGAAGAAACAGGGATACATGCATGTGCTGAAATACCTTTTCCAAATATTTGATCAACATTCTTCTGTTGGCTTGACAAACTGGGCTTCTGAAATTTGGGACTTGTATGATCAAGCTCTATGAAAAGACAGGCTTAGTTTTAGTATTAGGGTTAGGGCTAAGGTTAGAACTAATGTTAGGGTTAGAGTTAGTTTTGTTAAAAATTCTTTGATACTGGACAGGATTCCTCTTTTACCTGGCCTTACTATTTTCCCCTAGTTTGGAACTTCTCAGTTTAATGGTTTGTTATCAGGAAGAGTTTGCACTTAAAGTTTCACTTCATATTTTCCTATATGAATAAATGGAAATTGAGCTGAAAATCAAACACGGTTGGTTCTATGTGATTCAAATTTCACACACTCAATCTGTTTTACATGGGCACTCTGGTTTTTTCCTAGTGAAAGTTTCCAAAGCTGAGACATTAAAAAGAACATTATCCAAGAGCACTTCAGGATAAAATAAGGAAATATGCATGTCCTGAATTACCTCTCCCAATTATTTGGTCAGAGTTTTTTTGATACTTGGCAGGATTGTTCTGTTAGCTTTCCCTACTAGGATCCCTTAAATTTGGGATTATATGATCAACTCTTCCGTATACAGGTTAGGATTACAGTTAATGTTAGGATGTGGTTTAGGATTAGAGCTAAGGTTAGAGCTAGTGTTAGGATTAGAGTTAGTTTTGTTCAAATTTCTTTGTTACTTGGCAGGATTCATCTTTAACTAGCCTTACTATTTTTGGCAGTTTGGGGTCTTCTCACTTCTGTGGTTCACTTTCAGGAACAGTTTCTATTTTAAGGTTTCATTTTATTTTGACCTATATGGGTAAATAAAATTGGATCTAGAAATCAAACAGGGTTGGTGCTAGCTGCTTGAAACTTCACACAGTTAATCAGTTCTCTGTGGGCACTCTCTGGTTTCTTCCTTGTGAATGTAGCCCTACCTAAGCTGAAGCATGCCAAGCAAGTTTATCCGAGAGCACTAGTAGAAAAGGGGGAAATATAAATATATTGAAATACTATCCCCAATTATTTGGTCATATTTCTTTGAAACTGTGCAGGATTTATCTACTAGCTTTCCCCACTATGATCCCCAATTTTGGGACTTCTATGATCATAGGTTCTCTAAACAGCTTAGGGTTAGGAATCAGGATAGAGTCAAATCTAGCATAGAGTTATAGTTATATTTGTTCAAATTTATTTAATACTGGGCAGTATTCATTTTTTCCTTACCCTTTTTAAGTTCTCCAGTTTTTGACCTTCTAAGTTCAAGTGTTCACTATCAGGAACAATGTATATTTTAAGGGTTCACTTCATTTTGATCTCTATGGGTAAATGGAAAATGAGCTCGAATTCAAACAGTGTTGTTGCTACCTGCTTGAAACTTTGCATACTCAATCAATTCCCTGTAGTTACTCTGATTTCTTTTTTGTGAAAGTATCCCAAAGCTGAAGCATGCAAAAAAAGATTTATCTGAGAGAACTTTAGGAGACAACAGAAAAATATGCATGTACTGAACTACCTCCCCTAATTATTTGGTCAGATTTCTTTGATACTGCACAGGATTCACCTGTTAGCTTTTCCCACTAGTCTCCACAAGTTTGGACCTTCTATGATTATAAATATGTTAGGGTTAGTGTTATGGCTAGTGTTAGAGCAAGTCTTAGGGTTAGAGTTACTTTTGTTCAAATTTTTTATATTTGTCAGGAGTCTTCTTTTGCCTAGCCTTATTATGTTCACCAGTTTGGGGCCTTCTTGGTTCAACGTTCACTGTAAGGAACAGTTTGAGTTTTAAGATTTCACTTCATTTGAACCTATACGGGTAAATGGAAATGGAGCTGGCAATCAAACAGGGTTTGTGGTAGCTGCTTGAAACTTCACACACTCAATCTGTTCTTTGTGGGCACTCTGTGATTTCCTCCTTGTGAACGTAGCTCTAAGCACAAACAACTTTATCCAAGAACACTTTAGGAGGAATCAGGGAAATATGCATGTATTGAACTACCTCTCCTCAATTATTTGGTCAGATTTGTTTGATACTGCGCAGAATTTTTCTGCTAGTTTGCTGCACTGGGTTCCCAAAATGTGGGAATTCTATGATCAAAGCTCTGTAAACAGGATAGGTTTAGGGTTAGTGTTAGAGTTAGGACAAAATTTAGAACTAGAGTTAGGGTTAGAGTTATTTTTGTTTAAATTGCTTTGATACTGGGCAGGATTTTTCTTTTACCTAGCCTTATTATGTTCCCCAGTTTGGGCCTTCTGGTTTTAATTGTTCACTGTCAGGAATAATTTGTATTTTAAAGTTTCACTTCAAGTTGTTTTATATGGGTAAATGGAAATGGAACTGGTGATCAAACAGGGTTGATGCTACCTGCTTGAAATTTCACACTATCAGTTCTCTTTGGGCACTCTTTGGTTTCTTCCTAGTGAATATTTTCCAATGCTATGGCAATGAAAAGAACATTATCCAAGAGCACTTTAGGAAAAAACAGGGGAAATAGGCATGTACTAAGTCACCTCCCCCAATTATTTTGTCAGATTTTTTGATACTGGGAAGGATTCATCTCTTACCTTTACCTACTAACCACCCCAAGTTTGCTGTTCTGTGATCAAAGGTTCTCTAAAGAGGTTAGGATTAGGGTTAGGGTCAGAGTTAGGACTAGGGTTAGAACTATGTTGGCATTAGAGTTAGTTTTGTTAATTTTTTTTTTATACCAAGCAGGATTCATCTTTTACCTTACCTTACTATGTTCCCCATGTTTGGACCTCCTTGGTTCATGGTTTGCTGTCAGGAACAGTTTGTGTTTTAAGGTTTCATTTCATTTTGACTTATATGTGTAATTGGAAATGGAGCTTGATAACAAACACGGTTGGTGTTAGGTTCTTAAATCTTCACACACTCAATAAGTTCTCTGTGGGCACTCTCTGGTTTGTTTCTTGTGTATGTAGCCCTACGCTGAAGCATGCAAAGCAAAGGTTTAGGGTTAGAGTGATGTTTAGAGCTAGGTTTAGTGTTAGGGTCAGAGTCAGGGTCAGGGTTAGTTTTAGGGTTAGTGTTAGGACTGTAATTAGGGCTAAAGTTCGGGCTAGCTGTAGGGTTAGTGTTTGGATTAAGTTATGGGTTAGGGTTAGGGCTATGGCCCATTTTGTTTTTATGGCTAGGGCTAGAGTTAGGGCTAGATTTTGGATTAGTGTTAGAGTCAGGGCTAGTGTTAGGATGAGGTTTAGGATTAGATTTAGAGTTAGTGTTAGATCTAGGGCTAGGGTTAGCGCTAGGGTTAGGGTTCTGGTAAGGAATAATGTTAGAACTAGGGATAGGGCTAGGAAGAGAGTAAGTTTAAGACTTAGTAAGGCTTAGGGTTAGTGTTAGTGTTACAGATAAATTAGGACTAGTATTAGGCCTAGGGTTAGTGTTATCATTAAGTTTAGGAGTAGGGCTAGAGTTAGTGTTAGCATTGGGGTTAGTGTTAAGTTTAGGAGAATGGATGGGGTTATAGCTAGCTTTAGGTCTAGGATGAAAGTTAGATTTAGGATTATTGCAAGGGTTAGTGTTCAGGTTAGGATTAAGGTAGGTTTAGGGCTGGAATAATGACTAGGGTTTTTTTTTAGTTTTAGGGCTAGGACTAGGGCTAGAACTAATGTCAAGTCTATCGTCACAGTTAGGGACATTATTAGGTTTAGGTTATGCCTAGTTCTAGCATACGAATTACATTTAGGGTTAGAATGAGGTTTAGAGCTTGGGGTTTTATGAGTGTTAGAGTCAGTTAGTATTTGGTTTAGGTTAAAGTTTATAGTTAAGGTTTGAGTTAGTGATAGGGTTTGATTTAGGATTAGGGTAATGGATATGGTTAGGTTTAGGCTTCAGTTAAGGTTTAGGGTAAAGAATGGGTTAGGTTTAGTGAAAGGGTTAGGGTTAGGGTTATGTTTAGTGTAATGGATAGGTTTACAGCTTGAATTAGGGCTAGGATATGGTTTGGTTTAAGTCTAGGATTAGGGTTAGGTTCAGGGATAGTGTTAGGGTTTGGTTCAAGGTAAGTATTAGGGTTAGGGTGTTAATGTTAGGGCTAGGGTTATGGTTTGGTTAGGGTACATGTTAGTGTTTGAGCGAGGGTTAGAGCTAGGGTAAGGGTTATGTTTAATTTTAGGTCTAGGGTTATGTTTAAGGTTATGGTTTGGTTTAGGGTTAGGGTAATGGCAGGGTTTTAATTAGGGTTAAGTTTAGGTTTAGGGTAATGGATAATGTTAGAGGTAGAGTTAGGATTAGGGTTGGGGTATGTGTTAGGGCTAGTGTTAGGATTAGTGTAAGGCTTAATGTTTTAGCTAAAGTTAGGGCTATTGCAAGGATTAGATTTCAGGTTAGATATAGGGTTTCATTTATATTTGAGGTTAGGTTTAGTGTTACTGATAGGGTTATAATTAGTGTTAGGGTTAGGGTTAGAATAATGGATAGGGTTAGAGCTAAAGTTTGTGCTAGGATTAAAGTTAGGATTAGAGCTTGTATTAGGGTTAGGTTTTAGGATAGGGCTAGGGTTATATTTAGTGTAAGGTTTTTCCTTGAGCTAGGGTTGGGTCTAAGGCATTGGTTAGGGTTAGGGTTAGTGTTAGGGCTATGATTAGTTTTAAAGTTCTGCTTAAGACTAAGTTTAGGCCTAGGATTAGGGCTAGGTTTTATGTTAGGTTTAGGGTTAAGGTTAGATCTATAGGTAATGTAAGAGCAAGTGTTATGTTTAGGGCTAGTATTAGTGTTAGGGTTATGGCTTGTCTAGTGTTAGGTCTAGGTTTTGGGTTAGGGTCAGGTTTAGAGCTAGGTTTAGTTTTAGGGTAAGGGTCATTATTTGGAATAAAGTTAGGGTTAGGGTTATAGCCAGAATTAGGACTAGTTTTAAGTCTAGGTGTAGGTTTAGTGTTTGGTACAGTTTAAGGATTATTGTGAGGGCTATGGCTAGGTATTTGTTTAGGTCTAGGGCTAGAGTTATAGCTATTTTTAGGATTAGAATTAGGTCTAGGGCTAGTGTTTGGGTTAAGTATAAGTATACCATTACCAGTAGGCCTATTGTTGTGTTTGGTTTAGGGATATTGTCAGGTTTAGACCCAGGGTTACTGTTAGGGCCAGAATAAGGGTCAGGGATAGAGTTACAGCTAGAATGAGGGCTAGGATTAGAACTAGTAATATGGTTAGAGTTGCAGTTGGGCTAAGAATTGGGGTTAGTAATAGGGTTAGCATTTGGGTTAGGGTTTGGCTTTGGATAAGGGAAAGGGTTAGTGCTATTTTAGGGCTAGGGTTTGGGTTAGGGCTAGTGTGAAGGTTAAGATTTGTGTTAAATCAAGGGTTAACACTTAGATTACAGTTAGGATTTGTGTTAGGGTTAGGAGTAGGGTTAGGACAATGACTAATTTATCAACTAGGGTTATGATTAGTGCTAGTTTTATGGTTAGGGTTAAAGCTAGGTCTTGTGCTAGGGTTAATTTAAGGTTACTGTGATATTTAAAGCTAGGATTAGTTTTAGGGTCAGCATCAATTTCAGAGTTAGTTTTATAGTTAGGTTTAGGGCTAGATGTAGGGTTAGAGTTTTGTTTAAGATAATGGTTAGTGTTAGGGCTATGGCTTAGTATTGTTTTATGACTAGTGCTAGGGGTACTCATATTTTAGTGTTAGCATTATTTTTAGGGCTATGTTAGGGTTTGGTTTAGGCTGATGGTTTTGGTTAAACTTAGAGTTAGATTTTGATTTAGATTTTGAATTAGGGCTAGGACTAAGGATAGAACTTGGGATAGGTTTAGGGCAAGAGTTAGTCTAAGGGCTAAGGTTAGTGTTTTGATAGGACTAAATTAGGGCTAGGATTAGTGCTAAGCTTAGTGTTATTGTTAGGTCTAGAGTTAGGGTGATGGGTTAGGGATAGGTTTAGGGTTATTTAGATTTTGAATTAGGGCTAGGACTAAGGATAGAACTTGGGATAGGTTTAGGGCAAGAGTTAGTCTAAGGGCTAAGGTTAGTGTTTTGATAGAACTAAATTAGGGCTAGGATTAGTGCTAGGCTTAGTGTTATTGTTAGGTCTAGAGTTAGGGTGATGGGTTAGAAATAGGTTTAGGGTTATGGTTAGGTTTAGGGTAAGGGATGGGGTTATAACTAGGTTTAAGTCTAGGGCAAGGGTTAGAATTGGGGTTAAAACTCGAGTTATGGTTTGTGTAAGAGCTAGGGATAATATCAGGTACAGGATTAAGGTTAAAGATAGTTTTATGGTTAGGTTTATGGCTACATCTAGTGTAATGGTAGGTTTAAGGTTAGGGTCAGGTTTAGAGCTAAGTGTATTATTAGGGTCAGTATTAGTGTTTGGGATAGGTTAAGGTTTAAAGTTATAGCTCGAATTAGCTATATGGTTAAAATTAGAAAAAATAATAGGGTTAGATTTAGGTTTCAGGTTAAGTTTAGTGTAATGGATTGGGTTAAAATTAAGGATAAGTTTAGGTTTAGGTCTAGGGTTTGCATTAGGATTAAGGTTATGGTTAGGGTAATGGATAGGGTTAGAGCTAAGGTTATGGCTAGGGTTATGGTTATGAGTAGTGATAGGGTTAGGGTTAATGTTAGGTTTAGGGTTAAAGCTAGAGTTAGAGAAAAGATTCGGGCTAGGTTTTGGGTTAAATTAAGGCTAGAGTTAGGGTTACGGCTAATATAGGTACCATAATATAAGTACTACATTTAGGGTTTGGTTTAGGGCTAATTCTAGTGTCAGATTTAGTGTTAGGTTTAGGGTGATATTTAGAGCTAGGGTTAGTATTAGGTCAGGTTCAGGGTTAGTTTTAGGGTTTTGCTTAAAGCTCAAATTAGGGCTACATTTAGGGCTAGGTGTAGGGTAAAGATTTGGTTTAGGTTAAGGGTCAGAGTTAGGGCTATGGATCGGTTTTGTATTTTGGCTAGGGCTAGAGTTAGGGCTAGTTTTAGGTAATGGATAGAGTTAGGGTTAGGGCTAGTATTAGGTTTATGTTTAGGCTTAGGGTTAGGGTTAGATTTAGATTTAAGGTTAGATCTAGGTTTTGGGCTAGGGCTAAGAAAAAGTCTAGGGTTGGGCCTTGGGTTAGAGCTAGGATTGGGGTTCTGGTATGGGATAAGTTTAGAACTAGTTTTAGTGCAAGGGTGAGAGTCTTAGGTTAGGATTAGGGTTAGGGATATGGCTAAATTAGGGATAAGATTAGGGCTAGGGTTAATGTTAGAGTTAGGCCTAGGTTTAGGGTTAGGGCTATGATGAAGGCTATGTTTAGGGATAGGATGAAAGATAGGGTTTGTGTTAGGGTTAGAGCTAGGATTATGGCTAGGGCTAATGTTAGGTCTATGGTAATCATTAGGGATATTTTCAAGATTAGTTTTTTGGCTATGTCTAGTATAAGGGTTAGGTTTAGGGTCATGGTCAGGTTTAGAGATAGGGGAATTATTAGGGTCATGTTCCGAGATAGGGTTTGGTTCAGGTTTGAGTTTAGGGTTAGTGCTCTAATTAGCATTAGGGTTAGGGTTATGGTAATGATAGGGATAGGTTTAGGGTTCCGGTTAGGTTTAGACTAATTGATATGTTTGGGGTTAGTAATAGGGTTCGGGTTAGGGTAAGGTTTATGTTTAGGGTAATGGCTACAGTTAGAGTTAAGTTTAGGGATAGGGTTATGGTTACGATTAGCTGTTTAGTTAGGGTTAGGGTGAGGGTTAGAACTAGGTTTAGGGTAAGGGTTATGTTTAGCAAAAGGGTTAAGTTATGAGCCATGGTTAGATTGAAAGTTAGGTCTAGTGATATAATTAGAGTAGTTTTAGGGTTAGGGTTAGGGGTAGAGCTAGGGTTATCATTAGGGTTAGGGTTAGGTTTATTGTAATGGATATGATTAGGTTTAGGTTTAGGGTTAAGGTTAGGGTTAGATTTAAGTTTAGGATTAAGGTTAGGGCTATGGTTATGTTTAGGTTTATGGTAAGGGTTAGGTTTTGAGCTAGGGTTAAATTTATAGCAAGTGTTAGATTTAGAGTTAGGTCTAGGTTAAGTTTTCTGGTTAGGGTAAGGGTTATGGTTAGGGTTAAGGCTAGGGTTACCAATAGGTTTAGGGTTAGGGATAGGATATTGTGTAGGTTTAGAGCTAGGGTTAGGGCTAGTGTTAAGGTTAGGATTAGGACTAAGATTAGGATTACAGTTTGGGATAGTTCTAAGTTTATACTTAAGGTAAGAGTTAGGCTTTGAGCTAGGGTTAGGACTAAGGCTATGGTAAAGTTAGGATTAGGGCTAGGGTTAGGTTAGGATTAGAGCTAGGATTAGGGTTAGGATTAGGGTTATGCTTATGACTAGGTTAAGGCCTAGGATTAGCTCCAAGTTTTGTGTTAGGTTTAGTCCTAGAGTTAGAGATGTGGGCAATATAAGAACTAGGGTTATGAATAGGGCTAGTTCTAATGTTAGCATTATGGCTAGGTCTATTGTTAGGTTTATATTTTCACTTAGGGTCAGGTTTAGAGGTAAGTTTACTGTTAAATGCTGGTCAGTGTTCGGGTTAGAAGTTGAGTTAGGTTTATAGCCAGAATTAGGACTAGGTTTAGGTCTAGGGGTAGGGGTAGTGTTTGGGTTAGTGTAAGGGTTATTGTTAGGGCTAGGACTAGGTTTTTGTTTAGGTCTAGGGCTAGAGTTAGGCTAGATTTAGGATTAGGTTAAGTTCTAGGGCTAGTGGTAGAGTTAGGTTTAGGAATATGTTTATTGGTAGTACCAGTGTTGGAGTTTGGTCTAGGGTTAGGTTCAGGGTCAGAATACGGGTCAGAATAAGGGTCAGGGTTAGCATTAGAGTTTGGGATAGGATTAGAGCTAGAATGAGGGTAGGGTCAGGACTTTTAATGAGATTAGAATTTTGGTTAGCTTAAGGATTAGGGATAAGTCTAGGGTTATCATTAGGGTTAGCGTTTTGCTTAGTGTAATGGATAGGCTTAGAGCTAGGGTTAAAGTTAGAGTTAGGGTTAGGGTTAAAGCTAGGTTTAGAGCTTGGATAAGGGCTTGTTTTTGTGTTAAGGGTTAGGGCTACAGTTAGGCAATGGCTAATCTTAGAACTAGGGTTAAAATTAGGTTAGTTTTAGGGTTAGTGTTAGGGGTAGGTCTAGTATTAATGTTAGGTTTAAGGTTAGGTTGATATTTAGAGCTAGGGTTAGTGTTAGGATATGAGTCAGGGTCAGGGTTAGGTTTAGAACTTGAATTAGTGATAAAATTACTGTTACGTTTTTGTTTAAGGTTAGGATGGTGCTTAGAGCTAGGGTGAGTATTAGAAAATGAGGCAGTGTCAGGGTTAGTTTTAAGGTTAAGATTAAGAGTCAAATTAGGACTAGGTTTAGATCTAGATGTAGTTTTAGGGTGATATAAGTTAAGGTTTAGGGTTAGGGCCATTTCTCAGCATTATTTTACTGCTGGGTTAGGGTTAGGGCTAGTTTTATGATTAATATTAGAGTTAGAGCTAGTGTTAGTTCTAGACTTACACTTAGTATTAGGGTTAGATTTAGAGTTAGGGTTAGATCTAGGGTTAGGGCAAGGACTAAAGATAGGGCAAGCACTAGTGCTAGGTTTAGGGCTAGGTTTTGAGTTATGGTAAGGAGTAGGGTTAGAACTAGGGATAGGGCTAGTGTGAGAGTTAGAGTTAGTCTTAAGGCTGTGGTTAGGTTAGGTTTATGTAGGAGGTTACCATTAGGGTCAATGTTAGGGTTTGCTCTATACTTAGGTTTAGGTTTAGACATAGGATTATTATTTAGGTCAGAATAAGGACCAAGATAAACGTTATGGTTTTGCATAAGAGTAGAGCTAAAATGAGAGCTAGGTTAAGGACTATTAATAGGGTTCAGATTTTGGTTAAGCTAAAGATTAGGAATAGGTCTAGGTTACCATTAGGGTTAGAGTTTCACTTAGGGTAAGGGATAGGGATATTGCTAATGTTAGGGTTAGTGTTAAACCTAGGTTTAGAGCTTGGATTAGGGCAAGTTTATGTGTTAGGATTAGTGCTAGGGTTAGAGCAATGGCTAATGTAAGAACTAGGATTATATTTAGGGTTAGTTTTAGGATTAGGGTTAGGAATAGGTCTAGTGTTAGGGTTAGGTTTAAGGTTAGGGTGATATTTAGAACTAGGGTTAGTGTTAGGATATGAGTGAGGGTCAGGGTTAGGGTTAGGACTTGAATTCCAGATAGGGTTACTGGTAGGTTTTGGTTTAAGGTTAGGATGGTGTTTAGAGCTAGGGTGAGTGTTAGGATATGAGGGCTATTGCTTTGGTTTGTTTTGCTGCTTGGGTTAGGGTTAGTACTAATTTTATGATTAACATTACGGTTAGAACTAGTGCTAGTGTTAGACTTAAGCCTATAATTAGGGTTAGATTTAGATTTAAGGTTAGATCTAGTTTAGGATTAAGACTGAGGCTAGGGTAAGGGTTAGGGCTAGGGTTAGGATTATGGTATGTGATAGGGTTAGAATTAGGAATAGGGCTAATGTGAGAATTAGAGTTAGTCTTAGGGCGAGAATTAGGGAAAGGGCTAACTTGGAGCTTGCATTAGGGCTATGATTGGTGTTCAGCATAAATATATAGTATGGTTAGAGTTAGAATTAAGTTTAGGGTAAGAGATGATGTTATAGCTAGGTTTAGAGGTAGGGTGATATTTAGAATTAGGTTTAAGACTTTGGTTAGGTGTAGGGTTGTGATTAAGGCTAGGTTTAGGGTTAGGATAAGGGCTAGTGTTTGTTTTAGGGTTAGGGATAGGATTTGGGGGTATGGCTAATTTCAGGTCTAGAATTATGTTTAAAGATAATTTTATGTTTAGGATTATGGCTATATCTAGTGTAAAGGTTAGGTTTCGGTTAGGGTCAAGTTTAGGGCTAGGGGTATTATTATGGAAAAGTTCTGGGTTAAAGTTTTGGATAAGTTAAGGTTAAAACTTAGGTATTGAATTAGCATTAGGGTTAGGGTTAGTGTAATTATAGTGTTATTATTAGGGTCCAGGTTAGGTTTAGGTTTAGGGATAGAAATGGAATTAGAGATAGCATTAGGTTCAGGCCTAGGGTTAGCCTTAGAGTTAGGATTATGTTTATGGTATTGAATAGAGTTAGAATAGTGTTATGGCTAGGGTTATGGTTATGATTAGAGCTAGGGTTATGGTTAGGGCTTGGGTTAGGTTTAAATCTCCGAATAGACCTCAGATTATGGCTAGGTTTTGGGTTAAGTTAGTTCTAGGTTTAGGGTTATGGATAATGCAAGTACTATGGTTACATTTAGGGCTAATTTTAGGGTTTATGTTAGAGCTAGGTTGAGTGTTAGAGTTAGGTTTAGGGTTAGGGTGATGTTTAGAGCTACTGTTAATATTAGTGTCAGCATCAGGGTCAGAGTTAGTTTTAGGGTTCGGCTTAAAACTCAAATTAGGTCCAGGGTTAGGGGCAGGTGTATGGTTAGGGTATTGCTTAGTATAAAGATTAGTGTTATAGCTATGGTTCATTTTTGTTTTAGGATAGAAATAGGGTTAGGACTAGTTTTAGGATTAGTATTAGGTTTAGGGATAGTGTTAGGGTTAGGCTTAGCCTTCGAGTTAGGGTTAGATTTAGAGATAGGTGTTGATCTAATGAGAGTGCTAGGGCTAAGGATTGGGCAAGGGTTAGGACAACAGTTAGGTCTAGGGTTAGGGTTATGTTTAGTAATATGGTTAGAACTAGTGATAGGGCTAGTGTGAGTGTTAGAGTTTGTTTTATGGCTAGGTTTAGGGTAATGTTTAGGGATAGGGCTAAATTAGGGCTAGGGTTAGTGTTTGGTTTAGATCTAGGTTTAGGGTTGGAGTTAGAGTTATTTTTAGTTTAAAGTAACGGGTTATAGCAAGATTGAGGGCTTGGTGAGGGTTAATATAAGGTTTATGGCTAGGGTTAGGGTTAGGGTTATGATTAAGGCTAGGGATTAGGGATAAAATGACAGCTAGTGTTTGTATTAGGTTTAGGGCTAGTATTAGGTCTAGGGCTAATGTCAGGTTTAGGGTTACAATTAGTGATAGATTTAGTGTTAGGTTAATGGCTTGGTCCAGTGTGAGAGTTAGGTTATGGTAAAAGTCAGGTTTAGAGCTAGGGTTATTATTAGTGTCAGAATTAAGGTTAGGGTTTGGGTTAGGTTAGGGTTTATGTTTAGGGCTCGGGTTGGCATTAGGTTTAGGGTTAGGGTAATGACAGAGTTAGCTTTAGGGTTTAGGTGTGGTTTAGTGTAATGGGTACGGTTAGGGTTAGGCCTAGGGTTAGCATAAGGGTTAGGTTATCATTAGGATATTTGATAGAGTTAGACCTAAGGTTAGGGCTAGGGTTATGTATCGGATGAGGACTTTAGTTTGGGTAAGAGTTTGGTTTAAGTTATGGGTTAAAGCTAGGTTTAGGACTCTGATTAAGGCTAGGTTTGATTAGGGCTATGGTTAAGACTACGGCTAACGTACAAAGTAAGGTTATGATTAGAGCTAGTTATGGGGTTAGGATTAAGGCTAGGCCTAGTGTTATGGGTATAATTACAGTTACAATGATTATAGAGCTAGGTTTAGTGTTAGGGTCAGGGTTAGTTTTCAGGTTAGGATAAGGACTAGAATAATGGATAGCGAAAGGGTTAGGGCTAGGTTTAGGGTTAGGGTTTGGTTTAGGTTAAGGGCTATGACTCGGTTTTTCTTTTATGGCTAAGGCTAGGGTTAGGGCTAAGATTAGGGTTTGGTTTAGGGTGATGATAAAAGATAAGTTTAGAACTACGTGTAGGGATAAGGCAAGAGTTGTAGTTAGTCTTAGGGCTAGGATTATTTTTAGTGTTAGGAATAGGGCTAAATTAGGTCTGGGTTTAGGGCAAGGGTGAGATTTAGGCCTAGGATTAGGGCTAGGTTTAATGTTAGGTTTAGGGTAAGTGATGAGATTACACATAGGTTTAGAGCTAGGGTGAGGGTTAGAATTAGGGTTAGGTTTAGGGTTAGGGTTATGATTAGGCGAGGATTATGTCTAGGATGTGGGTTAAGGTTCTTGTTAGGGTTCCTACTAGGATTAGAGCTAGGGCTAATGTCAGGTCTAGGGTTAGAGTTAAGGATAGTTTTAGTGTTAGGTTTATATCTAGGTCTATTTTAAGGGTTAGTTTTATGGTTAAGGTCAGGTTTAGAGCTAGAGGTATTACTAGGGTCAGAGATTAGGTTATGTTAATGTTTAGGGTAAGGGCTCAAATTAGCATTAGGTTTAGTGATAGGTTAATGATAGGTTTAAGGGTTCAAATTAGCATTAAGTTTAGTGATAGGTTAATGATAGGGTTCAAGTTAGGTGTAGAGTAATAGATAAGGTTAGGGATTGTGATAAGATTAGGATTTGGCCTAGGGTTAGCATAAGGGTTAGCATTATACTTATGGTAATGGATAGGGTTAGAGCTAGCGTTAGGATTAGAGTTATGCTTAGGATTAGGTCTAGGGTTGGGCTTAGGCTTAGGGTTAGGATATGGTTGGGGTTAAGGTCAGCTATGGTGTTAAATACGGTAGGGCTTAGGTTAGGGCTATGGTTAGGTTTATGGTTAGGATTTGGATACGTTCATCATTATGACTCAAATTATCATTAAGGTTAGGTTTAGGGTAATGATAGGGTGAGACTTAGGGTTTAGGTTTTGCAATATGTTACGGCTATGGCTAAATTAAGAACTTGTTTTATTAGGGCTAATTTTAGGGTTAATGTTAGGGCTAGGTATATTTTCAGAATTAGGGTGATGTTTAGAGCTAGGGTTACTGTTAGTTTTAGGATCAGTGTTCAGGTTAGGATTATGGTTAGTGTTAAAGCCAGAATTGGAATTAGAGTTACGTCTAGGGGAAGAGTTAGTGTTTGGCTTAGGCTAAGGGTTATTATTAGGGATAGGTCTAGGTTTTTCTTTAGGTCTAGGGCTAGAGTTACGGCTAGATTTAGGCTTAGGTTTAGGTCTAGGGCTAGTGTTAGGGTTAGGTATAGGTATAAGGTTACTGATAAAGCTAGTGTTAGAGTTTGGTTTAGGGATAGATTCAGGTTTATACCTACGATTAGTGTTAGGGCCAGAATAAGGGTCATACTTAGGGTTAGGGTTTGGGTTATGGTTAGAAATAGAATGAGGGCTAGGGTTAAGAATAGTAATAGGGTTAGGGTTTGGATTAGGTTAAGGATTAGGGTTAGAATTAGGGCTAGCAGTAGTGTTAGGTTTTGGCTTAGGATAAGGGATAGGGTTAAAGCTAGGGAAAGGGATAGGGTTAGGATTAAAGCTAGGTTTAGAGCTTGATAAGAGCTAGTTTTTGTTTTAAGATTAGGACTAGGGATAGGGTAATGGATAATGTAAAAACTAGGGTTATAATTACGGTTAGTTTTAGGCTTATGGCTAGGGATTAGACCTCTAGTGTTGGGATAATGTTTAAGGTTAGGGCGATATTTAGAGCTAGTGTTACTGTTAAGTTAATAGTCAGGGTCAGCATTAGTTAAGGTTAGTGTTAGGACTCGAATGATGGCTAGGGTTAATGTAAGATTTTGGTTTGAGGCTAGGATGGTGTTTACAGCTAGGGTTAGTGTTAGGATATGAGTCAGAGTCAGGGTTAGTATTAAGGTTACGGTTAGGACTTGAATTAGGGCTAGGGTTAGGTCTAGGTGTAGTGTTAGGATTTGATTTAAGTTAAAGTTTAGTATTAGGGTTATTACTCACTTTTTATTTACTGCTAGGGTTTGGGTTTGGGTTAGTTTTAGGAGTAGCATTAGGGTGAGAGCTTAGAATTAGGGTTAGGGTTAGATTTAGAGTTAGGGTTAGATTTAGGGTTATGGCTAGGAATAAGAATAGGGAAGGTTTATGGCTAGGGTTAGAGCTAGAATTAGGGCTAGGATTAGGGTTATGGTAAGAAATAGAGTTAGAACTAGTGATAAGGCTAATCTAAAAGTTAGAGTTAGTTTTAGGGCTAGGGTTAGGGTTAGAAACAGGGTTAAATTAGAGCTAGAATTAGGGCTAGGATTATTTTTCAACTTAGCCCTAGCTTTAGGTTTATGGTTAGGGTTAAGTTTAGGGTAATGATTGGCATTATACCTAGGTTTAGAGGTAGAGTGAGGGTTAGAATTAGGGTTAGGCCTCTGGTTAGGGTTAGGTTTATGATAAAGGCTACTTTTAGGGCTAGAATAAGGGCTACCATTTGTATTACGTTAGGGCTATGATTAAGACTAGGGCTAATATCAGATTTAGGGTTATGGTTAAAGATAGTTTTAGGATTAGGTTTATGAATAGAGGTAGTGTAAGGGTTATGTTTATGTTTAGTTCAGGTTGAGAGCTAGGGGTTTTATTAGGGTCAGAGTCTGGATTAGGGTTTGGGATAGGTTAATGTTTTAAGTTAGGGCTCGAATTACATTAAGGTTAGGGTTAGGGTAATGATAGGGTGAGGTTTAAGGTTTAGGTTTGGTTTAGGATAATGGATAGGGTTAGGATAAGGAATAGGGTTAGGTTTAGGCCTAGGGTAATCATTAGTGTTAGGGTTGTGGTTATGGCAATAGATAGGGTTAGAGCTAGGGTTCGGGATAGGGTTATGGTTATAATAGGGCTAGGGTTAGGGTTAGTGTTAGGGTTAAATCTCGGGTTAGGATTGAATTCAGGCTAGGTTTTGTGTTAAGTTAGTGCTAAGGTTAGTGTTAGGCCTAATGTAAGTACCAGGGTTATAATTAGAGCTTAATTTACGTTTAGGATTGGGGCTAAGTCTAGTGTTAGGTTTAGATTTATGGTTAGGATGATGTTTAGAGTAGGGTTAGTGTTATGGTCGGATTCACAGTTAAGGTTAATTTTAGGGTTCACCTAAGTTTAGGTTTAGTCTTAGGGTTTGGTTTAGATTAAAAGTTAGGGTTAGGGCTATGTCTCGGTTTTTTTTATAAGGCTAGAGATAGGATTAGGGCTAGTTTTTTGATTAGCATCAGTGTTAGGTCTCGTGTTAAGTTTAGGTTTAGGCTTAGGGTTAATATTAGATTTATAGTTAGAGTTAGATCTAGGTTAGGGCTAGGGCTAAGAGTAGGGCTATCATTAGGCCTAGGATTATTGTTCCAGTAAGGGATAGGGTTAGAACTAGAAATAGAACTAAGGTGAGAGTTAGAGTTAGTCTTAGAGCTAGGGTTAGGGATAGGTTTAAATTAGGGTTATGATTAGGGCTAGGGTTAGTGCTAGGGTTAGGCCCAAGGTGAGGCTTAGGGTTAGGATTATGACTAGGTTTAGGGCTAGAATAAGGTCTGGGGTTTGTTTTAGGGTTAGAACTAGGATTAGGGCTAATGCTATGTCAGGTCTAGTGTTACCGTTGGGGATAGATTTAGAATGTTTTATGGCTAGGTCTTATTTAAGGGTTAGGTTTAGTGTAAGGGCCCGGTTTAGAGCTAGGGGAATTATTAGGGTAAGGTTCAGGATTAGAGTTTGTTTGAGGATAGGGTTTAGAGTTAGGGCTCTAATTAGATTTAGGGTCAGGGTTAGGGTAATGATAGATTTTTGTTGAGGATTCATTTTAGGTTTAGGATAATTGATAGGGTTAGGGTTAGTGTTAGGGTTAGGGTTAGGTA
Organism: Callospermophilus lateralis; assembly: GCF_048772815.1. Taxonomy (NCBI): domain Eukaryota; kingdom Metazoa; phylum Chordata; class Mammalia; order Rodentia; family Sciuridae; genus Callospermophilus; species Callospermophilus lateralis. The sequence continues at coordinate 76,837,430 of NC_135318.1, read as the reverse complement.
TATAGCTTGAATTAGGGTAAGGGTTATGGTTAGGCTAATGGATAGGATTAGAGCTAAGTTTAGGGCTAGGGTTATGGTTAGAAATAGGTCTTGAGATAGAGTTAGGGTTAAATCTAGGTTTAGTGTTAGGGTTATGTTTAGTGTAAGGGTTGGATTTTGAGCTAGGTTTAGGGCTAGGGCGAGGATTAGGTTTATGGTTAGGTCTAGGGATAAGATTACAGTACAGTTAAGGTTAGGTTAGGATTAGGGCTACAGTCATCATTAGGGTAATGTTAGGGTTAGGGTTATAATATAATTAGATGTAGGTTTAGGTTTGTGGTTAGAGTTAGATTGAGTTTTAGGCTTAGAGTTAGGGCTACAGTAATGGTTAGGTTTATGGTAAGGGTTATGGTTTGAGCTAGGGATAGGTCTATGGTGAGGGTAAGATTTAGGGTTAGGTCTAGGATGAGTTTTCTTGTTTTAGAGTTAGTGTTAGTCCTAGGGTTATCAATAGAGTTAGGGTTATGTTTATGGTAATGGGTATCTTTAGAGCTAGGTTTAGTGCTAGAGTTAAGGTTAGGATTATTGATAGGTTTTGGGTTAGATTTTGGGATAGGTGTAGGTTTATATTTAGGGTAAGGGTAAGGTTTTGAACTAGGGTTAGGAATAAGGTGAGGGTTAGGTTAGGTTTAGGACTATGGTTTGTGTTAGGGTTATGTCTAAGACTAGGTTTAGGCCTGGGATAAGATCTAGGTTTTGTGATAGGTTTAGGCCTAAGGTTAGGGCTATGACTAATATAAGAACTAGGGTTATGATTAGGGCTAGTTTTAGGGTTAGGGTTATTGCTAGGTCTAGTGTTAGGTTTAGATGTTGGTTAAGCTCAGGTTTAAAGATAGATTTACTGTTAAAGGCAGGATTAATGTTCAGGTTAGTGTTAGGGTTACAGTGAAAGCCAAAATTAGGACAAAGTTAGGTTTAGGTGTAGGGTTAATTTTGGGTTTAGGTTCAGTGTTATTGTTATGGCTAGGACTAAGTTTTGTTTATAGCTATATAACTAAGAGTTATCGCTAGATTTAGGATTTAGTTTAGATCTAGGGCTAGTATTAGGGTTAGGTTTATGTATAAGGTTAGTATAGGGCTTTTTTAAGGTTTCACTTTACGGTTAGGGTCAGGTTTAGACCTATAATTTGTTTTCGTGTCAGAACAAGGGTGAAGGTTAGGGTTAGGTTTTGGATTAGGGTTAGAGCTAGAATGAGGGCTAGTGTTAGGACTAGTTATAGGGATAGGGTTTTGGTTAGGCTAAGAATTATGATTAGAACTAGGGTTGGCATTATGGATAGGGTTTGACTTATGGTAAGGGATATGGTTAGGGATAGATTTAGGTTAGGTTTAAGACTAGAGTTAGGGTTAATTTTAGGGTTAAATCTAGTATTAGAGATCAGATTAGAGCTATTTTTGTATTAGGGTTAGGGCTAGAGTTAGGCCTACAGCCAATGTAAGAACTTGGGTTACGATTAGGGTTAGTTTTAGGTTTAGGATTTGGGTGAGGTCTAGTGTTAGCATTAGCTTTAGGGTTAGAGTGATATTTAGAGCTAGTTATAGTTTTAGGCCCAAGACTTGAATTAGAGCTAAGGTTATGGCCAGTTGTAGGATTAGGATTTGGTTTAGGTTAGGTTTAGGGTTAAAGCAATGGCTCGGTTTTGTTTTAGGTCTAGGTCTAGGGTTAGGGCTAGTTTTAGGTTTAATAATAGTGTTATGACTAGTTGTAGGGCGAGGTTTAGGCTTAAGTTTAGGATTAGTTTAGTGTTATGGGTAGATCTAAGTTTAGGGCTATAGCTAGGATGAGCGCTAATTTTAGGGCTATGGTAATGGATAGAGTTTGAAACAGAAATAGGGCTAGGGTGAGAGTGAGTTAGTCTTAGGGCTAGGGTTAGGGGTAGGGTTAGGTTTAGGGCTAAATTAGGGCTAGGATAAGCACTAGGGTAAGTGCTAGGTTTAGGCCTATGGTTATGGCTAGGGTTAAAATTTGTGTAATTTTTAGGGTTAGGGTTAGTTTTATGGGAAGTGATGGGGTTAGAGCTAGGTTCAGGTCTAGGTTGAGTGTTAAAATTAGGGATAGGGCAACAGTGAGGGTTTGGATTAGGATTAAGGCTAGGTTTAGGGCTAGGATGAGGGCTAGGTTTTGTTTTAGGGTAAGGGCTAGAATTAGGGCAAGGTCTAATGTCAGGTCTATGGTTATCATTAGGGTTTGGTTTATTTGTAGGTCTAGTGTAAGGGTTAGGTTTAGGTAAGGGTCAGGTTTACAGCTGGGTGTATCATTAGATTCAGGATCCAGGATAGGGTTTGATTTAGCTTAAGGTTTAGATTTAGGGATCGAATTAACATTAGGGTTCGTGTTAGAGTAATGGATAGGGTTAGGTTTAGGGTTCAGTTAAGGTATAGAGTAATGTATAGGGTTAATTTTAGGCATTGTGTTAGGATTAGGCCTAGGGTTAGCATTTGGGATAGGCTTATGTGTAGGGTAATGGATAGAGTTAGTGCTAGTGTTAGGGATTGCGTTAAAATTAGGATTAGGGCTAGGGTTAGGGTTAGGCCTAGGTTTAGTGTTAGGGTTAGGTTTAGGTTAAGTGTTTATGGTTAGGGCTAGGGTGAGTTTTAGGTTTTGAGTCAGGGCTATGATTAAACTTGGGTTAGAGTTAGGCCTGGGGTTAGCATTAGTGATAGGGTTATATTTAAGGTAATGGATAGAATTTGGGGAAGGATTTGTGCTATGGTTAGAGTTAGAATTAGGGCAAGAGTTAGGGTTAGGTTTAGGGTTAGGTTTAGGGTAACAGTTAGAGTTTGAGCTAAGGTTAGGGTTTGGGCAAGCATGAGGGTTAGGGCTAGGGCTAGAGTTATGTTTATGATTAGGCTTACAGCTAGTTTTAGTGTTACATTTAGAGCTTGGTTTTGGGGGAGGATTAAGGCTAGTGTTAGGACTATGGGTAATATAAGAACTAGGATTATGGATATGTCTTCTTTTAAGGGTAGGATTATGGTTACGTCTATTGTTAGGAATAGGTTTTGGGTTAGAATAAGGTTTAGAGCTAGGGTTTGTGTTAGGGTAAGGGTCAGTGTTGTTTACTCTAAACCTTAACCTAACCTTATTGATAATCCTAGGCTTAACCCTAAACCTAAACCTAACTGAAAAACTAACCCTAGACCTAACCTTAAACCTCACACTTGACATAGATCTAACCCTAGCTCAAACCCTAACCCTTACTATAAACCTAAACATAACCGTAGCCCTAACTCTAAGCCTAAATCTCAATCTAATGTGAAACATAACCCTAAAATCTACATCTAATCATATACATTACCCTAACCCTATCCCTAATGATGTCCCTAGCCCTAATCCTAACCCTAACCCTATGAATACTATAATCTTATCCCTAGAAATAACCACAAACCTAACCCTCACCCTAGCCTTAAGCCTAGCTCAAAACCTAATCCTTATGCTAAACATAACCCTAAGCCTATCCCTAGTTTTAACCCTAACCCTAACCCTAATTCAAGACTTATTCCTAATCATAAACCTACCCCTAAACTTAGCTCTAAACCTATCCATTATACTAACCCTAACCATTACCCTAATATGAACCCTAGGCCTAAACTTAACACTATCGCTAACCTTAACTCTATTAATTACCTTAAAGTTAATGTAAACTCTAAACAAAATCCTATCATTACCCTAACACACACCAGAATGCTAATTCAAGCCCTAACCCTACCTAACCTCAACTAAACTCTAACACTGACCCTGACCCTAATAAATCTCCTAGCTGAAAAGCTGACCCTTACCCTAAACCAAACCCTTCCACTAGACCTAGCCATAACCCTAATCCTAAAACTATCCTCAACCGTAAGCCATAGGCCTAATCCTAGCCCTAAACCTAATACAAACCCCAGCCCTTATCCTAGCCCTAAACCTAGCCTTAATCCTAACCCTAAACCTAACCTTAGGCCTAACCCAAAAACTAACTCTAGTCCTAATCTTACCCCTAATTTAGTCCTATTCCTAACCCTAACCATAGCCATAGCCCTAAGACTAACACTCTCACCCTAGCCCCATCCCTAGTTCTAACCCTGTCCCTTACCAGAACCCTAATCCTAGCCCTAACCCAGCCCTAACCCTAGCCCAATCATTAGCTCTAGCCCTAAACTAGATCTAATTTTAACTATAAATTAAACCCTAGCCCTAAGCCTAACCCTAACCCTAACCCTAATTCTAATTCTAAATCTAACTTTAACCCTAGCCCTAAAACCAAACTGAGCCATAGCCCTAACCCTAACCCTTAACCTAAACCAAACCCTAACCCTAACCCTAACCTTAGCCTTAATTCCAGTTTTAAGCTGAAAACTAGAACTAACACCTACCCTGACTCTGACCATAATACTAACACTAGTCTAAACATCACCCTAACCCTAACCCTAAACTTATCACTAGACTTACCACTAACCCTAACCCTAAATCTAGCCCTAATTGTAACCCTGGTACTTACATCAGTCTCACCCTTAACCCTAGCACTAACTTAACCCAAAACCTAGCCCTAATCCAAGCCCTAACCTGAGTTTTAGCCCTAATCCAAGCCCTAACCCGAGTTTTAACCCTAACCCTAAACCTAAACCTAGCCTTAATCAAAATCATAACCCTAGCCCTAACCCTAGCTCTAACAATATCCATAGCCATAACCATAACCCTAGGCCTAAACCTAACCCTATCAATAATCCTAAACCTATGCATTATTCTAAACCAAACCTAAACCCTAAACCTCACCCTATCATTACACTAACACTAACCATAATGCTAATTCGAGCCCTAACTTTAAACCTTAACCTATCCCAAACTTCTAAACCAGACCTTGACCCTAATAATACCCTTAGCTGTAAACCTCACCCTAACCCTAAACCTAACCCTTACATTACATGTAGCCATAAATGAAGCCCAAAAATTATCTTTAACCATAACCCTAAATCTGATATTAGCCCTTGCCCTAATTCTAGCCCTCATCCTAGCCCCAAACCTAGCCTTAATCATAACCCTAACCCTAAACAGAGCCCTAACACTAATTCTAAACCTCAGCCTATCTCTAAACCTAGCTATAACACCATTCCTTACCCTAAACATAACCCTAACTATAACCCTAACACTAGGCTTAGGGTGAACACTAACCCTAGCCTTAATCCTAGCCCTAATTTAACCCTATCTCTAACCCTAACCCTAACCCTAGCCCTAAGACTAATTCTAACTCTCACACTAGCCCAGTCCCTACTTCTAACCCTATGCATTACTGTAATCTTACCCTAGCCCTAACCCTAGCCCTAAACCTAGCCATAACTCTTGCCTAATTCTTATTCCTAATCCTAACCTTAGATCTAACCCAAACTCTAAATCTAACCCTAACCCTAAGCCTAAGCCTAAAATTAACACTAGCCCTAGCCCTAAAGCTAATCAGAAAACTAGCCCTAACCACTAACCCTTGCAGTAAAATAAAACTGAGCAATAGCCCTAACTCTAAACCTTAATTTAAACTAAACCTTAACACTACACCTAGACCTAACTCTAGCCCTAATTCAAGTCCTAATCTTAACCTTAATACTAACCCTAACTCTGATTCATATCCTAACACTCACCTAGCTCTAAACACCACCCTAACCTTAAACTGAACCCTTATAGTAACCCTAGCCTTAATTTGAGTCCTAACTCTAACTCTAAAACTAAACCTGATGCTATTAACCTTACACTAACACTAGCTCTAAATTTCACCCTAACATAAACCTAATACTAACACTAGAGGTTTAACCCCTCACCATAACCCTAAAACTAACCATAAAAACCCTACTTCTTTCATTAGCCATTGTGCTAACCCTAGCCATAACTCTAACACAAAAAAGCCCTAATCTGAGCCCCAAACCTAGCTTTAACCCTAACCCTAGCCCTAACCCTAGCTCTAACCCTAACCCTTACCCTATTCCAAACCCTAAACCTAATGCTAATCCTAATCCTAACCCTAATCCATAACCTAACACAAACCCTAACCCTATTACTAGTCCTAACCCTAGTCCTCATTCTAGCTCTAACCATAACCAAACCCTAATCCTAACCATGATTCTTTTTCTGACCCTAACACTAATCATAGGTCTAAACCTGAACCTAACCCTAAACTGAACCCTGACACTAGCCCTACTAGTAACCTTATACCTAAAAATAACCCTAACACTAGCCTTAGACCAAAACCTAATCCTAATCTATCCATAACTCTAACCATAGACCTAAAGAAAAACCTAGCCCTAGCCCTAACAATAACCCTTTGCCTAAAGTCAAACACTAGCCCTTACCATAGACTTAACCCTAGTCCTAATTCTGGCTTTCACATTAACCATAATCCTAAACTGAACACTGACCCTGACACTAACACTAACCCTAGCTCTAAACATCACCCTAACCCTAAACCTAACCCTAAAACTATACTTAGCTCTAACACTAACCCTAAAACTAGCCCTAATCATAACATGTTCTTACATTTGCCGTAGCCCTAACCTTTCGCAAAACCTAGCCCTAACCCAAGCCCTACCCTAGCTTTAATGCTAAAGCTAACCATAAAACTAACCTTAGCCCTATCCCTAAACCCAAGCCTAACACTAGACCTAATCCTAAGCATAACACTAGCCCTATCACTAGCTCTAACCCTATCCATTACCCTAATAATAAACCTAATGCTTCTGCTAATCCTAGGCTGAATTCTAATCCTATCCTTAACCATAACCCTATCAATTACCCTACACCTAATCTGAACTCTAAGCCTAAAACTATTATTAACCTATCCCTAACCATAATGATAACTCAAGCCTTAACCCTAAACCTTAACCTAATAAAAACCCTAACACTGACCCTGACCCTAATAATACCCATAGCTCTAAACCTGACCCTAACAAGGAACCTGACCCTTACAATAGACCTAGCTATAAACCTAACCCTAAAACTCTCCCTAACTGTAACCCTAGACCTGACATTAGCCCTAGCTCTAATCCTAACCCTAACCCTAACACAAACCTTAGCCCACATCCTAGCCATAAACCTCGCCATAATTATAAAACTAACCCTAACCATAACCTTAATGCTAATCCTTACCCTAGACCTAAAAGTAGCTATAATCTCATCCCTTAACCTAAACCTAACCCTAACCCTAAAATTAACCTTATCCCTAAACCTAAGCCTAACCCTAACACTAACCCTAGTCCTAATCCCAGCCCTAATTTAGCCCTATCCCTAACCCAACTCTAACCCTAGCCCTAAGACTAACTCAAACTCTTGCCCTAGCTTTATACCTAGTTCTAACCCTATCCTTTACCATCACCCTAAACCTAGCCCTAAACTTAGCCCTATCCTTAGCCCTATATCAAAGCCTAGATGTAAACCTAACTCTAATCTAACCCTAAACCTAAACCTAAACCTCACACTAACACTAGCCCTAATCCTAATATTAATCCTAAAACTAGCCCTAACTCTATCCCTAGCACTAAAACAAAACTGAATCATAACCCTAACCACAACACTTTAACCTAAACCAAACCCTAACCCTACACATAGCCCTAATCCTATCTCTAATTCTAGTCCTAACCCTAATCTGAAAACTAATCCAGTCCCTGACTCTGACCCTAACATTAAACCTAGCTCTAAACATCATCGTAACTGTAAACTTAACCCTAACACTAGACCTAGCCCTAACCCTGACCCTATCACTCGCTCTAATCATAATGCTAACTTGTAAATTAGCCTTAGCATTAATCCTAGCCCTAACCTAACCAAAAACTTAGCCTTAATCTGAGTCCTAAATCTAGCTTATTTTAATATTTACTTTTTTTAGTTTTCAGAGGACACAGAATCATTATTTCATTGGTTTGTGGTGCTGAGGATTGAATCAAGTGTCCCACACATGCCAGGTGAGCACACTACTCCTTGAGCCACATCCCCAGCTCCTAAACCTAGCTTTAACCCTAAATGTAAACCTAACCCTAACCAAACAAAAGCCCTAATCCTATACATAACCCTACCCCTAATCTTAGGTCTAACCCTATCCATTACCCTAATGATAACCCAACCCTTATGCTAACCCTAGGCCTAACCCTAACCCTATCCATTATACTAAACCACACGTAAACCCTAAACCTAACCCTTTCATTACCTTAACCCTAAACCTAATAATAATTCAAGCTCTAAACCTAAACCCTAACTAAACACAAACCCTCACCTTGATCCTGACCCTAAAAATAACCCTAGCTCTAAAACTGATCCTTAGTGTAAACCTAATTCCTACACTGGAACAAGCCATAAACCTAACACTAAATCTATCCCTAACTGTAATACTAGACCTGACATTATCCCTAGCCCTAATACTAGCCCTAAACCTAACGCAAACATTAGACCTCATCCTAGCCCTAAACCTAGCTTTAATCATAACCCTAAACATAACCCTAACTCTAATCCTAATACTAACCCTTGTCCTAGCTCTCAACCAAGCTATAACCCAATTCCTTACCCTAAACATAACCCTAACTCTAACCCTAACCCAAGGCCTAAACCTAACACTAACACTAGCCCTAATTTAGCCCTGTCCCTAACCCTAACCCTAAACCTAACCCTAGTCCTAAGACTAACTCTAACTCTCATTCTAGCTCTATCACTAGTTCTAACCCTATCCCTTACTATAATCCTAAACCTAACCCAAACCCTAGTCCTAACCCTTGCCCTATCCTTAGCCCTAGCCCTAAACATAGATCAAAACCTAACTCTAAATCTAACCCTAACCTGAAGCCTAAGTCTACCCATTATAAATACATTTATATGTAGACTCTGTGTCTACTGGTGTTGGTTTCAATTATTATTTAGAATAATCATTAGTTTCATAAAAGGCATACATTTCTGTTGGTGTATACAGAACTGAGGGTCAGGGATAGGATGCTATGTTAAGGGGCAAAGGAGCGAGGGTATTGAATTAATCTAACATAGCAACTTTGGAGGAGAACTGTAATGAATAGACAGGGATAATTTATGGAAGAATGTATAAATTCAAATTCCTTACCTGTATTCATAAAATTACCTGATGTATAAATAATAAAAGATAGGAGGCTGAAAGTGAGATAGAGGGAGAAAGAAACAAAGAAGAAAAAATCACAAAGAAAGAAAGAAAGATAGGGAGAAAGAAAATAAGAGCAAATAAAGGGGTGGTGAGGTGGGGCCTATACAATTCCTCTATATTATTCTGGTGACTCAGTTCTTAAAGTCCAATTTCATGGAAAGTTCTTGGTTTTACATATGTTGAGGTTCTGAGGACCAGAGGGGAAAGGGTAGAGGAGAATGGATGAGAAGAGCAAGAAAAGTAAGGGAGAAAAAATAGTCTCAGAATTCTGTTTTCTTTTCTTGGAGTAAGTGGAGTTTTCTATTCCTAGCTTGAGTCTCTGTGCTCAGGGTGGTGGAGGTAGCCAGGGTAAGAAGGCTTGAGCTTCTACCTGGAGCCCCCCTACTCTTAGTCTCTGAATTGGAAACCAGGTGCCTGTACATTTGCTGTTCCACATTGATAGCTACACCCCACAAAAGCTTGTGAGAAAAATCTTGAGTTATCATAGCTGGAGGTAGGGGAGTTGGAAACAGGGTACCTGATAAGCTGGTAGCCATGCCCACCAATAGATGGCGAGTAAGTTTTTGCAAGATGGATTCCATCTATTACCCATGTATGGTGTTTGGTGAGGTGGGTGATTCTGGAGTGACCTTGTTCTGTGTCCAGAGCTTGGTCTGGTGACCCACAAGCAAAGCCTCTGTGTTCTGTGCTGCCTTTTGTATGCACAGAGAGTGCCCCTGCAGCTGAGACTGCTGTCTGTGCCCAGAGCAACTGCACAGCTGAGCCTTCGATCTGTGCCAAGAGCACCCCTGCAGCCCTAGTTTTCTTCAAATCTCTATGATACTGGGCAGGATTCATCTTTTACTTAGCCTTACTATGATCCACAGGTTTGGGCCTTGTCAGTTCAATGGTCCGCTGTCAGGAACAGTTTGTATTTTAAGGTTTCCCTTCATTATGGCTTATTGATGTGAATGAAAATTGAGCTGGAAATCAAACAGGGTTGGCAGGAGGTGCTTGAAACTTCACACAGTCAGTTCTCAGTGGGCACTCTCTGGTTTCTTTCTTTTGAAGATAGGCCAAAGGTGAAGCATGCAAAAGCACCTGTAACTGAGAGCCCTTAGGAGAAAACATAGAAACATGTATGTACTGAAATAAGTCTCCCAACAATTTGATCAGATTCCTTTGATACTGTGCAATATTCATCTTTTAGCTTGCTCCACTAGGCTCCCCAAGGTTGGCACGTCTAGGATCAATGGTTCTCTAAAACGGTAAGAGTTAGTGTTATGGTTAGTATTAGGGCTATATTTAGAGCATGTGTTAGGGTTAGAGTTTGTTTTGATCAAATTTCTTTGATACTGGGAAGATTTATCTTTTACCTAGCCTTAACATGGGCTCCAGTTTTGGGCCTTCTTGGTTCAATGGTTCGCTGTTGGGAATAGTTTGTTTTTAATGTATCACTTCATTTTGACCTATATGACTAAATGCAAATGGAGCTGGAAATCAGAGGGTTGGTGCGATCTGGTTGAAACTTCACATGCTCAATCAGTTGTCTGTGGGCACACTCTGGTTTCTTTCTTGTGAAAGTAGCCATAAGCTGAAGTATGCAAAACAACTTTATCCAAGAGCACATTAGGAGAAAACAGAGCAATATGCATGTACTGAAATACCTCCCACAATTATTTGTCAGATTTCTTTGATACTGTGTAGGATTCATCAGTGAGCTTTCCCCCACTAGACTCCCCAAGTTTGAAACTTTTATGATCAAAGGTTCTCTTAACAGGTTAGGCTTAGGGTTATGTTTAGAGTTAGGGCAAGTGTCAGAACTAGTGTTAGGGTTAGAGTTAGTTTTTTTTTAACATTTTTGATACTGGGCAGTATTTATCTCTTTCCTATTCTTAGTATACTCCTCATGTTTGGGCCTCCTAGGTAAAAGAGTTTGCTCTCAGGAGCAGTTCTAATTTTCATGTTTCACTTCATTTTTCCCTATAGAGGTGAATAGAAATGGAGCTGGACCCAAACAGGGTTTGTGCTAGCTGCTTGAAACTTCACACACTCAATCAGCTCTCTGTGGGCACTCTGGGTGTTTCTTGTGAAAGTACCTTAAAGTGAAGCATGAAAAAATAATTTATCCAAGAGCACATTAGGAGAAAACAGGGAAATATGCACATACTGAAATACTTCCCTCAATTATTTGGTCAGATTTCTTTGATACTGCACAGGATTCATCTGTTAGCTTGCCCCACTGGGCTCCTTTATTTGGGGACTACTATGATCAATGGTTCTCTAAACAGGTTAGGTTAGATTTAGTGTTAGGTTAGGGCAAAGTTTGAAGCTAGTATTTTTTTTAAATTCAGTTTTGTTCAAATTTCTTTGATTCTGCAAAGGATTCAACTTTTACATAGCCTTACTATATTTCTAGGTTTGGGCCTCTTAGGTCAAGGGTTTGCTCTCTGGAACAGTTTGTATTTTAAGTTTTCATTTCATTTTGACCTATGCATGTAAATGGAAATGGAGCTGGAAATCTAACAGGGTTGGTGCTACCTACTTCAAACACGCTCAATCAGTTTCCTATGGGCATTCTCTGGATTATTCCTTGTAAAAGTAGCCATAATCTGACGTATGCAAAGCAATTTTATGTGAGAGCACTTTAGGAGAAAACAGGGAAATATGCATGTACTGAACTACCTCTCCAATTATTTGGTCATATTTCTTTGATATTGTGAAAGATTCATCTGTTAGCCTACCCAACTTGGCTTCCCAAGTATGGGACTTCTAGGATCAAAGGAATCTAAACAGGTTAAGGTTAATGTTAGGGTTAATGTTAGGACTAGGATTAGACCTAGTGTTAAGGTAAAAGTTAGTTTTGTTTTCAAATTTGTATGATACTGTGCAGGATTCATCTTTTTTCTATTTTGACTATACCCCAAATATTTACATCTCCTACATATAGGGTTTGCTTTCAGGAATAATTTCAATTTTCATGTTTATCTTCTTTTTGCCCTATAAGGATGAACAGAAATGAAGCTGGAAATCGAACAGGGTTTGGGCTAGCTGCTTGAAACTTCACACACTCCATCAATTTTCAGTGAGCATAATGTGGTGTTTCCCATGGAAGTAGCCCTAAAATGAAGTAGAAAGAAATAGCTTGATCTCTGAGTGCTTTAGGAGCAAGCAGAATAATACCCATGTACTTAAAGAGCTTCAATTTTTTGGTTGGATTAATTTAATACTGTACAGGATTCATCCTTGCCCTAGCCTTAGTTGGCTCCTCAAGTTTGGGATTTCACGGTTCAATGGTTCAGTGTCAGGAACAGTTTGAATTTTTAGGTTTCACTTCATTATGGCTTATAGGTATGAATGGCAATGGAGCTGGAAATCAAACAGGGTTGGTGCTAACTGCATGAAACTTCATACACTCAGTCAGCTCTCTGTGGGCACTCTTTGATTTTTCTTTGTGAAAGTACCTTAAGCTGAAGCATGAAAAAACAATTTATCCATGAGCACTTTAAGAATAAAAACAGGGAAATATGAATGTACTGAAATACCTCCCCCAATTTTTCATCAAATTTCTTTGATACTGCACAAGATTAATCTGTTAAGTTGCACCACTAGGCTCCCCAAGTTTGGGACTTCTATGATCATAGGTACTCTAAACAAGTTAAAATTAGTTTAGGATTGGGTTAGATCTAGCGGTAGAGTTAGAGTGAGTTTAGTTTATTTGATACTTGGCATAATTCATCTTTTACCTAGCCTTACTATTTTCCCCAGGTTTGGGCCTTCTCCCTTCAATGGTTTGATGTCAGGAACAGTTTGTATTTTAAGGTTTCCTTCATTTTGACCTATATGGGTAAATGTAAATGGAGCTTGAAATCAAACAGGGTTGGTGCTCGCTGCTTAAAACTGAGTACGCTCAATCAGTTCTATGTGGGCAGTCTCTGGTTTCTTCCTTGTGAAAATTTCCCAAAGGGGAAGCATGCAAAAACATCTTTATCCAAGAGTACTGTAGGTGACAACAGGGAAATTTACATGTACTGAACTACCTCCCCAAATTATTTGGTCAGATTTATTTGATACTACACAATATTTATCTATTAGCTTGCCCCACTAGATTTTCTTAATTTGAGACTTCTATGATAAAAGATTCTCTAAACAGATTAGGGTTTGTTTTATGTTTAGGGTAAGGGCTAGGTTTAAACCTAGTGTTAGGGTTAGAGTAAGTTTTGTTCATGTATCTTTGGTACTGGGCAGGATTCATCTTTTACCTAGTCTCAATATGTTCCCTGGTTTGGGCCTTCTCAGTTCAATGGTTTGCTGTGAACAGTTTGTATTTTAAGGTTTCACTTTATTTTGAATTATTTTGTTGAAGATAAATGGAGCATGAAATCAAACAGGGTTGGTGCTAGCTGCTTGAAACTGCACACACTCAATCAGTTTTCTGTGGGCACTCTCTGGTTTGTTCCTTGTGAATGTTGCCCTCACCTGGAAACATGCAAAGCAACTTTATCCCAGAGCACTTTTGGAGAAATCAAGGAAATATGCATGTACTGAAACACTTCCCCCAAATATTTGGTGAGATTTCTTTGATACTGTGCAGGATTCACCTGTTAGCTTTCCCCACTAGCCTCCCTTAGTTTGGGACTTCTATGATCAAAGGTTCTCCAAACAGACTAGAGTGAGCTTTAGAGTTAGGATTAAGGATAGATTAAGAGCTAGTGTTAGGTTTACAGTAGTTTTGTTCAAATTTCTTTGATACTAGGCAGGATTTATCTTTTACCTAGCCTTACTGTGTTACCCAGGTTTGAACCTTCTAGGTTCACTGGTTTGCTGTCAGTATTTCAATTTTTATTTTAAGGTTTCACTTCATTTTGACCTATATGTGTAAATGGAAATGTAGCTGTTAATCAAACAGGGTTTTTGCTAGCTGCTTGAACTTCACACACACAATCAGTTCTCTGAGGATGCTCTGGTTTTATCCTTGTGAAAGTATCCCAAAGATGAAGCATGAAAAACAACTCTATGCAAGAGCATTTTAGGAGAAAACAGGAAAATATGCATGTACTGAACTACCTCTCCCAATCATTTGGCGAGATTTCTTTGATACTGGGCAGGATTCATCTGTTAGCTTGCCCCACTAGGCTCCACAACTTTGAGACTTCTATGATCAAAGGTTCTCTAAACAGGTTAGGGTTAGGCTTATGTTTAGAGTTCGGTTTAGTGTTAGGGTTAGAGATTTTCTTGTTCAAATTTCTTTGATTCTGGGCAGGATACATTTTTACCTAGCCTTACTATGTTCCCCAGGTTTTGACCTTCTCAGTTCAATTCTTTGCTGACAGGAACATTTTGTATTTTACAGATTCACTTCATTTTGACCTACATGGGTAAATAGACATGGAGCTGGAAATCAAACAAGGTTGATGCTAACTGCTTGAAACTTCACACACTCAATCAGTTCTCTGTGGACACTTTCTGGGTTTGTTCCTTGTGAAATTATTAATAAGCCGAAGCATGCAATACAAATTTATCTGAGAACACTTTAGGAGAAAACAGGAGAATATGCATGTACTGAAAGAGCTCCCCCAATTATTTTGTCAGATTTTTTTGAAACTTCCCATAATTCTTCTGTAAGCTTGCCCCACTAGACTCCCAAATTTCAAAACTTCTATGATCAAAGGTTCTCTAAATAGATTAGGTTTAGGGTTAGACTTCGTGTTAGGACTAGGATTAGACCTAGTGTTAGGGTTTTAGTTAGTTTTTTTTAAAAAAAATTCTATGATACTGGGCAGGATTCACCTTTTTTCTATTTTACTATACTCCAAATATTTGGGCCTCCTAAGTAAAAGGGTTTGCTCTCAGGAACAGTTTTAATTTTCATGTTTCTCTTCTTTTTGCCCTATAGGAGTGAATGGAAATGAAGCTGGAAATCAAACAGAGTTTGTGCTAGCTGCTTGAAACTTCACACACTCTATCAGTTCTCAGTGAGTATTCTCTGGTTTGTTTCCTGTGACGTATCCCTAAGAAGAAGTAGAAAAAAAACAGCTTTATCTCTGAGTGCTTTAGGAGCAAGCAAAATACACATGTACTGAAAGAGCTTTGAATATTTTTGGTTGTATTAATTTGATACTGTACAGGATTCATCCTTGACCTAGCCTTAGTAGGCTCCCCAAGTTTGGGCCTTCAAGGTTCAATGGTTCAGTGTCAGGAACAGTTTGAATTTTTAGTTTTCACTACATTATGGCCTATAGGTGTGAATGGAAATGAAGCTGGAAATCAAACAAGGTTGGTGCTAGCTGCATGAAACTTTATACACTCAATCACTTCACTGTGGGCATGCTCTGGTTTTTTCCTTGTGAAAGTACCTTAAGCTAAAGCATGAAAAAACAATTTATCCAAGAGCACTTTAGGAGAAAACAGAGGAAATAGGCATATACTGAAACACCTCCCCCAAATATTTGGTCAGATTTTATTGATACTGGAAGGATTCATCTGTTACCTTTTCCTACTAGGTACCCAAAGTTTGTAACTTTTATGATCAAGCTCTTTAAAGAGAAAATGCTTAGTTTTAGGATTAGGGTTAAGGCTAGGGTTAGAACTAAGTTCGTGCTAGAGTTATTTATGTTCAAATATCTTTGATACCAGTCAGGATTCATCTTTTACCTAGCATTATCATATTTCCCAGGTTGGGCCTTCTCAGTTCAAGTTTCACTGTCAGGAACAGTTTGTGTTTTAAGGTTTCTTTTCAACTGAACAGGGGGAAAGAGCATGAGGAAAAGATTAACATTAAACTGAGACGAGTGATGGGAGGGAAAGGGAGAGAGAAGGGAAATTGCATGGAAATGGAAGGAAACCCTCATCGATATATGCAATCACATATATGAGATTGTGAGGGGAAAGGGGGGGAAGGGAGAGAACGGAACAACAACAGGTGAGGTAGAGAGGGAAGTTGGGAGGGGAGGGGAGGGGGGATAGTAGGGGATAGGAAAGTCAGCAGAATACAACAGTCACTAATATGGCATTATGTAAACATTGTGAATGTGTAACTGATGTGATTCTGTAATTTGTATTTGGGGTAAAAATGGAAATGCATAACTCACTTGAATCAAATGTAGGAAAGATGAAAAAATAAAAAAAATAAAAATAAAAGATTTGGAGTTAGGGTTAGATCTAGCGTTAGGGCTAGGTCTAAGGATAGGGCAAGGGTTATGGCTAGGTTTAGGGTTATGGTAAATGATAGAGATAGAACTAGGGATAAGGCTAGGGTGAGACTTAGAGTTAGTCTTAGGGCTATGGTTATGGTTAGTTTTAGAGATAGGGCTAATTCAGGGCAAGAATTAGAACTCGGGTTAGTGTTCAGCTTAGGTCTAACACTAGGGCTAGGTTTAGGGTTAAGTTTAGGGTAAGGGATGTGTTATAGCTAGGTTTAGAGGTAGAGTGAGGGTTAGAATTAGGATTAGGGCTAGGGTTAGGGTTAGGGTTATGATTAAGGCTAGGTTTAGGGCTAGGATGAGGGCTAGGGTTTGTTGTAGGCTTAGGTCTAGAATTAGGGCTAGGGATAATGTCAGGTGTAGTGTGACAGTTAGGAGTAGATTTAGGATTAGGTCTATATCTTAGTCTAGTGAAAGGGTTAGGTTTAGAGTAAGGGTCAGTTTTAGAGCTAGGGGTATTTTTAGATTCAGGGTCAGGGTTATGGTTTGTATTAGGTTAAGATTTAGGGATAGGGCTCAAATGAACATTAGAGTTAGAGTTAGGTTTGGGGTAATGGATAGAGTTAGGTTTAGGGATCAGGATAGGTTTAGGGTAATGAAGAGATTTAGGGTTTGTGATGGGGTTAGGTTTAGGCCTAGAGTTAGCATTAGGAATACGGTTATCATAAGGGTAATGTATAGGGTTAGGGTTAGGGTTAGGATTAGGTTTAGGGATAGGGTTAGGGTTATTGTTAGGGATAAGGCTAGGGTTATGTTTAGGCCAAAGGTTAGGCTTTGAGATATGCTTAGATCTAAGGTGAGGGTTAGGCTTAGGGTTAGGGTTAGGTTTATGGTTAGGGTTATGCTTATGATAGGTTTAGGCCTTGGATTAGGTCTAGGTTTTGTGTTAGGTTTAGGTCTAGGGTTAGTGCTATGGGTAATGTAAGATCTAGGGTTCTAATTAGGACTAGTTTTAGGGTTAGGGTTATGGCTAGGCCTAGTGATAGGTTTAGATTTTGGTTTAGGATCAGTTTTAGAGCTAAGTTTAGTGTTAATGTCAGGGTCAGTGTTCAGATTAGAGTTAGGGTGAAATCCAGAATGAGGAGTAGGGTTAGGTCTAGGGGTCATGATATTGTTTGGTTTAGGTTAATGGTTATTGTTAGGGCTAGGACTAAGTTTTTGTTTAGGTGTAGGGCTAGAGTTATTGCTAGATATAGGATTAGGTTTAGGTCTATGGGTAGTGTTTGGGTTAGGCTTATGTAAAAGTTTACTGGTAGGACTAGTTTCAGGGTTCGGTTTAGGGTCTGGGTCAGGTTCAGACCTATAATTAATGTTATGGTCAGAATAAGGGTGAAGGTTAGGGATAGGTTTAGAGCTAGAATGAGAGCTAGGGTTAGGACTAGTAATAGGGTTAGTGTTTGATTAGGCTAAGGATACAATTAGGACTAGGTTTAGCATTATGGATAGGGTTTGGCTTAGGATAAGGGATAGGATTAGAGCTAGGCTTAGAGCTAGTTTTAGGGTTAGGTTTAGGGCTAGGGTTAGGGTTAAGTTTCGAATTAAATCTAGTTTTAGGATTCAGATTGGGGTTATTTTTGTTTTGGGGTTAGGGCTAGGGTTAGGATTGTGGCTAATGTAAGATCTAGGGTTATTATTAGGGTTAGATTTAGGGTTAGGATTTGGGCTAGGAATGGTGTTAGCATTAGCTTTATGGTTAGATTGATATATAGAGCTAGGGTTAGTACTTGGATATGAGTCAGGGTAAAGGTTAGTTTTAGTCCTAGGACTCGAATTTGAGCTAGGTTATGGCTAATTGTAGGGTTAGGGTTTGGTTTAGGTTAGGTTTAGGGTTAGGGTAATGGCTCATTTTTGTTTTAGGGCTAGGGCTAGGGTTAGGGTTAGTTTTAGGATTAGTGATAGTGTTCAGCTAGTGGTAGGGGAGGTTAAGGCATATGGTTAGGGTTAGATTTAGAGTTATGGTTAGATCTAGGGTTAGGGCTAAGGTTAGGGCTAGTGTTAGTGTTATGGTAACAGACAGGTTTAGAAATAGAACTAGGGCTAGGGTGAGAGAGTTATTCTTAGGGCTAGAGTTAGGGGTTTGCTTAGGGTTAGGGCTAAATAAGGGCTAGATTAGTGCTAGGTTTAGTGTTAGGGTTAGGCCCATGGTTAGGGCTAGAATTAGAGTTAGTGTTAGTGTTAGGGTTATGGTTAGTTTTAGAGGAAGGGATGAGGTTATGGCTAGGTTCAGGGCTAGGGCGAGGGTTAAAATTGGGGGTAAGAATAGGGTGAGTGTTTGGGTTAGGATTAAGGCTAGGTTTAAGGCTAGGATGAGGGCTAGGATTTGTGATAGGGTTAGAGCTAGGATTAGGCTAATGTCAGGTTTAGGGTTATGATTAGGAATAGTGTTAATTTTAGGTTTATGACTGGGTCTAGTTGAAAGTTAAATTTAGGGTAAAGGTCAGGTTTAGAGCTAGGTGTATTATTATGGTCAGAGTCCGGTTTAGGATTTGGTTTAGGATAAGGTTTAGGGTTAGGGCCCAAATTAGCATTAATGTTAGGGTTAAAGTAATGGAGAGTGTTAGGTTTAGGGTTCAGGTTAGGTTTAGAGTAATAGGTAGGGTTAGTGTTAGTGATAGGATTAGGGTTAGGCCTAGGGTTAGCATTTGGGTTATGATTATGTTTAGGGTAAAGGATAGGGTTAGTGCTAGTGTTAGGGCTTGTGTTGGTGTTTGGATTTTGGCTAGGTTTAGAGGTAGGCCTAGGGTTAGTGTTAGTGTTATGTTTAGCTGAAGTGTTAGGGTTTGAGGTAGGATTAGGGCTAGGGTGAGGGTTAGGGTTACAGTCAGGGCTACGGTTAGGGTTAGAGTTAGGGTTATGGCTTGGGTTAGCATTAGGGTTAGGGTTATGTTTAAGGCAAGGCATAGAGTTTGTGCTAGGATTTGTGCTATGGTTACAGTTAGGATTAGGGCTAGATTTAGGGTTAAGTTTATGGTTAGGGCTAGGGTTATGTTTAGGTTAAGGGTTAGAATTTGAGTAGGTTAGGGCTAGGGCCAATGTTAAGGTTAAGGTTAGTGCTAGGGATAGGTTTAGGATTATGCTTAGTTCTACGTTTAGGGCTAGGATTAGGGCTAGGTTGTGTGTGAGGTTTAGGGCTAGTGTTAGGTGTATGGGTAATGTAGGAGCTAGGGTTATTGTTATGGGTAGATTTAGGGTTTGTCTAGTGTTAGGGTTAGTTTTTCAGTTAGGATAAGGTTTAGAGCTAGGGTTTGTGTTAGGGTAAGTGTCTACGGTTAAGTCTAGGGTTATGGTTAGGGATAGATTTAGGGTTATATTTATGGTTAGGTCTATTGTAAGGGTTAAATTTAGGGTAAGGGTCAAGTTTAGAGCTAGATGTATTATTAAGGTCAGGGTATGGCTTATGGTTTGGTTTAGGTTAAGGTTTAGGTTTAGGGCTTTAATTAGCAATAAAGTTAGAGTTAGGGTTAGGGTAATGAATAGGCTTAGGATTAGGGTTCAGGTTAGTTTTAGGGTAATGCCCTAGCCCTAATAATCACCCTTAACATAACCCAAACACTAATCCTACCCCTAGACCTAACCCTAGTCCTAATTTGGGCACTAACCCCAACACTAACTCTAGGGTTACGGTTAGGGATAGATTTAGGGTTATGTTTATGGTTAGGTCTATTGTAAGGGTTAAATTTAGGGTAAGGGTCAAGTTTAGGGATTACGATAGGGTTAGGGTTAAGCCTAGGGTTAGCATTAGGGTTAGAATTATTGTTAAAGTAATGGATAGGATTAGAGCTGGTGTTAGGGCTAGGGTTATGGTTAGGATTAGGGATAGGGTTAGGGTAGTGGATAGAATTAGAGCTATGGTTAGGGCTATGGTTAAGGTTAGAATTAAGGCTAAGGTTAGGTTAGGGTTTGGGATAGGGCTAGGGTTATTTTTAGGGTAAAGGTTAGGCTTTGAGCTATGGTCTAAGGGGAGGGTTGTGGTTAGGGCTAGGGCTAGGGTTAGTTTAGTGTTACACTTAGGGCTATGTTTAGGCCTAGGATTAGGGCTAGGTTTTATGTTAGTTTAGGCCTAGGGTTAGTGCCATGGGTAGTTAAGTGTTAGGGTTATGATTAGGGCTAGTTATAGGGTTATGGTTAAGGCTAGGTGTAGTGTTAGCATTAGGTTTTGAGTTAGGGTGAGCTTTGGAGCTAGGTTTATTTTAGGGTCAGGTTCAGTGTTCAGGTTAGAGTTAGTGTTGGGGTTAGTGCCCAAATTAGGACTAGGGTTAGGTCTAGGGTAGGATTAGTGTTTGGGTTATGTTAAGGGTGATTACTAGGGCTAGGGCAAGGTTGTTGTTCAAGTCTAGGGCTAGAGTTATGGCTAGGTTTAGGATTAGGTTTAGGTCTAGGACTAGTGTTAGGTTTAGGTTTAGGTATAGGATTATTGATAGGGATAATGTTAGGTTTTGGGTTCGGGTTAGGGTAAGGTTTAGACCTATGGTTAGTGTTAGGCTCAGTATAAGTTTCAGGGTTAGGATTAGGGTTTGGGTTATGGTTAGAACCATAATGAGGTTAGGGCAAGAGTTACGGATTGACTAATGGCTAGGGTTAGTGTTAGGGTTAAAGCTAGGATTAGTGCTTGGATTAGGGCCAGGTTTTGGGTTAGATTAGGGCTAGTGTTAGGGCTACAGCTAATGTAAAAACTAGTGCTATAATTAGGGCCAGTTTTGGGGTTAGTGTTATGGCTACGTCAAGTATTAGGCTTAGGGTTAGTTTTAGCGTGATGTTTAGAGCTATAGTTAGTGTTAGGGTCAGGGTCAGTGTTCAGGTTAGAGTTAGGGTTAGGGTTAAAGCCAGAATTATCAGTAGGGTTAGGTCTAGGGGTAGGGTTAGTGTTTGTGTTAGGTTAAGGTTTATCTATAAGGCTAGGGCTAGGTTTTTGTTTAGGTCTAGGGCTAGAAATATGGCTAAATTTAGGATTAGGTTTAGGTCTAGGGCTAGTGTTAGGGTTAGGTTTAGGTATAGGTTTATTTCTAGTGCTAGTGTTAGGGTTCAGTATAGGATCAGGGTCAGGTATAGAACTATGGTTACCATTAGGGTCAGAATAAGTGTCAGGTTTGAGTTATGATTAGAGCTAGAATGAGGGTTAGGGTTTTAGGATTAGTTATAGGGTTAGGGTTTGGGTTAGGCTAAGGATTAGGGTTAGGACTAGGGTTAGCATTAGGGTTAGGGTTGGCTTAGGGTAAGGAATAGGGTTAGACCTAGAGTTAAGGCTACATTTAGGGTAGGGTTAGGGCTAGTGTTCGAATTAGGTTTAGGGTTAAAGCTAGGGTTAGGTTTCAGATTAGGGCCAGGTTTTGTTTAGAGTTAGGACTAGGTTTAGAATTACGGCCAATGTTTGCAGTAGAGTTATGATTTGGGCTAGTTATAAGACTGAGGTTAGGACTAGGTCTAGTGTTAGTGTTAGGTTTAACGTTAGACTGCTGTTTAGAGCTAGGGTTAGTATTAGGGTCAAAATTAAGGTCAAGAGTAGTTTTAGGGTTAGGCTTTGGACTCGAATTAGGGCTAGGGTTAGGGCTAGGTGTAGGGTTAGGTTTTGGTTTAGGTTAAGCTTTATTTTTTTAAAATCAAGTTAAATCAAGATTGTATTGTGTACACAAAAGCTGGCCAGGACTGTCTCTTACAAGATTCCATGCTAGAGATCATCCCCCTGATATTCAGGAAAAAGTTTTTACAGCACAAAAAGTTACAAAGGAGGTGGGTGTCTAAGGTACTTACAGCTAACAAGATTTTGACAATCATAATACAAAGGCAAATAGCAGGTTAAGGATGTACATGGCTAACATTTCAAGGTAGAAAATAAATTCAGCTCCAGACATTAGAATTTATGAGCTGCCACTGAGATTTAAGAGAATTGTTATTTGGTCAGTGGGAGCCAGAATTTATGAGGCACCAGTAAGGTTTTAGAGAGGGTTGTTATCTGGTAAGGGATAGCCAGGCATAGATGAATTCAAAACACATGTAGAAATTGCAAACAAGTTTAAAACATCAAAATATTGTCAGGCCAAAAAGAAATTTTAGTTTTCTTACACAAAACAAAAAAAGCTTTTGACCTCTAAAAGCTCTAAGAGAAGATTTTTTTTTTATTTCTCATATCTAATGGCTTCTGCCATTCCTTTGTTTGTGACCATAAATGCTTCTCTTCTGTGTTTATGGGGTTTCCAAAACAAAATATATATATATATATATATATATATATATATATATATATATACATAAGCTTTTCTCATAGGTAAGATGTTTCTAACATAGCAAGTGACTACCCTTTAACACACAGGGTCTGACAACCATATTATAGGATATGAAAGACCCTCCAATATGCTTGTTCTTCCAACCACTGTTGGCAAAAGTGACAAAATCTAATTCATTGCACAGAATGAGTGAGGTGAATCTCTGCTCTGTAGTCCAGAACAAGAGGTAAAAGAGCCCCCAAAGTGAGTTTAAGACAGGGCTTTACATAACATAGCTGACAAAATCCATTTCCTAGCTCTCAGGGTTCTCACCGTTCTCCCTGTGGTTTGTTTTCAGATTCTGCATAGCACAGACACCTGGACTCTGGATGCAGGACAGAAGCCACAGTAGAAATATTTAATTGTTTTCCTGTCTTACATTCTTTCATAGCACCTTTATTAAGATCCTCAAGTATTTGGTGCCTGCTGGTGCAGAATGACTTGCTACTGCAGGTCAAGGGCACAGGCGCCACCTGCTCCTTCAAGCTCCATCCCCAAAAGCTGGCGGCCAGCTAACTGTGCGCCCCTTTTCTGTGCCTGCCATGCACAAACCCAAGAAGCCGGGAGCACAGCGCCACGTGGACCCTTGATCCACCAAGGGCGCCACAGCCAACAAGCACTTGCCCCCAGAAGGCCGCTGCCACCGAGGACAAGGGCAGCAGCAGCAGCAGCAAGGCCAAGAAGGCAGCGGTTGGGAGCAAGAAGTTGAATAAGGCAGCAAAGTCCAGTGTCCGCAAGGTGCCCAAGGTGCCCAAGGGCTCCAAGTGAGCGCCCCGGCCCCACATGCAACAAGGTGGAGGGGGACCTTCCCTGCTGGGCCATGACCTCACCTCCCCTCCCCCACGCACCGCTCTGCTAGGTTAAGTTTTAAAGTTAGGGCTATGGCTCGGTTTTGTTTTAGGGCTAGGGCTATGGTTAGGGCTAGTTTTAAGATTAGTGCTAGGTCTAGGACTAATGTTAGGGTTAGGTTTAGTCTTAGGTTTAGAGTTAGATTTAGAGTTGGGATTATATCTAGGGTTAGGTCTGGGCCTAAGGATATGGCTAGCATTAGTTGTAGGTTTATAGCTAGGATTAGGGTTATGGTAAAAATAGGGTTAGATCTAGGGATGGGGCTAGGGCGAGAATGAGAGTTAGTCTTAGGGCTAGGCTTAGGGTTTGGTTAGGTATAGGACTTAATTAGGGCTAGGAATAAGACTAGGTTTATGTTTATGTTTAGGCCTAGGGTTAGTTTTGGGCTTAGGGTTAGGTCTAGTGTAAATAATGAGGTTAGAGCTAGGTTTAGAACTAGAACAAAGGTTAGAATTAGGGTTAGGACTAGGTTTTATAGAGTTATGATTAAGGCTAGGTTAAGGGCTAGAATGAGTTCTAGGGATTGTGATTTGGTTAGGGCTAGGATTAGTGTTAGGGCAAATGTCAGTTCTAGGCTTATGGTTAGGGATAGTTTTAGGGTTAGGTTTATGGCTATGTTTAGTGTAAAGGTTAGATTTAGTGTAAGGGTCACATTTAGAGCTAGGGGTATTATTAAGATTAGGGTCATGTTTAGGATTTTGTTTAGGTTAGGGTTTAGTGTTAGGGCTCAAATTAGCATTAGGGTTTGTGTTAGGGTAATGATAGGGTTAGGTTTATGGTTCAGGTTAGGTTTAGTATAATGGTTAGGGTTACGGTTAGGCATAGGGTTAGATTTAGGCCTAGGGTTAGCATTAGAATTAGGGCTCTGTATAGGGTAATTGATAGGGTTAGAGATAAGTTTAGGGCTAGGGTTATGGATAGGATTAG
Source organism: Callospermophilus lateralis (assembly GCF_048772815.1). Classification (NCBI taxonomy): domain Eukaryota; kingdom Metazoa; phylum Chordata; class Mammalia; order Rodentia; family Sciuridae; genus Callospermophilus; species Callospermophilus lateralis. The sequence goes on along the minus strand of NC_135318.1, from coordinate 76,813,055 downwards.
GGCTAGGATTAGGATTATGGTTAGGGTTAGGGCTATGGTTTGTGTTAAGGTTAGGATTAGGATTACAGCTAGGGCAAATGTCAGGTCTATGGTTTGGTTAGGAATAGTTTTAGGGTTAGGTTTATGGCTAGGTCTAGTATAAGGGTTAGGTTTAGGTGTAGGGTCAGGGTTAGAGCTAGGTATATTATTACAGAAAGGGTCAGAGTTAAGGTTTGGCTAGGTTAAAGTTTAAGATTATGGCTCAAATTAGCATTAGGGTTAGGGTTAGGGTAATGATAAGGTTACGTTTAGGGTTCAGGATAGGTTTAGGTTAAAGAATAAGGTTAGGATTAGTGATAAGGTTAGGGTTAGGCCTAGGGTTACCATTAGGCTTAAGGTTATGGTTAGGGTAATGGATAGGGTTGCAGCCAGTGATAAGGCTAGGGTTATGGTTAGGATTCTGGCTAGGGTTAGGGTAAGGGTTAGAGCTAGTTTTTGGGTTAGTGTTAGGTTTATAACTAGGGTTAAGGCTCAAATAATGGCTAGGTTTTGGGTTCAGAAAGGGCTAGGGCTAGGGCTAATGTATGAACTAGTGTTACAATTAGTGCCAGTTTTAGGGTTAGGGATAGGGTGATGTTTAGAGCAAGGTTTATATTTAGGGTCAATTTCAGGGTCAGGATTAGTTTTAGTGTTAGGTTTAGGACCTGAATTAGGGCTAAAGTTAGTGCTAGGTGTAGGGTTAGTTTTTGGTTTAGGTTAAGGGTTATGGTTAGGGCTATGGCTCAGTTTTGTTTTAGAGCTAGGGCTAGGGCTATGGTTAAGGCTAGATTTTGGATTAGCATCAGGGTTAGGGCTAGTGTTAGAGTGAAGTTTAGGCTTAGTGTTAGGTTAGAGTTAGGGTTATGTTTGATTTAGGGTTAGGGCTAGGGTTACGGTTATGGTAAAGAATATGGTTAGAACTAGGGATATGTCTATGGTGAGAATTAGAGTTATTCTTAGAAGTAGGATTAGGGTGAGTGTTAGGGTTAGGGCTAAGTTAGGGCTAGGATTTTAGGACTAGGGTTAGTGTTAGGGTTAAGCCTAGGGGTTGGGCTAGGGTTAGGGTTAGCACTGGGGTTAGGGTTAAGTTTAAGGGAATGGGTGGGGTTATTGCTAGGTTAGGGCTAAGGTGAGGGGTAGGTTTTCTGATAGGATTACGTTAGGACTCAGGCTAGGGCTAATATCAGGTCTAGTGTTATGGTTAAGGATAGTTTTTGGGTTAGGTCATGGCTAGGTCTAGTGTAAGGGTTAGGTTTAGATTAAAGGTCACCTTTAGAGCTAGGGTTATAATTAGGGTCACAGTCTGGGTCAGGGTTAGCGTTTGATTTACATTAAGGTTTAGGGTTAGGACTCTAATTAGTGTTAGGGTTAAGTTTAGAGTTAAGGCAATGGAAGGGTTTTTTTACGTTTCAGTTAAGGTTTAAGGTAACGGATGGGTTAGGTTCAGCGAACGGGTTAGGGTTAGCATTAGGGTTAGGGTAATGTTTGGTGTAATGGATAAGTTTAGAGCTAGGGTTAGGAATAGATTATGGTTTGGATTAAGTCTAGGATTAGGGTTAGATTTAGGGATAGGGCTAGGGTTGAGTTTAGGTTAAGTGTTAGGGTTAGGGTAAGTGTTAGTTTAGGGCTAAGGTTCTGATTAGGTTAGGATAAGGGTTAGTGTTTGAGCTAGGGTTAGGGCTAGTGCAAGGGTTAGGTTTAGATTTAGTTCTAAGTTTAAGATTATGGTTAGAGTTAGGTTTAGTGTTAGGGATAGGGTTTTAATTAGGGTTAGGGTTGGGGTAATGGATATGGTTAGAGCTAACATTTGGACTAGGGTTAAGGTTAGTATTAGGGCTATGGTTAGGATTAGTATTTAGGATGGGGTAAGTGTTATGTTTAGTGTAAGGGTTAGGCTTTGAGCTAGGGTTAGGTCTGAGGAGAGGGTTAGGGTTAGAGTTAGGGTTAGGGTTAGGGCTAGGTTTAGGTTTATGCTTAGAGCTAAGTTTAGGCCTAAGATTAGGGCTAGGTTTTGTGTTAGGTTTAGGGCTAGGGTTAGGACTAGGGGTAATGTAAAAGCTAGGGTTATGTTTAGGGCTAGTTTTAGGTTTAGGGTTATGGCTAGATCTAGTGTTAGGTCTAGGTTTTGGGTTAGTGTCAGGTTTAAAGATAGTTTAAGTGTTAGGATCAGGGTCAGTGTTCGGGTTAGAATTAGGGTTAGGGTTAGAGCCAGAATTAGGACTAAGGTTAGGTCTAGGGATAGGGTAAGAGTTTGGTTTAGGTTAAGGGTTATTGTTAGGTCTAGTGCTTGGATATCGTTTAGGTCTAGGGCTAGAGTTATAGCTATATTTAGGATTAGCTTTAGGTCTTGGTCTAGTGTTAGGCTTAGGTATAAGTATAGGTTTACCAGTAGGTCTAGTGTTAGGGTTTGGTTTAGGTTTAGGTTCAGGTTTAGACCTAGGGTTACTGTTAGGGTCAGATGAGGTTCAGGGTTAGGTTTAGAGGTAGAATGAGGGCTAGGGTTAAGACAAGTAATATGGTTAGAGTTAAAATTAGGCTAAGGATTAGGGTTAGGACTAGGGTTAGCATTTGGTTTAGTGTTTGGCTTAGGGTAAGGGATAGGTTTAGAGCTAGGGTTAGGTCTAGGGATAGCATTAGGGTTAGGGCTAGTGTTAGGGTTAAGATTAGGGTTAAAGCTAGCTTAGGGCTTGGATCCAGGGTAATATTTGTGTTAGGGTTAATGCTAGGGTTAGAGCAATGACTAACGTACAAACTAGGTTTATGATTAAGGCTAGGTCTAGTGTTTGGGTTAATTTAAGGTTAGGGTGATGATTAGAGCTAGGACTAGTGTTAGTGTCAGCGTCAGGGTCAGGGTAATTTTTAGAGTTAGGGTTAGGTCTAGGGTGTAAGGTTTGGGTTTGGTTTAGGTTAAGGGTTTGGGTTAGGGATATGACTTGGTTTTCTTTTATGGCTAGGTCCAGGGCTAAGGCAAGTTTTAGGATTAGCGTTATGGTTAGGGGTAGTGTTAGAGTTTGGTTTGGCTTATGATTACAGTTAAATTTAGAGTTAGGTTTAGATTTTGAGTTAGCTTTAGATCTAGAGTTAGGACTAGAGCTAAGGATAGAACTAGGGCCAGGGCTAGTGCAAGAGTTATAGTTAGTCTTAGTGCTAGGGTTAGGCTTAGGATAGAATTAAATTAGGGATAGGATTAGCACCAGACTTAGTGTTAGTATTACGCCTAGGGTTAGGGCGAGGGTTAGGGTTAGGCTTAGGGTTATGGTTAGGTTCATGGTAAGGGATGGTATTATAGGTAGGTTTAGGGCTGGAGTGAGGGTTAGAATTAGGGTTAGGGCTTGGGTTAGGATTAAGGCTAGCTTTAGGGCTAATTTCAGGTCTAGGGTTACAGTTAAAGATAATTTAAGTTTAGGTTTATGGCTATGCCTTGTGTAAGCATTAGGTTTATTTTAGGGTCAGGTTTAGATCTAAGGGTATTATTAGGGTCATGGTCACGATTAATGTTTTGGATAGGTTAAGGTTTAAAGTTAGGATTCGAATTAGCATTAAGGTTAGGTTCAGTGTAATGATAGGATTAGGTTTAGATTTCAGGTTAGACTTAGGGTAATAGATAGAGTGAAGATTAGGGATAGGGTTAGGTTTAGGCCTAGGGTTAGGGTTAAGGTTATGGTTATGGTTACGGTAATAGATAGGGTTACAGCTAAGGTTACAGCTAGATTTATGGTTATGATTAATGATAAGTTTAGGGGTTAAGACTAGGTCTAGTGTTTGGTTTAGGTTTAGGGTTAGGGTGATGTTTAGACCTAGGGTTAGTGTTAAGGTCAGAGTCAAGGTCAGGGTTAGTTTTAAGGTTCAGCTTAAGACTCATTATTGCTAGGGTTAGGGCTAGGTGTAGGATTAGGACTTGGTTTATGTTAAGAATTAGGTTTAGGTCTATGGCTCGGTTTTGTTTTAGAGCTAGTGCTAGGGTTAGGGCTAGTTTTAGGATTAGCCTTAGGGTTAGGGCTAGGGTTAGGGCTAGTTTTAGGATTAGCCTTAGGGTTAGGGCTAGGGTTAGGTTTAGGTTTAGGCTTATTGTTAGGGTCAGATTTAGAGTTAGGATTAGATCTAGGGTCACAGCCAGGGATATGAATAGGGCTAGGATTAGACCTATGGTTTGGGCTAGGATTAGGCTTCCATTAAAATATAGGGTTAGAACTAGAGTTAGGGCTAGGGTGAGAGAGTTAGTCTTTGGGCTAGGGCTAGGGTTAGGGTTAGAGATAGGGGTAAATTAGGGCTAAGATTAGGGCTAAGGTTAGTGTTAGGGTTTGGCCTAGGGTTAGGGTTAGGGTTATAATTAAGGCTATTTTTAAGGCTAGGATAAGGACTAGGATTTATGCTAGGGTTAGGGCTAGGATTATGGCTAGGACTAAAGTCAGGTCTAGGGTTATGGTTACAGATAGTTTTAGGGTTAGGTTTATGGCTAAGTCTAGTGTAACTGTTAGGTATTGGGTAATAGTCGGGTTTAGACCTAGAGGTGCTGCAGTCTGGCTGCAGCAAAGTAACCGGGGGATGACAAGCAACTTGTGTACATTGATACAGCAGGAGTGGGAGCCCTTTATTGTAGGACAACAGAGGTATTTATACATTCCACACAGCTTATCTTAATTAACATAAACTAGATACAGCAGTCAACCAATAAGGAATCTCCACACTTAATGGCTCGCTGGCGTTACTTCACAAACCACTCCCCCTGGCAAAATGCCAGGCGCCATCCTGACTTGTTTACAGACTCTAACAGGGGAATTATTAATGTCAGGGTCAGTGTTGGGCCTTGTTTTAGGTTTGAGTTTAGGGTTAGGGCTCGAATTAGCACTGGGGTTAGCATTAGGGTAATGGTAAGGATAAGTTTAGGGTTCAAGATTTAGGTTTAGGATAATTGACAGGTTTCAGGATAGTGATAGAATTAGGGTTAGGCCTAGGGTTAGCAAGAGGGCAAGGCTAATGTCTAGGGTAATGGATACAGTTAGAGTTAAAGTTAGGGCTAGGGTTATGGTTAGGATTAGGTCTTGAGTTAGGATTAGGGTGAGGGTTAGATCTAGAGTTAGGGTTATGGTTATGTTTAGCATAAGTGTTAGGTTCTGAGCTATGGTTAGGCTAGGCTGGGAGTTAGCTTCAGGGTTAGATCTAGGAATAGGATTACCATAGGTTTTGGGTTAGAGTTAGGGTTAGGGTTAGACCTAGGATTAGTGGTAGGGTCAGTATAAGGGTCAAGGTTGGGGTTAGTTATTGGGATAGGGTTTGAGCTAGAATAAGAGCTAAGGTTAGGGCTATTAATAGGGTTAGGGTTTTGGTTAGTCTAAGGATTAGGGATAGGTATAGAGTTACCCTTAGATTTAGGGTTTTGCTTAGGGTAAGGGATTGGTTTAGAGCTAGGGTTAGGGCTATAGTTAGGGTTAGATTTAGGGTTAACTCTAGGTTAAAGGCTCAGATTATGGCTAGTTTTTGTGTTAGGGTTAGGGCTAGGATTAGGGAAATGGCTAATGTAAGAACCAGGGTTAAAATTAGGTTAGTTTTAGTGTTATGGTTAGGTTTAGTGTTAGGATTAGGTTTAAGTTTAGGGTGATATTTATAGCTAGGTTTTGAGTTAGGATAAGAGTCAGGTCAGAATTTATTTTAGGTTTGGAGTAGGACTCGAATTATTTTTAGGGTTATTCTTAGCATTTGGTTTAAGGTGAGGATGGTATTTAGAGCTAGGTTGTGTTAGGATATGAGTCAGGGTCAGTGTTAGTTTATATTTAGTGTTAGAACTCTATTTAGGGCTAGGGATAGGTCTAGCTTTAGTGTTAGGTTTTGGTTTAAGTTAATGTTTAGGGTTAGGGCTATTGCTTGGTTTTGGTTCAGTCCTAGGGTTAGGTTTAGGGCTAGAGTAAGTGTTAAGCTTAGGCTTAGGGTTAGGGTTAGATTTGGAGTTAGAGCTAGATCTAGGGTTAGGGCTGGGACTAAGGATAGGGCAAGGGTTGGGGCTAGAGATAGGGTTATGTTAAGGGATAGGGTTAGAACTAGGGAGAGGAATAGGGAGAGAGTTAGAGTGAGTCTTAGGGCTAGGGTTAGTGTTAGGGTTAGAGATAGGGCTAAATTAGTGCTAGGATTAGGACTAGGATTATTGTTTGGCTTAAATCTAGTGTTAAGGTTAGGGTTAGGGTTAAGTTTAGGGTAAGAGATGGCATTATAGCTAGGTATAGAGGTAGGGTGAGGGTTTGAATTAGGGTTAGGGTTAGAGTTATGATTAAAGCTAGGTTTAGGGCTAGGATGAGGGCTGCGGTTTGTTTTAGGGTTAGGACTAGGATTAGGGCTAGGGCTAATTTCAGGTCCAGAATTATGGTTAAAGATAGTTTTAGGGTTAGGATTATGGCTACGTCTAGGTAAGAGTTAAGTGTAGGGTTATGGTCAAATTTAGAGCTAGGGGTTTTATTAGGGTCAAGGTCAGAATTAGGGTCAAGGTTAGGTTTAGGGTTTGGGATATATTAAGGTTTAAAGTTAGGGCTTGAATTAGTGTTAGTGTTAGGATTAAGGTAATGATAGGGTTAGGTTTAGGTTAAGGTTAGGTTCAGGGTAATCGATTGGGTTAAGATTAGGGATAGGTTTCTGTTCATGCCTAGGGTTAGCATTAGGGTTATGGTTATAGTTATGGTAATGGATAGAGTTAGAGATTGGTTTAGGACTAGGTTTATGGTTATGAATAGGGATAGGGTTAAAGTTAGGATTAGGGCTAGGTTTTGTGTTAAGTTAGGGATAGGTTTAGGTATAATGTAAGTACTAGGGTGATGTTTAGGGCTAGTTTTAGGGTTTTAGGGCTAGAGTTAGTGTTAGGGTTAGGTTTAGAGTTAGGGTGATGTTTAGAGCTAGTAGTGTCAGGATCACTGTCAGGTTCAGGGTTCGGCTTACAACTCTAGGGTTAGGGCTAGGGTTAGGGCTAGGTTTAAGGTTAGAGTTTGGTTTATGTTAAGGGTTAGGGTTATAGCTATAGCTCAGTTTTGTTTTAGGACTAAGGCTAGGGTTAGAGTTAGTTTTATGATTAGTGTTATGGTTTGGGCTAGTGTTAGGGTTTGGCTTAGTCTTCGGGTTAGGGCTAGATTTAGAGTAAGGTTTTGTCTTAGGTTAGTGCTAGGGCTAAAGATATGGCAAGGGTTAGAACTAGGGTTAGGGCTAGGGTTAGAATTATGGTAAGGGATAGGGTTAGAACCAGTTAAATGTCTAATGTGAGAGTTAGAGGTAGTTTTAGGACTAGTGGTAGCATTAGAGTTAGGAATAGGGCTAAATTAGGGCTAAGATTAGGGATAGGGTTAGTGTCAGGTTTAGGCCTAGAGTTTGGGTTAGGGTTATAATTAAAGCTATGTTTAGGGCTAGGATAAGGGCTAGAGTTTGTGTTAAGGTTAGGGCTAGAATTATGGCTAGGGCTAATGTCAGGTCTAGGGTTACAATTAGGGATAGTTTTAGGGAAAGATTTATGGCTAGGTCTATTGCAAGGGTTAGATATAGGGTAAGAGTCAGGTTTAGAGCTAGGGTAATTATTAGGGTCAGATTCAGCGTTAGGGCTTGGTTTAGGTTTGAGTTTAGGGTTACAGCTCAAATTAGAGTTAGGGTTAGGGTTACGGTAAAGATAGGGTTAGGTTTAGGGTTCAGGTTAGGTTTAGGGTAATTGATAGTTTTGCAGATAGTGATAGGGTTAGGGTTAGTCCTACGGTTAGCATTAGGATAAGGATTATGTTTAGGGTAACGGATACAGTTAGAGTTAAGGTTAAGGCTAGGGTTATGGTTAGGATCAGGTCTTGGGTTAGGGTTAGGGTGAGGGTAAAAATTAAGGCTAGATTTACGGCCCGGAGGAGGGGTTTTGTTAGGGCTAGGGCTAGGATTAAGGCTAGGATAATGTCAGGTCTAGCATTACAGTTAAGGGTAGTTGTAGAGTTTGGTTATGAATAGGTCTACTGTAAGGGTTAGGTTTAGGGTAAAGGTCAAGTTTAGAGCTAGGTGAATTATTATGGTCAGGGACAGGATTAGGGATTGGTTTCAGTTTAGGTTTAGGGTTAAGGCTCAAATTAGCATTACATTGAGTGTAATGGATATAGTTAGGTTTACGGTTCAGGTTAGGTTTAGGGTTTTGAATAGCCTTATGGATATCTATACAGTTGGATTTAGACCTATTGTTAGCATTTTGGTTAGGCTTATGTTTAGGGTAAAAGATAGGGTTACAGCTAGGGTTAGAGCTAGGTTTATGGTTAGGATTAGGGCTAGTGTTAGGGTTAGGTTTATGGTTAGGGATAGGGTTAGGGTTAGGGTTAGGGTAAGTGTTATGGTTGGAGCTAGCTTTAGGTCTGGGGTGAGTGTTAGGGTTAGAGCAGGTTTAGGGTAAAGGTTAGGGTTAGGGCTATGTTTAGCATTAGGGTTAGGGTTAGAGTTATGTTAATGGATAGAGTTAGAGCTAGGGTTTGGGCAATGCTTACAGTTAAAATTAAGGTTAAAGTTAGAGTTAGGGATATGGCTATGTTAATGTTTAGGGTTAGGATTAGGGCTCAGTTTAGAGGTAGTGTTAGGGTTACAATTTCTTTATTTAAATTTCTTTGAAACAATCTAGGATTCATCTTAAACTAACCTTACTCTGTTCGTCAGGTTTAGTCCTTTTGGTTCAACTGTTGGTGTCAGGAACAGTTAATATTTTCATTTTACTTCATTTTGACTTAGACATGTAAATGTAAATGGACCTTGAAATCAAACAGGGTTATGACAGCTGCTTGAAACTGCACACACACCCTCAATTCTTTGTTGGGACACTCTGGTATGTTCCTTGTGAGTGTAGGCATAAGCTGAAACAGGAAAAAACAACTTTATCCGACAGCCCATTTGGAGAAAGCAAGGAATATGCATGACTGAAATTCCTCCCATAATTATTTGGTCATATTTGTTGGATACTGCATAGGATTCATCATTTAGCTTGCCCCACAAAGCTCTCCAAGCGTGGGACCTTTAGGATCAATGGTTCTCTAATCAGATTAGGGTTAGTTTTAGGTTTAGGGTTAGGGCTAGGGTTAGATGTAGTGTTAGGGTGAGAGTTAGTTTTGCGCAAATTTCTTTTTTTTTATTGATTGTTCAAAACATTACAGAGCTCATGATATATTATCTTTTATACATTTGACTCGATTGGGTTATGAATTCCCATTTTTTCCCCAAATACAAATTGCAGAATCACATTGGTTACACACTCACATTTTTACATAATGGCATATTAGTGACTGCTATGTTCTGCTACCATTCCTATCCCCTATTATCACCCCTCCCCTCTCCTCCCCTCCCATCTTTCCTCTCTACCTCCTCTGCTTTTGTTTAATTCTCTCCCTTTTGCCCTCCTCCTTTCCCCTCACAGCCTCTTATATATTTGTGTAACATGGAAGGTCTCCTACTTTCTCCATATGCTTTCCCTTCTCTCTCCCTTTCTCTCCCCCTCACGTCTTTGTTTAATGTTACTCTTTTCCTCATGCTCATCCTTCCTGTTCTGTTCTTAGTTGCTCTCTTTATATCAAAGAAGACATTTGGCATTTGTTTTTTAAGGATTGGCTAGCTTCGCTTAGCATAATCTGCTCTAATGCCATCCATTTCCCTGCAAATTATATGATTTTGTCATTTTTTAGTGCTGCATAATATTTCATTGTGTATAGATGCCACATTTTTTTATCCATTCATCTATTGAAGGGCATCTAGGTTGGTTTCACAGTCTAGCTATTGTGAATTGTGCCGCTATAATCATTGATGTGGCAGTATTCGTATAGTACGCTCTTTTAAGATCCACAGGGAATAGTCTGAGAAGGGCGATAGCTGGGTCAAATGGTGGATCCATTCCCAGCTTTCCCAGGAATCTCCATACTGCTTTCCAAATTGGCCTCACCAATTTTCAGTCCCACCAGCAGTGTACAAGTGTACCCTTTTCCCCACATCCTTGCCAACACTTATTGTTGTTTGACTTCATAATGGCTGCCAATCTTACTGGAGTGAGATGGTATCTTAGGGTGGTTTTGATTTGCATTTCTCTGACTGCTAGAGATGGTGAGCATTTTTTCATGTACTTGATTGATTTTATGTCCTCCTCTGAGAAGTGTCTGTTCAGGTCCTTGGCCCATTTGTTGATTGGGTTATTTGTTATCTTATTGTTTAATTTTTGAGTTCTTTGTATATTCTGGATATTAGGGCTCTATCTGAAGTGTGAGGGATAAAAATTTGTTCCCATGAAGTAGGCTCTCTATTTACCTCTTTCATTGTTTCTCTTGCTGAGAAAAAACTTTTTAGTTTAAGTAAGTCCCATTTGTTTATTCTTGTTATTAACTCTTGGGCTATGGGCATCCTATTAAGGAATTTGGAGCCCGACCCCACAGTATGTAGATCGTAGCCAACTTTTCTTCTATCAGACGCAGTGTCTCTGATTTGATATCTATCTCCTTGATCCATTTTGAGTTAATTTTTGTGCATGGAGAGAGAAAGGGATTCAGTTTCATTTTGTTGCATATGGATTTCCAATTTTCCCAGCACCATTTGTTGAAGATGCTATCCTTCCTCCATTGCATGTTTTTAGCCCCTTTATCAAATATAAGATAGTTGTAATTTTGTGGATTAGTCTTTGTGTCCTCTATTCTGTACCATTGGTCCACCTGCCTGTTTTGGTACCAGTACCACGCTTTTTTTGTTACTATTGCTTTGTAGTACAGTTTGAACTCTGGTATCGCTATACCTCCAGATTCACACTTCCTGCTTAGAATTGCTTTTGCTATTCTGGGTCTTTTGTTTTTCCATATGAATTTCATGATTGCTTTATCTATTTCTACTAGAAATGCCGCTGGGACTTTGATTGGCATAGCATTAAACCTGTAGAGAACTTTGGGTAATATCACCATTTTGATGATATTAGTTCTGCCTATCCATAAACAGGATACATTTTTCCATCTTCTGAGATCTTCTTCTATTTCTCTCTTTAGGGTTCTGTAGTTTTCATTGTATAAATCTTTCACCTCTTTTGTTAGGTTGATTCCCAAGTATCTTATTTTCTTTGAGGATATTGTGAATGGAGTGGTTTTCCTCATTTCCATTTCAGAAGTTTTGTTGCTGATATACAGGAATGCCTTTGATTTATGCGTGTTGATTTTATATCCTGCCACTTTGCTGAATTCATTTATTAACTCTAGCAGTTTCTTTGTAGACCCTTTTGGGTCTGTTAAATACATTATTATGTCATCTGCAAATAGTGATAATTTAAGTTCTTGTTTTCCTATTTTTATGCCTTTAATTTCTTTTGTCTGTCTAATTGCTCTGGCTAGTACTTCAAGAACTAAATTGAATAGAAGTGGTGATAGAGGGCATCCCTGACTTGTTCCAGATTTTAGAGGGAGTGCCTTCAGTTTTTCTCCGTTTAGGATGATGCTAGCCTGAGGTTTAGCATATATAGCTTTTACAATGATGAGGTAAGTTCCTGTTATCCCTAGTTTTTCTAGTGTTTTGAACATAAAGGGATGCTGTACTTTGTCAAATGCTTTTTCTGCATCTATAGAGATGATCATGTGGTTCTTGTCTTTAAGTCTATTGATGTGGTGAATAGCATTTATTGATTTCCGTATATTGAACCAGCCCTGCATCCCAGGGAAGAATCCTACTTGATCATGGTGCACAAGTTTTTTGATATGCTTTTGTACTTGATTCGCCAGAATTTTATTGAGAATTTTTGCATCCAAGCTCATTAGAGATATTGGTCTATAGTTTTCTTTCTTTGAAGTGTCTTTGTCTGGTTTTGGGATCAGGGTGATGTTGGCCTCATAGAATAAATTTGGAAGAGCTCCTTCTTTTTCTATTTCTTGAAATAGCTTGAAAAGTATTGGTATTAATTCTTCTTTGAAGGTTTTGTAAAACTCCACTGTATAACCATCTGGTCCAGGGCTTTTCTTGGTTGGTAGTCTTTTGATGGCTTCTTCTATTTCTTCCTTTGATATTGGTCTGTTTAAATTGTGTGTGTCTTCCTGACTCAATCTGGGCAGATCATATGACTTAAGAAATTTATCGATATCTTCACTATCTTCTATTTTATTGGAATATAGTGTTTCAAAATACTTTCTAATTATCTTCTGTATTTCTGTAGTGTCTGTTGTGATATTGCCTTTTTCATCCCGTATGTTAGTAATTTGAGTTCTCTCACTTCTTCTCTTCGTTAGCATGGCTAAGGGCTGTCTATCTTGTTTATTTTTTCAGAGAACCAACTTTTAGTTTTATCAATTTTTTCAATGGTTTTTTTGTTTGTTTCAATTTTGTTGATTTCTGCTCTAATTTTAATTATTTCTTGTCTTCTACTACATTTGCTGTTGTTTTGCTCTTCATTTTCTAGGTTTTTGAGGTGTAGTGTGAGTTCATTTGTTTGTTGGTTTTTCTTTTTCTTTTTCTTTTTTTTTTGAGGAAAGAACACCAAGAAATGAATTTCCCTCTTAAAACTGCTTTCATTGTGTCCCATAGATTCCGGTATGTTGTGTCTGTATTATCATTTGTCTCTAAGAATTTTTTTATCTCCTCCTTTATGTTTTCTGTAATCCATTGATTGTTCAGTAACATATTGTTCATTTTCCATGTGATGTAGCATTTTTCCTTCCTTCTTTTATCATTGATTTCCAATTTCATTCCATTAGGATCATATATGGTGCATGGTATTATCTCCACACCTTTATATTTACTAAGAGTTGCCCTATGGCATAATATATGGTCTATCTTTGAGTAGGATCCATGTGCTGCTGAGAAGAATGTGTATCCACTTGATGATGGTTGATATATTCTATATATGTCAGTTAAGTCTAGGTTATTGATTGTGCCATTGAGTTCTATAGTTTCTTTATTCAGTTTTTGTCTAGAGGATCTGTCTAATGGTGAGAGCGGTGTGTTGAAGTAACCCATTATTATTGTGTTATAGTCTATTTGACTCTTGAACTGCAGGAGAGTTTGTTTTATGAACGTTGTGGCTCCATTGTTTGGTGCATACAAATTGATAATTGTTATGTCTTGTTGGTGGATGGTTCCTTTTAACAGTATATAGTGTCCTTTTTTATCCCTTTTGATTAACTTAGGTTTGAAGTTGATTTTATTTGATATGAGTATGGCCACTCCTGCTTGCTTCCGAGGGCCATGTGAGTGGTATGATTTTTCCCAACCTTTTACCTTCAGCCTGTGTATGTCTTTTTCTATCATATGAGTCTCCTGAAGGCAGCATATTGTTGGATTTGTTTCTTTGATCCAGGTTACTAGCCTATGTCTCTTGATTGGTGAGTTTAGGCCATTAACATTAAAGGTTACAATTGAAATATGAATTGTACTTCCAGTCATGTTTATTTATTTATTTATTTTAGTCTGGCTAGTTTTACTTTTTTTTTTTCCTCCCCCTTTACTGAGATTCCTCCCGCTGTTAGTTTTGGGCACAATTGTTCGATTCCTCTTCTTGTAGTATTTTGCTCAAAATGCTTTGCAATGCTGGTTTTCTTGCTGCCAATTCTTTTAGCTTTTGTTTATCATGAAAGATTTTAATTTCATTGTCAAATTTGAAGTTTAATTTTGCTGGATACAGTATTCTTGGTTGGAGGACCTTATTTTTAAGCGTTTGAAATACATTGTTCCAGCCTCTTCTCGCTTTCAAAGTCTGTGATGAAAAATCAGTCATTAACCTGATTTGTTTACCCCTGAATGTAATCTGCCTCCTTTCTCTCGTAGCTTTTAATATTTTCTCCTTGTTCTGTATGTTGGCTATCTTCATAATTATATGTCTTGGAGTTGGTCTATTACAGTTTTGAATGTTTGGGGTCCTGTAGGCTTCCAGGATTTGGCAATCCATTCCATCTTTCATCTCTGGGAAGTTTTCTAGAATTATTTTATTAAAGTATGCTGTCCATTCCTTTGGTTTGAGTCTCTATGCCTTCTTCTATCCCAATGACTCTCAAATTTGTTTTTTTATGACATCCCATATCTCTTGAATAGATTGCTCGTGGGATTTAAGCATCTTTTCTGTGTTGACTATATTATTTTCAAGTTGATAAACCTTGTCTTCATTATCTGATGTTCTGACTTCTACTTGATCTAGTCTATTTGTAATATTCTCGTTTGAGTTTTTAATTTGGTTTATAGTTTCCTACATTTCTAGGATTATTGTTTGATTCTTTTTTAAGATCTCTATCTCCTGGTAAAGCTCATTCTTTGCCATTTGAATTTGTTTGTTTAATTCATTTTCAAAATATACTTTTATTGCTTGGACTTGCTGTCTCATGTCTTCTCTAATATTTCTTTCCATTTGAGTTAGGTATGCCTTGAGTTCTTTTCCTAACCCTGTTTCTGATGGTTCTAGGTCCTCCTGAAGAATTAAGTTATCCTGCATTGTTTGTACTCCTTTTTTCCCTTTATTTTCTCATGATGTTCACGTTACTTTCCAGCTCTATTTGATTGCTCTGTTTCTGCTCTCTTCTATAGATTTGTTTTGGTTTTGGATATCTCTGTTGTCTCTCCTTTATGTTGGTAAACTATGCCTGCTAACATGGATTCCACTGGGAAGGAATTCTGACGGCCGAGCTCCAATCTCCAATGACATCACTTCTCTGCTATGACGGGCCCCAGGCTCCTTGCCGGAGTGTGACTCCCACTGGGGGGGGGGGGTGACTGGACTGTCTCTGGTTGATTTCAGCTCCCGGTCACGGCAGGCAGGCGATCTCCAGCTGCCCAGTCGCGCAAGCAGCGGGCGGGTGATTGGTCGCCGGTGGGGGGGCGGACTCCAGTTGCCCAGTCGCACAGGCAGCGGGCCCGCTTGTCGCCAGTGGGCGGGCAATCTCTAGCCACCCAGTCGCGTGGTCGGTAGCCGGCGGGTAGGCGTTCTCCAGCCGCCCAGTTATGCGGACAGTGGGTGGACTGTCCCTGACAGGCCTGCCTTTTTCAGCCGCCCAGTCGTGAGGGCCTGGCCTCTAGACCCCTGGCTTCTCCTGCTAGTCTTGGTTTCTCCTGCTAGTCCAGATTTCCCCTAAGTGACGGCTCTCGGCAGTTCAAACCATACTCTGGGCCTGCTGTTTGTTGGGTGTGGAGGGTGGCTATTGGGAACCCCGGCACTCTATTTTTTTGATTTTTCCTGCTAGCCCCTCCCGCAGCACTGGCTAGACAGGTTTTGTTTTGGCTGCCGATGGGAGGGGGAGTTGAAGGTCAGGTGTCTCTAGTTTTCCCCGAGTCTTTATGCAGGCTCGCTCTGATACTCCCTTTCCAGGAAAGCCTAGGAGAGATTTTATGCAAATTCCCCGATGTATGGGGGATGAGCTGAGTAACACACCTGTTTTATTGTTGCAATCTGTCCGAGAGTGGCGGTGGTCACTTCAGCTCTCCAAGATGGTGGCTGCTGATTTTCTTGGAGGAGTCTCCGCTTGCACAAATTTTTTTGATACTTGGAAGGAGTCATCTTTTATCTAGCCTTAATATGCTCCTCAGGCTTGAGCCTTCTCATTTCAATGGTTCGCTCTCAGGAACACACTGTATTTTAAGGTTTCACTTCATATTGACCCATATAGGTAAATGAAAATGGAAGTTGAAATCAAACTGGGTTTGTGCTAGCTGCTTGAAACTTCAGACACTGAATCAGTTCTCTGTGGAAACTCTCTGATTCATTCCTTGTGAAAGTAGCCCAAAGATGGAGATGGCAAAAACAACTTTATCTGAGAGCCCTTTAACAGAAAACAGAGAAATATGCATAAACTGAAATACCACCTCAATTATTTGTTCATATTTCTATGATACTGTATATGTTTCATCTGATAGCTTAGCCAACTAGCCTCCCCAAGTTTGAGACTTCTAGGATCAACAGTTTTTCAAACATGATAGGGATTGTGTTAAGGTTAATGTTAGAGCTAGTGTTAGAGTTAGTATGAGGGTTAGAGTTAGTTTTGTTGAAATTTCTTTGATAGTAGGCAGAATTCATTTTTTCCTACTCTTACTATATTCCACATGTTAGGTTCTCCTAGGTTCAATGGTTAACTGTAAGGAACAAGTTTGTATTTTAAAGTTTCAGTTCATTTTGTCCTATACAGGTAAATGAAAATGGACCTGGAAATCAAACAGCATTGGTGCTAGCTGCTTGAAACTTCAAACTCCATCAATTCTCTGTGAGCAATCTCTGGTTTGTTCTTGTGAAAGTAGGCCTAAGCTGAAGCATGTAAAAACAATTTTATCCAAGAGTCTTTTAGGAGATAACAGTAAAATATGCATGTACTGATATACTCCATCAACTATTTGATAATATTTCTTTCATACTGTGCAGCATTTATCCCTTAGCTTTCCCCATTAGGCTGCCCAAGTTTGGAAATTCTTCAGTCAAAGGCTTCATAAAATGTTAGGGTTAGGTGAAGAACTAGGGTTAGAGATAGTGTTAGGGTTAGAGTTAGTTTTATTCAAAATTCTTTGATACTTGGCAGGATTTATCTTTTAGCTAGATTTACTCTGTTCCACAGGTTTAGGCCTTCTCCATTCTCAGGTTCACTGTCAGGAACATTTTGTATTTTAAGATTTCACTTCATTTTGACCTATACAGGAAAGTTAATGGAGTTGAAAATCAAACAGTGTTTGTGCTACCTGCTTGAAACTTCACACACTCCATTCATTTTCTGTAGGGACTCTGGTATGTTCCTTAAAAATGTAGGCTTATGCTTAAGCATGCAAAAACAACTTAATCTGAGAGATCTTTAGGAGAAAACAGGAAAATATGTATGTACTGAAATAACTTCCATAATTATTTGGTCAGATTTGTTTGATGTTGCATAGGATTCATCACTTAGCTTGCCCCACAAGGCTCCGCAAGTGCGGAAATTCTAGGATCAATGGTTCTCTAATCAGGTTAGGGTTAATACTAGGTTTAGGGTTAGGGCTAGGGCTAGGGTTAGAGGTAATGTTAGGGTGACAGTTAGTTTTGTTCAAATGTCTTTGATACTGAGCAGGAGTCATCTTTTATCTAGCCTTAGCATGCTCCCAAGGTAAGTTCTTCTCTATTCATTTGTTCACTATCATGAACACTTTGTATTTTAAGGTTTCATTTCATTTTGAAACCTATGGATGAATGGAAATGGAGGTGGAAATCAAACAGGCATCCCTTTTCCTAAACCTAACCCTAAACATAGCCCTAATCCTAGGCCTAAGCCTAACATTAATCACAGACCTATTCCTAGCCCTAATTTAGCCCTAACCCTAACACTTACCCAGCCCTAAGACTAACTCTAACTCTTATCATAGCCATATTCCTAATTCTAACCATATTCCTTACCATAACCCAAACACTAGCCCTAATCTTAGCTCTAACACTAGCCATAGCCTTAACCCTAGAATTAAGGATAACTCTAAATCTACTCCTAAGCCTAAACTCAGCTTATCAGCAGTAATAACACTAAGGATAATCATAAAATTCCCTTAACTTTAGCCTTAGCCCTAAAACAAAACCGAGCCATAGGAATATCCTTAACCCTTAACCTAGACCAAATCCTAAACCTACATCTAGTCCTAAGCCTACCCTTAATTCAAGTCCAATCCCTAACCCTAAAACAAACACTGACCCTGGTCTGACCCTAACACTAACCCTAGATCAAAACATCACCCTAAACCTAAACCTAATCCTAAAACTAGACTTAGTCCTAAATGTAACCCTAAATCTAGCCCTTACATTACTCATATTCCTAACAAGAGCCCTAACGTAACCCAAAACCTAGCCCTAATCCAAGACCCAAAACTAGCTTTAACCCTAAGTTGAACCCTAAACCTAGCCTAACTCTTATCCTAAACCTAAACCTAACATTAATTCTTGCACTAAACTTAAACCTAACCCTAACCCTAGCCCTAACTCTAACCATATCCCTAGACCTAACCCTAGTTGTAACCCTATCCATTACCCTAACCCTAACCCTAATCCTAATGCTAATCCTTGGCCTGACCCTAGCACTATCCCTAACCCTAACCTATCCATTATCCTAAACCTAATCTGAGCCCTAACCCTAACAATATCATTACCTTAACTCTAACCTTAACCCTAATGCTAACTTGATCACAAATCCTAAACCTTAACCTAAACCAAACCCTAATTCTGACCCTGACCTTAATAATACCCTTACCTCTAAACCTGACCCTAACCCTCATCCTAACCCTTATATTATAACTAGCCAAAAACCTATCCCAAAAACTATACCTAACCATAACTCTATACCTGACATTGGCCCTAGCATTAATGCTAACCTAACCCTAACACAATCCCTAGTCCTAATTCTAGGCCTAACACTAGCTTTAATCCTAACCCTACACTTAACCCTCGCCCTACCCTAAACCTAGCTATAACTTCATACCTTACCCTTACCCTAACCCTACCTCTAACACTAGATCTAACCCTATCCCTAACTGTAAGCAAAACCCTAACCCTAATGGTAATCCTAGACCTATCCCTAATCTTTAGCCTTAATCAAAAGCCTACCAATATAAATAGTTCTAACCCTATCACTCATTCTAGCTCTATCCCTGTCCCAAACCCTATCCTAAACCTGACCCTTATTCTGACCATAATACTAACCCTAGGTCTCAACCTGACCCTAACCCAAGACCAATCCTTAACACTATCCCTACCAGTAACCTTATACCTAAACCTGACCCTACCACTAGCCATAGACCTAAACCTAATCCTTACTCTAGCCTTAACTCTAGCCCTAGAAGGAAACAAAAACCTAGCCCTAGCCCTAGCCCTAACAATAACCCTTAACTTAATGCAAAGACCAACCCTACCCCTAGACATAAACCTAGTCCTAATTCTGGCTTTAACCTTAACTCTCACTCTAACCTGAACACTGACCCTGCTTTTAACACTAAGCTATCTCTAAACCTGATCAGAACTGAAAAACAAAATCTAACACTAGACCTATCCATAACCCAAACCCTACAAATAACCCTAATCATAATCCTAGCTCTTATATTACCCATAACCCTTACCCTATGCCTTAACCTAACACAAAACCTAGAGCAAATCCTAGGACTAAACATAGGCCTAAGCATAACCCTAACACTAACCCTAGCCCTAATCCTAACCCTAACCCTAGCCTTAGTTCTAAACCTTACTCAAAGCCTAACTCTTACCCTAAATATGAACTTAGAACTATCCCTAACTTTAACCCTAACCCTAGCCCTAAACCTAAACTTAAGCCTATATCTAAAACTAGCTCTAAACCTACACATTACCCTAACCATAAACCTAACCCTATTGATAACCCTAGCTGTGACCCTAACACTAATCCTAACCGTAACTGAAAAACTAACCCTACACCTAACTCTAAACTAAACACTCGCCATAGCCCTAACTATCCCAAAACAAAAACCTAGCCCTAGCCCTAACAATAACCCTTAACCTAACCCAAACCCTAATTCTGGCCCCAAAAATAAACCTTACCATGACACAAACAAAGGCTCTTTTCCTAACAAAAACCCTAGATCTAAACTTTATGCTAACCCAAAATTTAGTCATAACCTTAACACTAGACCTAACCATAAGCCTAACCCTAGCTCTTACATTAGCCATAGCCTTACCACTAGCCCTAAACCTCACACAAAACTTAAGTGAAACCCTAACCCTAACCCTAGACCTAACCCTAACCCGAAATCTCACCTTACCCTAACCCTAGCTCAAACACTAACCCTTACCATAAACATGACCCTAGCCCTAACCCTAACCCTAACCCTAATCCTAGCCCTAATTCTAACCATAACCAAGGTCAGACCCTACCTCTAACTCTATCCATTACCCTAAACATAACCGTAACCCTAATGCTAACCCTAGCCCTAAACTTAGCACTAATTCTAAACCTAGACCTGACACTAACCCTAAAACTTGTCCTAGCCCTAACCATAACTCAAACCCTAACACTTACCCTAAACCTAACCCTAACACTAACCCTAGGCCTAACCCTAACCCTAACCCTAACCCTAACCCTTCTCATAATTCTAATCATAAACCTAGCCCTAAACCTATCCAACAACCTAGATATAAGCCTAACCCAAATGCTAACTCAAGGCCTAACCCTAAACCTATTGCTAACATTAACCCTATCCATTACCTAAACCTAACCTGAACACTAAAACTAAACCTATCAATTGCTCTAACTCTAACCCTAACCCTAGTGGTAATTTGAGCCCTAAACCTAAACCAAAACCTAAATCAAACTCTGAACAAGACACTGCCTCTAATAATACACCTAGCTCTAAAACTGACCCTAACCCTTACACTAGACCTAGCCATAAAAGTAACCCTAACAGTATCCCTAACCATAACCCTAGACCTGGCATTAGCCCTCTACCTAATTCTTGCCCTAAAATTAACACAACAACTAGCCCTCACCCTAGCCCTAAACCCAGCCTTAATCCTAACCTAAACTCTAATCATAGCCCAATACCTAATTTCAACCCTTGCCTTAGTTCTTCAGAACTAAGGTTCACCTAGGTATAACCACAACCCTTCCCCTAACCCTAAACCTAACACTATCACTAACCCTAACCAAAGCCCTAACCCTAACACTAACCCTAGCTCTAATCCTAGCCCTAATTTATCGCTAACTGTAACCCTAACTTTAACCCTAGTCCTAAGACTAACTCTAACTCGCATCCTAGACCTATTTCTAGCACTAACCTTATCTGTTACCATAACCCTAACTCTAGCCCTAACCTTAGCTCTAAACCTAGCTCTAACCCTGGATCTAACCATAACTCTAAATCTAACCCTAATCCTAAGCCTAAACCTCACCATACCACTAGCCCTAACACTATTGCTAATCCTAAAACTAGCCATAATCCAAGCCCTAGACCTAAAACAAAACCGAGCCATAGCCTTAATGCTAATCCTAACCTAACCATAACCCTATACCTCACATTAGCCCTAATTCTTGCCCTAACCTAACACAAAACCTAACCATACACCTAGCCTTAACTCTATCTCTAATTCGAGTGTTATCCCTAACCCTAAAACTAACATTGATTCTGACTCTGACCCTAAAAATAACCCCATCTCAAATCATCACACTAAAGCTTAACTTAACACTAATACAAGACCTAGCCCTAACCCTAATCATAAAACTAGCCCTAATCGTAACCCTAGTTCTTACATTAGTGGTAGCCCTAACTCTTGCCCTAAGCTAACTTAAAACTTAATCCTAATCTGAACCCTAACCCTAGCTTTAACCCTAACCCTAATCCTAAGCCTAAACCTAGCCTTAATTCTAACTATAACCCTAGCCCTAACTCTAGCTCTAATCCTATCCATTAGCTTACCCTAACTCTATCCCTAATGCTAACCCTAGGATAACCTTAACCCTATCCATAACCCTAATCCTATCCATTACCTTAAACATAACCTGAACCCTATACCTAACCATATCCATTGCCCTAACCCTAAATCTAACCCTAAAGCTAATTTGAGCACTAACCCTAAACCTCAACCTAAACAAACCCTGACCCTGACTCTAATAATAGCTCTAGCTCTAAAGTTGATCATAACCCTCAACCTAACCCTTTCATTATACCTAGCCATAAACCTAACCCTAAAACCATCTCTAACCATAACCCTAGACTTGAAATTAGCCCTAGACCTAATACTAGCCCTATCCCTAACAAAAACCATAGCTCTAATCCTGGTCCTAAACCTAGCTTTAATCCTAACCCTAATTCTAACACTAGCCCTAAACCTAAATTTACCCCTTGCCCTAGGCCAAAACCTAACTATAACATTATACCATACCCTAACCCTAATCCTAACCTTAGTCCTAAACCAAGGCCTAGCCCTAATATTAACCCTAGGTTTAATCCTATCCCTAATTTAGACCTAACCCTAAATCTAATCATATCCCTAGCCCTAAGACTAACTCTAACTCTTGACCTAGCCCTAGCCCTAGTTCTAACCTTATCCCTTACCATAATCCAAAGACTAGCCCTAACCCTAGCCCAAACCTAGCCCTAAACTTAGCCCTAGCCCTGAATCTAAATCTAACACTAACTCTAAATCTAACCCTAAACCTAAACCTCACCTTAACACTAGCCCTAACCATAATGCTAATTTGAAAACTAGCCCAAACCCTAAACACAGCTGTTAAACAAAACTAAGCTATAGATCTAATCCTGACCCTTAACCTAAACCGAATCCTAATGCTATGCCTAGTCCTAACCCTATCCCTACAACTAATACTGACCCTGACTCTGACCCTAAAACTATCCCTAGTTTTAAATATCAATTTAACCCTAAATGTAACCCAAACACTAGACCTAGCCCTTACCCTAACCATAAAACTAGCCCAAAATGTAAAGCCAGTTCTTAATTAGTCATAGCCCTAACCCTAACACAAAACCTAACCCTAATCTGAGCCCTAACCCTAGCTTTAACCCAAACCCTAAATATAACCCTAGCCCTAACCCTAACCCTAGCTCTAACCCTATCCCTTACCCTAAGCCAAACCCTCACCCTAATTCTACCCTAGTTCTAACCCTAATCCTTAGCCTACCCCAAACCCTAACCCTATTATTAGTCCTAACACTAGCCCTCATTCTATCTCTATCCCTATCCCAAAGTCTAAGCCTAACCCTGACTCTTATTCTGACACTAACACTAACCCTAGGTCTAAGTCTGACCCTTACTCTTAACCGAACTCTAACCCTAGCACTACCAATAAACCTATACCTAACCTAACCATAATACTAGCACTAGATCTAAACTTAATCTTAAATATAGCCATAACTCTTGCCCTAGTCTTAAAAAAATCTTATCCCTAGCCCTAACAATAACCATTAACCTAATGCAAAGACTAACCCTACCCCTAGACCTAACCCTAGTTCTAATTCTGGCCCTAACCCTAAACCCAATGCTAACCCAAACACTGACCCTTATCCTAGGACAAACCCTAGCTCTAAACCTTATCCTAACCCAAAACCTAACCCTAACTATAGACCCATCAATAACTCTAACCCTAAAACTAGCCATAATCATAAACCAGACTATTTCATTACCCATAGCCCTAACACTAGCCATAAATCTCAAACAAAACCTAGCCCTAACCCTAGCCATAAGCATAACCCTAACCAAAACCCTAGCCCAAACCCTAACCCTAACGTTTGCCCTAGCCCTAACCCTAGCTCAAACTCTAATCCTTATCCTAAACATAACACTAGCCCTAACCCTAACGCTAACTCTAGCCCTAATCTTAACTGGAACCATAACCCAAATCTTAGATCTAACTTTATCCCACTACCTTAAACATAGCCCTGAACCTAATGCTAATCCTAGCCCTAACCATAACCCTAACCCTAACCCTCGAATTAGCTCTAACCCTAGCTCAACTCAAACACTTACCCTAACCCTAACCCTAACCCTAACCCTAACCCTAACACTAACACTAACCCTATTCCTAACCCTAACTCTAGCCCTAATCCTAAGCTTCACCCAAGCCCTAACACTAGCACTAATCCTATTTATTATCCTAACATAAACCTAACCCAAATGCTAACCTTAGGCCAAACCCTAACCCTATCCCTAACACTAACCCTATACATTACTCTAAATCTAACCTGAATCCTAAACCTAACCCTATCCATTACTCTAACCCTAAAACTCACCCTAACCCTAACCATAAAACTAGCCCTAATTGTAAAGCTAGTTCTTAATCCTAATGCTAATTCGAGCCCTAACCCTAAACCTTAACCCAAACCAAATCCAAACCCAACTCTGAACCTAATAATACACCTAGCTGTAAACCTTACCTCTACACTAAACCTAACCCTTACACTAGAGCCATAAACCTAACCCTAATACTATCCCTAACCATAACCCTAGAACTGACATTATTCCTAGACCTAATCCTAGTCCTAACCCTAACACAAAACCTAGCCCTCATCCTAGTCCTAATCCTAGACTTAATCCTATCCCAAACTTTCACCCTAGCCCTATCCTGAATTTTAAAGCTCGTCCTAGCCATGAACCTAGCTATAACCCCATCACCTCCTCTAAAAGTAACTCTAAACCTAACACTAACACTAACTCTAACCCTAGTCCTAATCATAGCCCTAACCCTAGCCCTAAGACTAACTCTCACCCTAGTCCTTTTTTTATTTCTAAAACTCTCTGTTACTGTAACCCTCACACTAGCCCTAACCTTAGCCCTAAACCTAGCCATAGCCCTAACCTTACATCTAAACATAACTCTAAATATAACTCAAATCTTAAGCCTCAACCTCACCATACCACTAGCACTAACACTATTGCTAATTCTAATACTAGCCCTAACTCTAACCCTAGCCCTAAAACAAAACTGAGCCATTGCTGTAACCCTAAACCTTACCCTATAGCAAACCCTAGCCCTATAACCCCTAACTTTAAACCTTAACCTATCCCAAACCCTAACCCAGACACTGACCCTAAAAATACACCTAGATCTAAATATGACACTAACCCTAAAGCTAACCCTTACAAGTAGCCATATACCTAACACTAAACCTAACCCTAATACTATCCCTAACCATAATCCTAGAACTGACTGTAGACCTGATATTAACCCTAGCCCTAATCCTAGCCCTAAACCTAAAAAAGCCCTACCCTCCTCCTAATCCTAAACCGAGCCTTAATGATAATCCTAACCATAACCCTAACCCTAATTCTAACCCTCACCCTATCTCTAAACCTAGCTATAATGTGATCCTTTAGCCTAAACTTAACCCTAACACTAGGCCTAAGCTGAACACTAACCCTAGCCCTAATTCTAGCACTAATTTAAATCTATCCTTAATCCTAATACTAACTGTAGCCCTAAGACTAACTCTAACTCGCACACTTGCCCTATCCCTAGTTCTAACCCTATTCCTTACTATAACCCTAACCCTAGCCCTAAACCTAGACATAAACCTAGCAATAATCCTTGCCTAATCTTTATTCCTAGTTCTAACCCTAGATATAACCCTAACTCTAAATCTAAACCTAAGCCTAAGTCTAAGCCTAACATAATCACTAGACCTAACCCTAACACTAATCATAAAACTAGCTCTAACCCTAACCCTAGCAGCAAAACAAAACCGAGCAATAGCCCTAACACTAAACCTTAACTTACACCAAAATCTAGCACTACACCTAGAACTAACCCTAGCTCTAATTTGAGTCCTAACCTTAATCTTAATACTAACCCTGACTCTGACTCATATCCTAACACTCACCCTTGCTGTAAACACCACCCTAACCTTAAACCACACCCTTACAGTAACCCTAGCCTTAATTTGAGTTTTAACCCTAACCCTAAAACTAACACTGACCCTGACTATTAGCCTAATACTAACACTAGATCTAAATATCACCCTAACCTTAAAACTAATCCTAACACTAGAGGTTTAACCCCTAACCATAACCCAAAAATTAACCCTAATTGTAATTTTACATTAGCCGTTGCTTTAACCCTAGCCCTAAATCTAACACAAAACTAGCCCTAATCCAATCCCTAAACCTAGATTTAACCCTAAACCTTACCCTAATCCAAGCTCTAACCCTAGCTCTAACCCTATCCCTTAACCTAAGACAAACCCTAACCCTAATGCTAACCCTAATCCTTAACCTAACCCAAACCCTAACACTATATCTAGTCATCACCCTAACTCATTCTAGCTCTAACCATAACCCAAACTCTAACACTAACTCTGACCCTTATTCTGACGCTAATACTAATTGTAGGTCTAAACCTGAACCTAACCCTAAACCAAACCCTAACACTAGCCCTACCAGTAACCTTATACCTAAACCTAACCCTAACACTAGCCCTAGACCTAAACCTAATCCTAAATCTAGCCATAAGTCTAACTCTAGACCTAAAGAAAAACCTAGACCTAGCCCTAACAATACGCTTAGCCTAAGCCAAACACTATTTTTTCTCTAGACGTAACCCTAGACCTAATTCTAGCTTTAACCCTAACCATAACCCTAACCTGAACACTGACACTGACACTAACACTAACCCTAGCATAAACATCACCCTAACACTAAACCTAACCCTAAAACTATAACTAGCCCTATTATTAACCCTAAAACTAGCCTGAGTCATAACAAGTTCTTACATTAACCTGTCGCAAAACCTAGCCCTAAAGCAAGCCCTACCCTAGATTTAACCCTAAAGCTAATCCTAACCCTAACTATAGTCTTAACTCTAATCCTAAGCTTAACCCTAGACCTAATCCTTAGTATAACCCTAGCCATAACCCTATCTCTAACCTATCCATTACCCTAATAATAACACTAACCCTTATGCTAACCCTAGTCCAAACCCTAATTCTGTCCTAACCCTAACCCTATCCATTACTCTACACTTATCCTGAACCCTAAACCTAAAATTATCACTACCCTATTCTTAAAAATAATGCTAATTCGAGCTCTTACCCCAAACCTTAACCTAATAAAAACCCTAAACCTGACCCTAAACCTAATAATACCCCTAGCTTTCAACCTGACCCTAACCATAAACCTTACAAGAGAACTAGCTATAAACCTAATCCTAAAAGTATACCTAACTGTAACCCTAGACCTGACATTAGCCCTAGCTCTAATCCTAGTCTTAACACTAACAGAAACCTTAGCCCACATCCAAGCCATAACCTCACCTTAATCATAAACCTAAACTTAACCCTAATTCTAATTCTTACCCTCACCCTAACCCTAAAACTAGATATATTCCCATCCCTTTACCTAAACCTAAATCTAACCCTAAACCTAAAACAAACCCTAATACTAACCCTAGTCCTAATCCCAGCCCTCATTTAGCCCTATCCCTAACCCTAACCCTAACCCTTGCCCTAAGACTAACTCTAATTCTCGCTTTAGACCTATACCGAGTTCTAATCCTATCCCTTACCATCACCCTAAACTAGCCCTAAATTTAGCCCTAATCCTAGCCCTATACTTAGCCCTAGCTCAAACTCTAGATCTAAATCTAACTCTAAAACTAACCTTATAACTAAGCCTAAACTTTACACTAGCTCTAACCCTAACACTAATGATAAAACTAGCCCTAATCCTATACCTAGCCCCCCCCCCAAAAAACGAGTCTGAGCCCTAACCCTAATTCTTAACTTAAACCAAATGCTAACTTTACACCTAGCCCTAACCCTATCTTTAATTCTAGTCCTAACCTTTACCTGAAAACTAATCCGGACCCTGACTCCTACCCTAACACTAACCCTAGCTCTAAACATCATCGTAACCATAATCCTAACACTACCACTAGACCTAGCACTTACCCTAACCCTATAACTAGCACTATTCATACCCGTACTTCATACATTACCTGTAGCCTTAACCCCAGCCCTACCCTAACCAAAAACCTAGTCTTAATCCGAGTCCTAAACCTAGCTTTAATTCTAAACTTAAGTGTAACCCTAACCCAAACAAAAGCCCTAATCCTATACATAACCCTAACCCTAATCTTAGGTCTAACCCTATCCATTACCCTAATGACAACCCTAATCCTTATGCTAACCCTAGGCCTAAACCTAATCCTATCCATTACACTAAACTACATCAAAACCCTAAACCTAACCCTGTCATTACCCTAACCCTAAACCTAATGCTAATTCGAGCTCTAAACCTAAACCCTAACCTAATCCAAGCCCTAATCTTGAATATGACCCTAATAATAACCCTAGCACCAAACCTGACCCTTACCCTAAACCTAACCCTTACACTGGAACAAGCGATAAATCTAACACTAAATCTATCCCTAACTGTAACCCTAGACCTGACATTAGCCCTATCCTAATACTAGCCCTAACCCTAACACAAACTGTAGCCCTCATCCTAGCCCTAAACCTAGCCTTAATCATAACTTTAACACTAACCTTAACCATAACTCTAATACTAACCCTCACCCTAGCCCTCAACCTAGCTATAACCATTCTCTTACCCTACACGTAACCCTAACTCTAACCCTAACCCGAGGCCTAAACCTAACACTAACCCTAGCCCTAATTTAGCCCCATCCCTAACCATAACCCTAACCCTAGCCCTAAGACTAACACTAAGTCTCACATTAGCCCTATCACTAGTTCTAACCCTGTCCCTTACCACAACCCTCTATCTAGCCCTAACCCTAGTCCGAACCCTTGCCTCTCCTTAGCCCTAGCTCTAAGCATTGATCAAAACCTAACTCTAAATCTAACCCTAACCTGAAGCCAGCCTAACCATTATAAATACATTTATATTTAAACTCTATGTCTACAGATGTTGGCTTCAATTATTATTTAGAATATAGTAATTAGTTTCATAAAAGGCATACCATTTCTGGTAGTATATAGAGAACTGATGGTCAGGGGTAGAATGCTATGTTAAGGGGAAAAGGAGTGAGGGTATGAGATTAATCTATCTAAGCAAATTGGAGGAGAACTGTAATGAATAGACAGGGGTAATTTATGGAAGAATGTATAAATCCAAATTCCTTATCTCTATTCATAAAATTACCCTATGTATAAATAGTAAAAGTTAGGAGGTTGAAAGTGGGATAGAGAGAGGAAGAAAAAAGAAGAAATAAATAACAAGGAAAGAAAGAAAGAGAAGGAGAAAGAAAATAAGAGAAAATAATGGTAGGTGAGATGGGGCCTATGCAATTCCTCTAGATTTTACTATTCTGGTGATTCAGTTCTTTTTCTGGGGGAGAGAGACAGAGAGAGAGAGAGAGAATTTTTTAATATTTATTGTTTAGTATTCAGAGGACACAACATCTTTATTTCTATGTGGTGCTGAGGATTGAACCCAGTGCCGGATTCAGTTCTTAAAGTCCAATTTTATGCAAAATTCTTGGTTTCACATATGTTGAGGTTGTGAAGACAAGAGGGGGAAGGGTAGAGGAGAATGGATAAGAAGAGTGAGAAAAAAAGTAAGAAAGAAAAAAAAAGTATCTCAGAACTCTATTTTCTTTTCTTGCAGTAGTTGGAGTTTTCTATTCCTAGCTAGTCTCTGTGCTCTGTGTGATGGAGGTAGCCAGTGTGAGAGAGTTTGAGCTTCTACCAGGAGCCTCCCTATTCTTAGTCTCTGAGTGGAAACCAGGTGCCTGTACAGTTGCTGTTCCTCATTGGTAGCTATGCCCCACCAAAAGCTTTTGAGAAAAATCTTGAGTTATCACAGCTGGAGGTAGGGGAGATGGAAACCGGGTACCTGAGCAGCCACAGAACTGAGCTGGCAGCCACGTCCACTGATAGATGGTGAGAAAGTTTTTGCAAGATGGATTCCATCTGTTACCTGTGTAGGGTGTTTGGTGAATTTGGTGGTTCTGGGGTGACCTTGTGACAAGTCCACAGCTTGGTCTGGTGACTTGCAAGCAAAGCCTCTGTGTTCTGTGCATCCTACCCTCTGCTTCAAGAGTGCCTGCCCAGCTGAGACTTCCCTCTAAGCCCAGAGCCCACACAAGGCCAAGACTTCCATCTAAGCCTTGAGCGAACGCACAATGGAGACTTCTCTCTGCACCGAGAGCAACCACATGGCAGGGCCTTCTGTCTGTGCTGAGACCACCTGCATGGCCCTAGTTTTCTTCAAATTTTTATGATACTGGGCAGTATTCATCTTTACTTAACTTTGCTATGCTCCACAGTTTTGGGCCTTCTCAGTTCAATCATTCGCTGTCAGGAACAGTTTGTATTTTAAGGTTTCCCTTCATTACAGCTTATTAATGTAAATTAAAATTGAGCTGGAAATCAAACAGGGTTGGTAGGAGGTGCTTGAAACTTCACACAATCAGTTCTTAGTGGGCACTCTCTGATTTCTTTCTCTTAAAGGTAGGCCAAAGCTGAAGCATGCAAAAGCAACTGTATCTGAGAGCCCTTAAGGAGAAAACAGAGAAATATGTATGTACTGAAATTAGTCTCCCAAAGATTTGATCAGATTTCTTTGATACTGCACAGTATTCATCTTTTAGGTTTCCCCACTAGCTTCCCCAAGCTTGGGACTTCTAGATCATTGGTTCTCTATACAGGTAAGGGATAGAGTTATGGTTAGGGTTAGATTTAAGTTTAGAGCTAGTGTTAGAGTTAGAGTTATTTTTGTTCAAATTTCTTTGATACTGGGATGGATTCATCTTTTTCCTAGCCTTACTATGCTCCCCAGGTTTGGGCCTTCTGGGTTCAGTGGTTCGCTGTCTGGAACAGTTTGTATTTTAAGGTTTCACTTCATTTTGACCAATATGGGTAAATGGAAATAGAGCTTGAAATCAAACAAAGTTGGTTTGAAAGTTTGCTTGAAACTTCACACACTTAATCAGTTCTCAGTGTGCATTCTCTGGTTTGTTTCTTGTGGAAGTAGCCCTATGCTGAAATAGAAAGAAATAGCTTCATCTGTGAGTGCTTTAGGATCAAGCTTCAATATTTTCTGGTCAAATTACTTTGATACTGTACAGGATTCATCCTTTACCTATTCTTAGTAGTATCCCCAATTTGGGGCCTTTAAGTTCCACAGTTCATTTTCAGGAACAGTTTGAATTTTTAGGTGTCACTTCATTATGGCCTATAGGTGTGAATGACAATGAAGCTGGAAATGAAAATGGTTGGTACTAGCTGCTTGGTACGTCACACACTCTATTTGTTCTCTATGAGCACTCTCTGCTTTCTTTCTATTGAATATAGGCCAAAGGGAAGCATGCAAAAACAATTTTATCCAAGAGCACTTTAGGGAACAACAGTGAAATAACCATGTGATCAATTACCTCCCGCAATTATTTGTTCAGATTTCTTAATACTGCACATGATTCATCTCTTAGCTTGCCCACTAGGCTTCAAAACTTTGGGACTTCTATGATCAAAGGTTATCTAAATAGGTTAGGGTTAAGGTTATAGTTAGGGTTAGGGCTAGGTTTATACCTAGTGTTAGATTTACAGTTAGTTTTGTTCAAATTTTTTTGATACTGGGCAGGATTCATCTTTTACCTAGCCTTACTATGTTCCCCAGGTTTGGGCCTTCTCATTTCAATGATTCTGTGACAGTAAAAGTTTGTTTTGAGGTTTCACTTCATTTTGACTTATATGGTAAATGGAAATGGAGCTCAAAACTCAAATAGGGTTGGTGCTAGCTGCTTCAAACTTTACACAATCAGTTCTTTCTGTGCTCTCTCTGATTTCTTCTTTATAAAAGTAGCCTAAGCTGAAGGATACAAAAACAACTTTATCCAAAAGCATTTTAGAATAAAACAGGGAAATACGCATGGACTGAACTATCTCAACCAATTATTTGATCAAACTTTTTTTGATCCTGCACTGTAGTCATCTGTTACTTTGCTCCACTAGGCTCCCCAAATTTGGGCATTATATGACCAAAGGCTCTCTAAACAGGATAGGGTTAGTGTTAGGATTAGGTTAGAGATAGTGTTAATATTAGAGTTACTTTTGTTCAAATATCTTTGATACTGGGCAGGATTCATTATGTTTTTTTATCCTTACTTTGTTCCCCAGGTTTGGGCCTTCTTGGTTCAGCAGATTGCTGTCAGAAACAGTTTGTATTTTAAGGTTTCACTCTATGTTGACCTATATGGGTAAATGGTAATTGAGCTGGAAATGCAACAGGGTTGTTGGTAGCTGCTTAAAACTTCACACACTCAATCAGTTCTCTGTGGGCACACTCTGGTTTCTTCCTTGTGAACGTTTCCCCAAGTTGAAGCATACAAAGAAACTTTATCAGACGGCAATTTAGGAGGAAACAGGGCAATATAAACGTACAGAAATACCTCCCCCAATTTCTTAGTCAGATATTTTGGATACTAGAAAGGACTCATCTGTTAGCTTTCCCTACTAGTTGCCCCACATTTGGGACTTCTATGACAAAGGTTGTCTAAACAGGTTAGACAAAGATTTAGGATTAGGTTTAGAGCTAGATTTAGAGCTAGTATTAGGGTTAGAGTTAGTTTTGTTCAAATTCCTTTGACACTGGACAAGTTTAATCTTTTATGTAGCCTTACTATTTTTCACAGATTTGGGCCTTGATTAAATGGTTCACTGCAAAGAACAGTTTGAATTTTAAGATTTCACTTCAATTTGACCTATATGGGTAAATAGAAATGGAGCTGGAAATAAAACAGGGTTTGTGCTAGCTGCTTGAAATTTCACACACTCAATCATTTCTCAGTGATAATTCTCAGGTTTGTTTTCTGTGGAAGTAGCCCTCAGCTGAAGTAGAAAGAAACAGATTTTTCTCTGAGTGCTTTAGGAGCATGCAGAATTCCAATGTACTAAAAGAGCTTCGAATTTTTTGGTCAGATTACTTTGATATTGTACAGGATTCATCCTTTACCTAGCCTTAGTAGGCTCCCCACGTTTGGGCCTTTAAGGTTCAATGGTTCACTTTCAGGAACAATTGGAATTTTTAAGTTTCACTTCATTATGGTCTATAGGTGTGAATGGAAATGAAGCTGGAAATCAAACAGGGTTGGTGCTAGCTGCATGAAACTGCACATACTCAATCACTTCTCTGTGTGCATGCTCTGCTTTGTTCCTTGTGAAAGTACCTAAAGGTGAAGCATGAAAAAACAGTTTATTCAAGAGCACTTTAGGAGAAATAGGAAAGTATGCATGTTTTAAAATACCTCCCCCCAATTATTTGGTCAGATTTCTTTGATACTGCTCAAGATTCTTCTGTTAGCTTGCCAAAATGGTCTCCCCACATTGGGGAATTTTATGATCAAGCTGTAGAAACAGGATTGGCTTAGTTTTAGGAATAGGGTTATGGCTAATGTTAGAACTAATGTTAGAGTTAGAGTTAGTTTTGTTCAAAATTCTTTGATACTGGGCAGGATTACTCTTTTACCTGGCCTTCCTATTTTTCCATGGTTTGAGCCTTCTTGGTTCCATTGTGGAACAAAGAACAGTTTGTATTTTAAAGTTTCACTTCATATTGTCCTATTGGGTCAATGGAAATGGAGCTGGAAATCAAAAAGGGTTGGTTATAGCTGCTTGAAATTTCACACAATCTGTTCTCTGTGGGCACTCTCTGGTTTCTTCCTAGTGAAAGTTTTCCAAAGCTGAGACATGCAAAAGACATTATCCAAGAGCACTTTAGGAGAAAACAGGTAAATATACATGTACTGAGCTACCGCCCCCAATTACTGGGTCAGATTTTTTATACAGGGCAGAATTCATCTATTAGCTTGCCTTACTGGGCAACCACATGTTTGGGAATTCTATGATCAAATGCTCTCTATACAGGTTAGGATTAGGGTTAGGGTTAGGGCTCTGGTTAGAGCTAGTGTTCGGATTAGAGTTAGTTTTGTTCAAATTTCTTTGATACTTGGTAGAATTCATCTATAACTAGCCTTATTATGTTTAGTTCAATGGTTCACTGCCAGGTCATTGAAATTCATTTTTACCTATATGGGTAAATGAAATTAGAGCTAGAAATCAAACAGGGTTGGTGCTTGTTGCTTGAAATTCACACATTCAATCAGTTCTCTGTGGGCACTCTCTGGTTTGTTCCTTGTGAATGTAGCCCTTAGCTGAAGCATTCAAAGCAAGTTTATCCAAGAACACTTTGGGAGAAAAGAGGGAAATATGAATAAACTGAAATACCTCCCCCAATTATTTGCTCATATTTCTTTTATACTGTGCAGGATTCATCTGCCAGCTTTCCCCACTAGAATCCCCAATTTTGAGACTTTTATGATCATAGGGTCTCTAAACAGGTTAGGGTTAGAGTTAGGAATAGAGTCAGATCTAGTGTTAGAAATACAGTTAGATTTGTTCAAATTTATTTGATACTGGGCAGTATTCATCTTTTCCTTACCCTTGTTAGGTTCTCCAGTTTTGGACCTTCTCAGTTCAAGTGTTCACTGTCAGGAACAGTGTATATTTTAAGCTTTCACTTCATTGTGACCTCTTTGGGTAAATGGAAATGGAGCTTGAAATCAAAAAGCGCTAGCTACTTGAAACTTCATATAGTTAATCAATTCTCTGCTGGTTTTCTCTGATTTCTTCCTTGTGAAATTATCCCAAAGCTAAAGCGTACAAAAAAAAAAAAAAAAAAAAACTTTATCCGAGAGCACTTTAGGAGACAATAGGAAAATATGCATGTACTGAATTACCTCCCCCAATCATTTGGTCAGATTTCTTTGATATTGCACAGGATTCATCTGTTAGCTTGCCAGTCATCTCCACAAGTTTGGGACTTCTACGATGGAAGGTTCTCTAAACAGGTTAGGGTTAGTATTAGAGTTAGGGTTTGGGCTAGTGTTAGAATGAGTGTTAGGGTTAGAATTAGTTTTGTTCAAATTTCATTGATACTGGGCAGGATTCATCTTTTACCTAGCCTTACTATGTTTACCAGTTTTGGGCCTTCTTGGTTCAAGGTTCAGTGTGAGGAACAGTTTGAGTTTTAAGGTTTCACTTCATTTGAACCTATACGGGTAAATGGAAATGGAGCTGGAAATCAAACAGGGTTTGTGCTAGATGCTTGAAACTTCACATGCTCAATCTGTTCTCTGTGAACACTCTGTGGTTTCTTCCTTGTGAATGTAGTCCTCAGCACAAGCATGCAAATACAATCTTATCCAAGAGCACTTTAGGAGAAATCAGGGAAATATGCATGTCCTGAACTATCTCCCCCAATTATTTGGTCAGATTTGTTTGATACTGAACAGGATTCATCTACTAACTTGCTGCACTGGGTTCCCCAAGTTTGGGATTTGTATGATCAAAGCTCTATAAACAGAATAGGTTTAGGGTTAGTGTTAGGGTTAGGACTAGAGTTAGAACTAGTGTTATGGTTAAGTTATTTCTGTTAAAATTTCTTTGATACTGGGCAGGATTTTTCTTTTACCTAGCCTTATTATGTTCTTAGTTTGGGGCTTTCTAGTTTCAATTGTTCACTGTCAGGAACAGTTTGTGTTCTAAAGTTTCACTTCAAGTTGTCCTATATGGGTAAATGTAAATGGAGCTGGTAATCAAACCGAGTTGGTTCTAGGTGCTTGAAATTTCACACACTCAATCAGTTCTCTGTGGGCACTCTCTATTTCTTCCTAGTGAAGGTTTTCCAAAGCTATGGCATGCAAAAGAATATTATCCAAGAGCACTTTAGGAAAAAACAGGGGAAATAGGCATGTACCGAAACACCTCCCCCAATTATTTTGTCAGAATTTTTTGATACTGGGCAGGATTCATGTTACCTTGCCCTACTAGGCATCCCATGTTTGGGACGACTATGATGAAAGGTTCTCTAAACAGCTTAGGGTTAGGGTTAGGTTTAGGGCTAGGGTTAGAAATAGTGTTAGGGTTACAGTTAGTTTTTTCCAAATTTCTTTGATACCAGGCAGGATTCATCTTTTACCTAACCTTAATATGTTCCCCAGTTTTGGGTCTTCTCGGTTCAAGGTTTGCTGTCAAGAACAGTTTGTGTCTTAAAGTTTCACTTTATAATTGGAAATAGAGCTGGATAACAAACAGAGCTGGTTTTAGCTGCTTGAAACTTCACACTCTCAATCAGTTCTCTGTGGGCAATCTCTGCTTTGTTCCTTGTAAATGTAGCCCTACGCTGAAGCATACAAAGCATAGGTTTAGGGTTAGGGTGATGTTTAGAGCTAGGTTGAGTGTTAGGGTCAGAGTCAGGGTCAGGGTTAGTTTTAGGGTTAGAATTAGGACTCGAATTAGGGCTT
Source organism: Callospermophilus lateralis (assembly GCF_048772815.1). Classification (NCBI taxonomy): domain Eukaryota; kingdom Metazoa; phylum Chordata; class Mammalia; order Rodentia; family Sciuridae; genus Callospermophilus; species Callospermophilus lateralis. Next base: position 76,777,335 of record NC_135318.1, on the reverse strand, counting down.
AATTTAGGGCTAGGTGTAGGGTTAGGGTTTGGTTTAAGATAAGGTTTAGGGTTAGGGCTATGGCTCGGTTTTGTTTTATGGCTAGATTTTGGATTAGTGTTAGGGTTAGGGCTAGTGTTAAGGTGAAGTTTAGGCTTAGGTTTGGGTTAGACTTAAAGTTAGGGTTAGATCTAGGGCTAGGGTTAGGGCCAGGGCTAGGGCTAGTTTTACGATAAGGGATAGGGTTAGAACTAGGGATACGGCTAGGACAAGACTTAGAGTTAGACTTAGGACTTGGCTTAGTGTTAGGGTTACAGTTACAGCTAAATTAGGGCTAGGATTAGGGCTAAGGTTAGTGTTAGGTTTAGGCCTAGGGGTAGGGCTAGGATTAGGTTTAGCATTGGGGTTAGCGTTAAGATTAGGGGAATGGGTGGGCTATAGCTAGCTTTAGGGATCGGGTGAAGGTTAGAATTAAGATTAGGGCTAGGGTTAGTATTTGGATTAGGATTAAGGCTAGGTTTAGGGCTAGGGTTTCTGTTAGGGTTAGGGCTAGGGTTAGGGCTAAGGATAATTTCAGGTCTAGGGTTATGTTTAGGGATAGTTTTAGTGTTAAATTGTGGTAGGTCTAGTGTAAATGTTATGTTTGTGGTAAGGGTCAGGTTTAGAGTTGGGGGTATTATTGGGGTTAGGGTCAGGGTTAGCGTTTAGTTTAGGTTAAAGTTTAGGGTTAGGGCTTGAATTAGTGTTAGTGTTAGGCTTGGGGTTAGGGTAATTGATAGGGTTAATTTTAGGTTTCAGTTAAGGTTTAGGGTAATTGATGGGTTAGGTTTAGTGATAGGATTAGTGTTAGCATTAAGTTTAACGTTATATTTAGTGTACTGGATAGATTTAGAGCTAGAGTTAGGGCTAGGTTATGGTTTGGATTAAGTCTAGGATTAGGGTTAGGTTTATGGATAGGGATAGGGTTTGGTTTAGGGTAAGTGTTAGGTTTAGGGCTAGGGTTATGGCTACGTTAGGAAAAAGGTTAGTGTTTGAGCTAGGGTTAGGGCTAGGGCGAGAGTTAGGTTTAAGTTTAGGTCTAGAGTTATGTTTATGGTTAAGATTTGGTTTGGGGTTAGGGTTATGGCTAGAGTTTTCATTAGGGTTAGCCTTAGGTTTAGAATTAGCCATCTCTTTCTTGTTGAAGAAAAATTCTTCTACAGGATACCATGATGGTCCCATTGATATACTTAATACCTCGTCTTTAAAAAGTCATGGGCTACATTTTTGTATTGTATCAACATATGTCCTAATTGTTCTTGGTCTTACTGGGGTGCCTCCTTCCTCTAAAAATTTCTCTTCCTTGGAGGTGAACAACTTCAAACCTTGAGTCAACCATTTTCCCCAGTTTGTCTGAGAAAGTTCTAGGAACAGGCAACTTGAAATAAAAACAAAATAAAACAGAACAAGAACACATTGTTTTTTGAAATGCTCACCCATTCTTTTGCTCTCCTTCAGGGGCAAGTAATTTCACTTACCTCCAAGTTTTAGATGTTCCGTGTACGGACCACCAAATGTCGCAGTCTGGCTGGGCACAAAATCATGAGCCACTCATTGCTTTGTAGATTCAAACAGCAATTCTTTATTCCCGAACTCATACCGGCCGTCTACAAACACGTTAAGGGGAAATCACATTCTCTATCCCAAATACTCTCTGAATCCTGGGAGAACTCAACGGGAACCACAGGAGTGGGCACGCCTAAGGCAGCAGGATACGCCCTATTCCCAGTAGGATACACCTTAAACCTGGAACCGCCCTAAACCCAAGGAGAGCCCTAAACCCAGATCCGCCCTGGTCCTTGAGCAAGGTCACCTTACATGCAATGTCACTGCAAAATGTCCAAGGCAAGTCCATTTTACCACGAGTCCTTCTTCTAAGCAACATGGGATACGCTGGCAAGGAAATTGTCATACCTACTTGGCTAATGGCTCTCAGCATAGGGTAATGGTTAATGTTAGATTTAGGGTTAGGGTTAGGGTTAGTGTATGGGTTAGGGCTAGTGTTGGGATTAGGTTTAGTGTAAGGCTTAATGTTTCAGAAAGAGTTAGGACTGTGGTGATGGTTAGGTAGGGTTAGGTCTAGGGTTACATTTATGTTTTGGGTTAGGTTTAGTATTAGGGATAGGGTTATAATTAGGGCTAGACGTAGGGTTAGGGTAATTGATAGGGTTAGAGCTAAAGTTTGGGATAGGATTAAGGTTATAATTAGAGCTAGGGTTGGGGTTTCAGTTTTTGTTAGGGCTAGGTTTATGTTTAGGGTAAGGGTTTGGCTTTGAGATAGGGTTAGGTCTAAGGCAAGGGTTAGTGTTAGGGTTAGTATTAGGACTAGGATTAGGTTTAGGGTTATGCTTAGGGCTAAGTTTAGGCCTAGGATTAGGACTAGGTTTTGTGTTAGGTTTAATGCTAGTGTTAGAACTATGGGTAATGTAAGAGCTAGGGTTATGCTTAGGGTTGGTTTGAGGGTTAGGGTTATGGCTAGGTCTAGTGTTAGGACTAGGTTTGGGGTTAGGGTCAGGTTTAGAGCTAGATTTAGTGTTAGGGCAGGGTCAGTGTTAAGGATAGGGTTAGGGTTAAGGTTAGAGCCAGAATTATGACTAGTGTTAGGTCTAGGTGTAGGATAAGTGTTTGGTTTAGGTTTAGGGTTATTGTTAGAGCTAGTGCTAGATTTTTGTTTAAGTCTAGGGATAGAGTTATAGATACATTTAGGATTAGCTTTGTGTCTAGGTCTAGTGTTAGGGTTAGGTATATGTATGGGGTTACTGGTAGGGCTAGTGTTAGGGTTTGGTTTATGGTTAGGGTCAGGTTTAGACCTAGGGTAACTGTTAGGGTCAGAATAAGCGTCAGAGTTAGAGTTAGAGCAAGAATGAGGGCTAGGGTTAGGATTAGTAATACGGTTAGAGTTTCAATTAGGCTAAGAATTGGGGTTAAGACTAGAGTTAGCAGTTGGGTTAGGGTTTGGCTTAGGGTAAGGAAAAGGGTTAGAGCCTAAAGAGAGAGATAGAAGAAGGTCTTAGAAGATGTAAAAATGTACCCTGTTCATGGATAGGCAGAACTAACATCATCAAAATGGCGATATTACCCAAAGTTCTCTACAGGTTTAATGCGATGTCAATCAAAACCCCAACGGCATTTCTTGTAGAAATAGATAAAGCAATCATGAAATTCATATGGAAGAACAAAAGACCCATGATAGCAAAAGCAATTCTAAGCAGGATGTGTGAATCTGGAGGTATAGCGATACCAGAGTTCAAACTGTACTACAAAGCAATAATAACAAAAACAGCGTGGTACTGGTACCAAAACAGGCAGGTGGATCAATGGTACAGAATAGAGGACACAGAAACCAATCCACAAAATTAAAACTTTCTTATATTTGATAAAGGGGCTAAAAACATGCAATGGAGGAAGGATAGCATCTTCAACAAATGGTGCTGGGAAAATTGGAAATCCATATGCAACAAAATGAAACTGAATCCCTTTCTCTCTCCATGCACAAAAGTTAACTCAAAATGGATCAAGGAGCTTGATATCAAATCAGAGACCCTGCACCTGAAGGTGCAGAAAGAAGAAAAAGTTGGCTCCGATCTACATATTGTGGGGTCGGGCTCCAAATTCCTTAATAGGACGCCCATAGCCCAAGAGTTAATAACAAGAATAAACAAATGGGACTTACTTAAACTAAAAAGTTTTTTCTCAGCAAGAGAAACAATAAGAGAAGTAAACAGGGAGTCTACATCTTGGGAACAAATCTTTACTCCTCACACTTCAGATAGAGCCCTAATTTCCAGAATACACAAAGAACTCAAAAAATTAAACAATAAGATAACAAATAACCCAATCAACAAATTGGCCAAGGACCTGAACAGACACTTCTCAGAAGAGGACATACAATCAATCAATAAGAACATGAAAAAATGCTCACCATCTCTAGCAGTCAGAGAAATGCAAATCAAAACCACCCTTAGATACCATCTCACTCCAGTAAGATTGGCAGCCATTATGAAGTCAAACAACAATAAGTGTTGGCGAGGATGTGGGGAAAAGGGTACACTTGTACATTGCTGGTGGGAGTGCAAATTGGTGCGGCCAATATGGAAAGCAGTATGGAGATTCCTGGGAAAGCTGGGAATGGAACCACCATTTGACCCAGCTATCGCCCTCCTTGGACTATTCCCTGAGGACCTTAAAAGAGCATACTATAGGGATACTGCCACATCAATGATCATAGCAGCACAATTCACAATAGCTAGACTGTAGAACCAACCTAGATGCCCTTCGATAGATGAATGGATAAAAAAAATGTGGCATCTATACACAATGAAGTATTATGCAGCACTAAAAAAGACAAAATCATGGAATTTGCAGGGAAATGGATGGCATTAGAGCGGATTATGCTAAGTGAAGCTAGCCAATCCTTAAAAAACAAATGCCAAATGTCTTCTTTGATTTAAGGAGAGCAACTAAGAACTGAACAGGGTGAAAGAGCATGAGGAAAAGATTAACATTAAACTGAGATGAGTGATGGGAGGAAAAGGGAGAGAGAAGGGAAATTGCATGGAAACGGAAGGAAACCCTCATCGTTATACGAAATCACATATATGAGGTTGTGAGGGGAAAGGGGGGGGAAGGGAGAGAACTGAACAACAACAGATGAGGTAGAGAGGGAAGATGGGATGGGAGGGGAGGGGGGATAGTAGGGAATAGGAAAGGCAGCAGAATACAACAGTCACTAATATGGCATTATGTAAACATTGTGAATGTGTAACTGATGTGATTCTGCAATTTGTATTTGGGGTAAAAATGGAAGTGCATAACTCACTTGAATCAAATGTATGAAAGATGAAAAAATAAAAAAAATTAAAAAATAAAAAAAGAAAAGGGTTAGAGCTAGGGTAGGGCTAGTGTTAGGGTTAGGGTTAGGGTTAGGGCTAGTGTTAGGGTTAAGATTATGGTTAAAGCTAGGTTTAGGGATCAGATTAAGAGTAGGATTTGTGTTAGGGTTAGGGATAGCATTATGAAATGGCTAATGTGTGAACTAGGGTTACAATTAGGGCTAGTTTTAGGGTTAGGGTTAAGACCAGATCTCGAGTTAGGGTTAATTTAAGGTTAGGGTGATGTTTAGAGCTAGGATTAATATTAGGGTCAGTGTCAGGGTCAGGGTTAGTTTTAAAGTTAGAATTAGGGCTAGGTGTAGTGTTAAGGTTTGGTTTAGGTTAAGAGTTAGAGTCAGGGACATGGCTTGGTTTTCTTTTATGGATAGGACTAGGGGTAGGGCAAGTTTTAGGATTAGCATTAATGTTAGGGCTGGTGTTAGGGTTTGGTTTAGGATTATGGTTATGGTTAAATTTAGAGTTAGGTTTAGATCTAGGGTTAGAGCTAGGGCTAAGGATAGAACTAGGGATAGGGATAGGGAAAGAATTAGATTTAGTCTTAGGGCTAGGGTTAGGTTTAGGATAGGACTAAATTAGGGTTAGGATTAGCATTAGGCTTAGTGTTAGTGTTAGGCCTAGGGTTAGGGCTAGGATTAGGGCTAGGGTTATGGTTAGGGTTAGGTTTAGGGTTAGAATTAGGTTTAGGGTTATTGTTAATTTTAGGGTAAGGGATGTGGTTTTAGCTAGGCTTAGTTCTAGGGCGAGGGTTAGCATTAGGGTTAAAGCTCAGGCTATGGTTTGAATTAGGATTAAGGCTAGGTTTAGGGCTAGGATTAGGTCTAGGGCTAATTTCAGGTTCAACGTTACAGATAGTTTTAGGGTTAGGTTTATGGGTATGTCTAGAATAAGAATTAGGTTTAGGGTTAGGTTCGGGTTTAGAGCTAAGGCAATTATTAGGATCAGGGTTGCAATTAGTGTTTGGGATAAGTTAAGTTTTAAATTGAGGGCTCTAATTAGCATTAGTTTAGGATTAGGGTAATGATAGGGTTGGGTTTAGGTTTCAGGTTAAATTTAGGGTGATGGATAGGGTTAGGATTAGGGATAAGGTTAGATTTAGGCCTTGGGTTAGCATTAGGATTAGGGTTACTCTTAGGGTAATGGATAGGGTTAGATCTAGTGTTAGGGCTAGAGTTACGGTTATTATTAGTGCTAGGGTTAGGGTTAAAGTTAGATTTATGGTTAAAGCTCGGGTTAGGGCTCGGTTTAGAGCTAGATTTTTGGTTAAGTTAGTATTATGGTTAGGGTTATGGATAATGTAAGTACTAGGGTTAAAATTAGGGCTAGTTTTAGGGTTAGGGTTATGGCTAGGACTAGTGTTAAGTTTATGTTTAAAGTTGGAGTGATGTTTAAAGCTAGGGTTAGTTTTAGGATCAGAGTCAGTGTCAGAATTTATTTTAGGGTTTGGCTTAAAAGTCGAATTAGGGCTAGGGTTATGGCTAGATGTAGGGTTAGGGTTTGGTTTAAGTTAAGGTTTAGGGTTGGGGCTATGGCTCTGTTTTGTATTAAGGCTAGGGCTAGAGTTAGGGCTAATTTTATGATTAGTGTTAGGATTAGGGCTAGTGTTAGTGTTAGGATTAAGCTTAGGTTAGGGTTAGATTTAGAGTTAGGTTTAGATCTAGTATTAGTGTTTAAAATTAGGATAGGTCAAGGGTTAGGGCTAGGGTTAGGGTTCCAGTAAGGGATAGGGTTAGAACTAGGGATAGGGCTAGTGTGAGAGAGTTAGTCTTAGTGCTACGTTTAGGGTTAGGGTTAGGGATAGGGTTTATCTTAGGATTAGGGCTAGGGTTAGGGTTAGAGTTAGGGATAGTTCTAGGTTTATGTTTACAGTAATGGTTAGGCTTTGAGCTAGGGTTCGAACTAAGGCAAGGGTTAGGTTTGGGTTAGGGTTAGTGCTTCACTTAGGGCTAGGTTAAGGCCTAGGATTAGCTCTAGGTTTTGTGTTAGGTTTAGGATTAGGGTTATGGCTGTGGGTAATGTAAGAGCTAGGGTTATGATTAGGGCTAGTTTTAGGGTTAGGGTTATAACTAGGTATAGTGTTAGGTTTAGATTTTCAGTTTGGGTCAGGTTTAGAGGTAGGTTTACCCTTAAAGTCAGGGTAAGTATTTGGATTAGAGTTAGAATTACGGTTACAGTCAGAATTAGGACTAGGATTAGGTCTAGGGGTAGGGTTAGTGTTTGGGTTATGGTAAGGAATATTGTTAGGGCTAGGACTTGGTTTTTGTTTGGTCTAGGGCTAGAGTTTAGGCTAGATTTAGGATTAGGTTTAGGTATAGAACTAGTTTTAGGGTTAGTAGGGCCAGTGTTAGGGTTTTTCTAGGTTTAGGGTCAGGTTTAAACCTAGGGATAGTGTTAGGGTCAAAATAAGGATCAGGTTTAGTATTAGGGTTTGGGATAGAATTAGAGCTAGAATGAGGTCTAGGGTCAGGACTATTAATGGGGTTAGGATTTTGGTTAGCCTAAGGATTAGGAATCAGTCTAGGGTTACCATTAGGTTTAGGGTTTATGGCTAGAGTTATAGTTAGCATTAGGCTTTAAGCTAGATGTAGAGCTCTGATTAGGGCTAGTTTTTGTGTTAGGGTTAGGGCTATGGTTAGGACAATGGCTAATATAAGGTCTAGGCTTACAACTAGGATTAGTTTTAGGGTTAGGTTCGGGGTAGATCTAGTGTTAGTGCTAAGTTTAAGGTTAGGGTGATATTTAGAGCTAGGGTTAGTTTTAGAATATGAGTCAAAGTCAGGTATAGGATTACGACTTAAATAGGGATAAGGTTAATGTTAGGTTTTGGTTTAAGGTTAGGTGGGTATTTAAAGCTAGGGTGAGTGTTAGGATGTGAGGGTCAGAGTTAGTTTTAAGGTTAGGGTTAGGACTCAAATTAAGGCTATTGTTAGGTCTAGGTGTAGTATTAGGGTTTGTTAGGATTACGGTTTTAAGTTAAGGTTTAGGGTTAGGGCTATTGCTCAGTTTTGTTTTACTGCTAGGGTTAGTGTTAGAGCTAGTTTTACAATTAGCATTAGTGTTAGGGTTAGTGTTAGTGTTAGGTTTAGGCTAAGGGTTAAGGTTAGATTTAGAATTAGGGTTAGGAAAGGAGGGAGGGAAGATGGCGCCGAAGGGAGTGCAGCACCCCCGTATACTGCGTCACTAAGCAGGAAAATGACAAGGTAGAATGGCTAAAAGCTAGCTTGTTAGGAATTTCCAGCAAAATTGGGGTGCTCTGAAACCTGGAGGAAGGAAGGATTTCCATCTCATAAGGATCAGCTACTGGGGCGCAAACGCGAGAGATTTGTCCGTACAGAGGGTCATGCTGCTCTATTCAGCAAACTGCCCCGCGGCCAGAGTCTGTGGTACTCGCTGGGAAACTACGATGAGATAACAACGCAAAGATACAGAACTACGGATCCTGCAGGCTCCCGCCAGCTGTGCAAATACTGTACTCAGAGCTGAATTCTGGGCTTGAGACGGGGAAGGAAGCCATCCAATTCGATTCTCCACATCGATCAGACCACAGAGGAAGCCAGTGGCCACCATCTTGGAAAGCTGACATCATCATCTCTGTTTTTGACTGATCGCAGCTCTTTCAGCTATAGAACATTGGGGAAAACTTAAGGCCCCATCCCAGCTCTCCTGTGAGTGTGATAGCCAGACCGAGGGAATCAGGAGAGGCGAGGGAGCCACGGCGCGAGAGCGGTGGCACGGGAGCGGCGGCACAGGAGCTGGCGCCAGCGCCGGCGCAGGAGCCGTGGCACGGGACTCCCACCACCACTCCCACCAGTGCTGACAACTGAGGTCTCTTGCACCAGAAACCGGGGGCGTGGCTACCAGAAGGTAAGCAAATTCCCTGGGGGTTCTAAGCCCCAAGCTCTACAAACTTAGGGTCTGAGGGAGGCAGGCACGGAGAGTGTGCCCAGGCGCTAATGAAAACAAGGCTCCCAGGAGCAGCAGACCTGGTGTGTAGCCAGGATTGTGGTGAGTGTCACAGGTGAGCGGGGCCTGGCTCGAGGAAACACAACAGAAGGCCCTAGACACTCAGGATTGGAGACCCGCCCAGTCTGGGAGGAAGAGCTGCTGCACAGTGACTGGTTCCCTCCTATTGAGAGGAGAAGCTTGACCCAGTGGGCACAGCACCACCTACTGGAAAAGAAGTTGATCAAACTCTATGACTGCATTTATTATTATTATTATTATTATTATTATTATTATTATTATTATTGTTGTTATTTTTTTAATTCAGGGTTTTTTCTCTCTTTTCTTTCATTTGCATTTTCTTTTTTGTGGTTGTTGTTCTTTAACTTTTTTATGTTTTTAATTTTTTTAACCTTTTAAAATTTTTATTGTTATGATTATTTTTTTTTAAATTTTAACTTTCATTTTTTTATTATCATTATTATCTTTTTAAAAAAATTTCTTTCTTTCCCTGTTTTGTATTTTGTTTGTTTGTTTGTTTTTGTCTTTTCATCTCTTTACAATTTTCTTATTCCCCCATTCTTGAGTTTTACTTGCCTACCCTCATTCTCTTTAGTGACTTCTTCCCTTCCCTTCTAATATCTTTCCTCCCATGCATCAAATAAATCTTTAAGAGTCAACAGTAACTCAGCAATCAAACAGAACAATAAGTAATATGAGCAATATAAAAAAGCAAGGAAGAAAGGGAGTACAAACAATGAAGGACAGCCTAAATATCCAGGAGGACCTAGAGTCACCAGAAAAATGGTCATATAAAGAACTCAAGGAACACCTTAGACAGATGGAATGGAACCTTAAAGAGGATACGAGACAGCAAATTCAAACAGTGAAAGAACACATTGAAAATGAGCTACATAAACAGATAAAAGAAGAAGTAAAGCATCTTTACCAGGAGATAGAGATTATTTAAAAAAATCAAACAATAATTCTAGAAATGAAGGAAACAATAAATCAAATAAGAAATTCAATTGAGAGTATTACTAACAGAGTGGAGCAAGTAGAAGCCAGAACGTCAGATAATGAAGACAAAATATATCATCTTGAAAAGAGTCTAGCCAACTCAGAAAGGCTGGTAGAAAATCATGAGAAAAACATCCAAGAGATATGGGATAACATTAAAAAACCAAACATACGAGTCATTGGGATAGAGGAAGGTACAGAGAATCGAACCAAGGGAATGAGTAACCTTCTGAATGAAATAATAACAGAAAACTTTCCAGAAATAAAAAAGGAAACGGATATACAAATTGTAGATGCATACAGAACTCCAAGCACACAAAATCACAGTAGACCAACGCCAAGACACATTGTTATGAAGATAGCCAATATACAGAACAAAGAGAAAATATTAAAAGCTACAAGAGAAAGGAGGCAGATTACATTCAGGGGTAAACCAATAAGGTTAACAACGGATTTTTCATCGCAGACGCTGAAAGCGAGAAGATCCTGGAATAACATATATCAAACACTGAAAGACAATGGATGCCAACCAAGAATTCTGTATCCAGCAAAATTAAGCTTCAGGTATGATAACGAAATAAAAATCTTCCATGATAAACAAAAGCTAAAAGAATTTGCAGCCAGAAAGCCAGCATTACAAAGCATATTGAGCAAAACACTACACGAGGAAGAAATGAAAAACAACAACCAAAACCAACAGTGGGAAGAGCCTCGGTAATGACAGAGGACAGCCGGAAAAGCTAATCATGGAGAAACAAACTAAATTTAAAAAAAAAGAGAGATAAATAATCAAACATGGCTGGCAGTACAAACCATATATCAATAGTAACTCTAAACGTTAATGGCTTAAACTCACCAATAAAGCGACATAGGCTGGTAACATGGATTAAAAAAACAAATCCAACAATATGTTGCCTCCAGGAGACACATCTGATCGGAAAAGACATACACAGGCTGAAGATGAAAGGGTGGGAAAAAATATATCACGCACATGGTCCTCGGAAGCAAGCGGGGTGGCCATCCTCATATCGAATAAAATCAACTTCAAGACTAAGTTAATCCAAAGGGATAAGGAAGGACATTATATACTGTTAAAAGGAACCATTCACCAACAAGACATAACAATTATCAATATTTATGCACCAAATAATGGTGCTGCAACGTTCATAAAACAAATTTTCCTCAAGTTCAAGAATCAAATAGACCACAACACAATAATTATGGGTGACTTCAACACACCTCTCTCACCATTGGACAAATCCTGCAAACAAAAGTTGAATAAAGAGACTATAGAGCTCAATATCACAATCAATGACCTAGACTTAACTGACATATATAGAATATATCAACCATCATCAAGTGGATATACTTTTTTCTCAGCAGCACATGGATCCTTCTCAAAAATAGACCATATATTATGCCATAGGGCAACACTCAGTAAATATAAAGGGGTGGAGATAATACCATGTATTTTATCTGATCATAATGGAATGAAACTGGAAATCAATGATAAAAGAAGGAAGGAAAAACCCTACATCACATGGAAAATGAACAATATGTTACTGAATGATCAATGGGTTACAGAAGACATAAAGGAGGAAATCAAAAAATTCTTAGAGATAAATGAAAACACAGATACAACATATAGGAATCTATGGGACACAATGAAAGCAGTTTTAAGAGTGAAATTCATCGCCTGGAGGTCATTCCTCAAAAAAAGGAAAAACCAACAAATAAATGAGCTCACACTTCATCTCAAAGCCCTAGAAAAGGAAGAGCAAAACAACAGCAAATGTAGCAGAAGGCAAGAAATAATTAAAATCAGAGTGGAAATCAACAAAATTGAAACAAAAGAAACTATTGAAAAAATTAACAAAAATAAAAGTTGGTTCTTTGAAAAAATAAATAAGATCGACAGACCCTTAGGCATGCTAATGAAGAGAAGAAGAGAGAGAACTCAAATTACTAACATATGGGATGAAAAAGGCAAGATCACAACAGATGCTACAGAAATACAGAAGACAATTAGAAATTATTTTGAAAATCTATATTCCAATAAAATAGAAGAGAATGAAGACATCGATAAATTTCTTAAATCCTATGATTTGCCCAGACTGAGTCAGGAGGATACACACAGTTTGAAAAGACCAATATCAATGGATGAGATTGAAGAAGCAATCAAAAGACTACCAACCAAAAAGAGTCCAAGACCGGATGGGTATACAGCAGAGTTTTACAAAATCTTTAAAGAAGAATTAATACCAATACTTTTCAAGTTATTTCAGGAAATAGAAAAAGAGGGAGCTTTGCCAAATTCATTCTATGAGGCCAACATCACCCTGATTCTGAAACCAGACAAAGACACTTCAAAGAAAAAAAACTACAGACCAATATCTCTGATGAACCTTGATGCAAAAATCCTCAATAAAATTCCGGCGAATCGGATACAAAGGCACATCAAAAAAATTGTGCACCATGATCAAGTAGGATTCATCCCTGGGATGCAAGGCTGGTTCAATATATGGAAAAAATAAATGTTATTCAACACATAAATAGACTTAAAGATAAGAACCACATGATCATCTCGATAGACGCAGAAAAAGCATTCGACAAAGTACAGCATCCCTTTATGTTCAAAACATTAGAAAAACTAGGGATAACAGGAACTTTCCTCGACATTGTAAAAGCTATCTATGCTAAGCCTAGGCTAGCATCATTCTAAATGGAGAAAAATTGAAGGCATTTCCTCTAAAATCAGGAACAAGACAGGGATGCCCTCTATCACCACTTCTATTCAATATAGTTCTCGAAACACTGGCCACAGCAATTAGACGAAAGAAATTAAAGGCATAAAAATAGAAAAAGAAGAAATTAAATTATCACTGTTTGTGGATGACATGATTCTATACCTAGAAGACCCAAAAGGGTCTACAAAAAAAACTACTAGAACTAATAAATGAATTCAGCAAAGTGGCAGGATATAAAATCAACACGCATAAATCAAAAACATTTCTGTATATCAGCGACAAAACTTCTGAATCAGAAATGAGGAAAAACACCCCATTCACAATATCCTCAAAAAAAAATAAAATACTTGGGAATCAACCTAACAAAAGAGGTGAAAGACTTATACAATGAAAACTACAGAACCCTAAAGAGAGAAATAGAAGAAGATCTTAGAAGATGGAAAAACATACCCTCTTCATGGATAGGCAGAACTAACATCATCAAAATGGCGATATTACCAAAAGTTCTCTATAGATTTAATGCAATGCCAATCAAAATCCCAACGGCATTTCTTGTAGAAATAGAGAAAGCAATCATGAAATTCATATGGAAAAATAAAAGACCCAAAATAGCAAAAGCAATTCTAAGCAGAAAGTGTGAATCAGGCAGTATAGCGATACCAGATTTCAAACTATATTACAGAGCAATTGTAACAAAAACAGCATGGCACTGGTACCAAAACAGGCAGGTGGACCAATGGTACAGAATAGAGGACACGGAGACTAATCCACAAAGCTACAATTATCTTATATTTGATAAAGAAGCTAAAAGCATGCAATGGAGGAAGAATAGCATCTTCAACAAATGGTGTTGGGAAAACTGGAAATCCATATGCAACAAAATGAAACTGAATCCCTTCCTCTCACCATGCACAAAAGTTAACTCAAAGTGGATCAAGGAATTAGATATCAAATCAGAGACTCTGTGTCTGATAGAAGAAAAAGTTGGCTCCGATCTACATATTGTGGGGTCGGGCTCCAAATTCCTTAATAGGACACCCATAGCACAAGAGTTAATAGCAAGAATCAACAAATGGGACTTACTTAAACTGAAAAGTTTTTTTCTCAGCAAGAGAAATAATAAGAGAGGTAAATAGGAAGCCTACATCATGGGAACAAATTTTTACTCCTCACACTTCAGATAGAGCTCTAATATCCAGAGTATACAGAGAACTCAAAAAATTAGACAATAATATAACAAATAACCCAATCAATAAATGGGCCAAGGACCTGAACAGACACTTCTCAGAGGAGGACATACAATCAATCAACAAGTACATGAAAAAATGCTCATCGTCTTTAGCAGTCAGGGAAATGCAAATCAAAACCACCCTAAGATACCATCTCACTCCAGTAAGATTGGCAGCCATTAGGAAGTCAAACAACAACAAGTGCTGGCGAGGATGTGGGGAAAAGGGTAGTCTGGTACATTGCTGGTGGGACTGCAAACTGGTGCTGCCAATTTGGAAAGCAGTATGGAGATTCCTGGGAAAGCTGGGAATGGAACCACCATTTGACCCAGTCATTGCCCTTCTTGGTCTATTCCCTGAAGACCTTAAAGGAGCATACTACAGAGATACTGCCACATCGATGTTCATAGCAGCACAATTCACAATTGCTAGACTGTGGAACTAACCCAGATGCCCTTCAATAGATGAATGGATAAAAAAAATGTGGCATTTATACACCATGGAGTATTACGCAGTGCTAAGAAATGACAAAATCATAGAATTTGCAGGGAAATGGATGGCATTAGAGCAGATTATGCTTAGTGAAGTTAGCCAATCCCTAAAAAACAAATACCAAATGTCTTGTTTGATATAATGAGAGCAACTAAGAACAGAGCAGGGAGGAAGAACAGGAAGAAAAGATTAACATTAATCAGAGACATGAGGTGGGAGGGAAAGGGAGAGAAAAGGGAAATTGCATGGAAATGGAGGGAGACCCTCAATGTTATACAAAATTACATATAAGAAGTTGTGAGGGGAAGGGGAAAATAAACAAGGAGGGAGATGAATTACAGTAGATGGGATAGAGGGAGAAGATGGGAGGGGAGGGGAGGGAGGATAGTAGAGGATAGGAAAGGTGGCAGAATACAACAGTTACTAATAGGGCATTAGGTAAAAATGTGGATGTGTAACCGATGTGATTCTGCAATCTGTATTTGGAGTAAAAATGGGAGTTCATAATCCACTTGAATCTATTATATGTTATAGGAGATGTCAAGAGCTTTGTAATATTTTGAGGAACCAATAAAAAAAACAGAAAAAAAATAGAATTAGGGTTAGATCTAAGGTTAGGGCTAGGACTAAGGATAAAGCTAGGGTTAGGGGTAGGGTTAGGGTTATGGTAAAAGAGAACTAGCGATAAGGCTAGTGAGAGAATTAGTCTTTGGGATAAACTTAGAGTTAGGGTTAGTGATAGGGCTAAATTAGGGCTAGGATTAGGGTTAGAGTTAGTGTTCAGCTTAAGCATAGAGTTAGGGTTAGATGTAGGATTAATTTTAGGGTAAGGGATTGTGTTAGAGCTATGTTTAGAGGTAGGGTGATATTTAGAATTAGGGTTAGGGTTAGGGTATTGATTAAGGTTAAGTTTAGGGCAAAATAAGGGCTAGGGTTTGTTTTATGGTTAGGCCTAGGATTAGAAGTATGGCTAATTTCAGGTCTAAAATTATGTTTAAATATAATTTTAGATTTAGGATTATGGCTACGCCTCATGTAAGATTTAGGTTAGGGTCAGGTTTAGGACTAGGTGTATTATTAAGGTCAAGGTCTGGGTTAGTGTTTGGGATAGGTTAAGTCTTAAAGTTAGGGATAAAATTAGCTATAGGATTAGGGTTAAGGTAATGTTAGGCTTAATATTAGGATTCATGTTAGGTTTAGGGACATGGATAGGGATAGGATTAGAGATAGGGTTAGTTTTAGGCCTAGGGTTAGCATTAGGGTAAGGGTTAGGGTTGTGATAATGAATAGAGTTAGAGCTAGGGTTTGAGCTAGGCTTATGGTTATGATTAAGGCTAGGGTTAGGGTTAGGGTTAAATCTCAGGTGAGGGTTCAGATTAAGGCTAGGTTTTGTGTTAAGTTAGTGCTAGGGTTAGGGTTATGGATAATGTAAGTACCAGCGTTATGATTAGGGCTAATTTTAGGGTTGAGATAAGGGCTAGGTTTAGTGTTAAGGTTAGGTTTAAGGTTAGGGTGATGTTCAGAGCTAGGGTTAGTGTTAGTGTTAGTGTCAGAATCAGGTTCAGGGTTAGTTTTAGGGTTTGGCTTAAAATTTGAATTAGGGCTAGGTTTAGGGGTAGGTGTATGGTTAGGGTTTGGTTTAGTTTAAGGGTTACTGTTAGAGCTATGGCTCAGTTTTGTTTTAGGGCTAGGGTTAGGGTTAGGGATAGTTTTAGGATTAGTGTTAGGCTTAGGGCTAGTGTTAGGGTTAGGCTTAGGCTTCAGATTAGGGTTAGATTTAGAGTTAGATTTTGATCTAAAGTTAGTTCTAGGGCTATGTATAGAGCAAGGGTTAAGACTGGGTATAGGGCTAGGGTTAGGGTTATGGTAAGTGATAGGTTTAGAACTAGTGATAAAATAGTGTGAGAGTCAGAGTTAGTTTTAGGTCTAGGGTTAGGTTTAGGGTTAGGGATAGGGCGGAATTATGGCTAAGATTAGGGCTAGGGTGAGTATTAGAGTTAGGGCTAAGGTTAGGGTTAGGGTTAGGAATAAGGCTAGGCTTAGGGCTAGGATAAGGACTGGGACTTTTGTCAGGTTTAGGGCTAGGATTAGGACTAGGGCTAATGTCAGGTCTAGGGTTACAGTTGAGGATAGTTTTAGGATTATGTTTGTGGCTAGGTCTAAAGTAAGGGTTAGGTTTAAGGTAAGGTTCAGGTTTAAAGCTAGGGGAATTATTAGGGTCAGGTTCAGAGTTAAAGTTTGGTTGAGTTTAGGATTTAGGGTTAGGGCTCAAATTAGCATTAGGGTCAGTGTTAGGGTAATGATAGTTTTGGTTAGAATTCAGGTTAGGTTTAGGGTAATTGATAGGGTTAGGGTTAGCAATAGTGTTAGTGTTAGGTCTAGGGTTAGCATTAAGGTAGGGGTAATGGTTAGAATAATGGATAGGGTTAGAGTTTAGGTTAGGGCTAGGATTATGTTTAGGAATAGATCTTGAGTTTGGGTTAGGGTTAGGGTTAGAACTAGGGTTAGTGTTAGGGTTATGTTTAGCATAAGGGTTAAGTTTTGAGCTAGGGTTAGGCCTAGGGCGAGGTTTAGGTCTAGAAATGGGTCTAGGAATAAGATTACAGTACAGTTAGGGTTAGAGTTATGATTAGGGATAGCGTCATCATTAGGAGTAGGGTTAGGGTTAGAGTAATGGATATGGCTAGATGTTGGTATAGAGTTTCGGTTAGTGTTAGATTGATGTTTAGGTATAGGGTTAGGGCTATGGTTATATTTAGGTTTATGGAAAGGGTTAGGGTTTGTGCAAGAGTTAGGTCTATGTCGAGTGTGAGGTTTAGGGTTAGGTCTAGGGGTTAGTTTTTTGGTTAGGTTTAGAGTTGTGGTTAGGTCTAGGGTTATCAATAAGTTTAGGGTTAGGTTTAGGGTACAAAGGTTTAGAGCCAGGTTTAGAGCTAGGGTTAAGTTTAGGAATAGGGCTAGTGTTAGGGGTATATTTAGGGATAGGTGTAGGTTTATGTTTAAGGTAAGGGTTAAGCTTTGAGCTAGGGTTAGGACTAATCAAGTATTAGGTTAGGGTTAGGGTTAGGGTTAAGCTTAGAGCTATGTTTAGGCCTAGAATTAGCTCCAGGTTTTGTGTTAGGTTTAGGCCTAGGGTTAGGGCTGTGGGTAATGTAAGAGCTATAGTAACAATTATGGCTAGTTTTAGGGTTAGGGTTATGGCTAGGTCTAGTGTTAGGTTTAGATATTCGGTTAGGGTTAGGGTTAGAGGTAGGTTTACTGTTAAAGGCAGGGCCAGTGTTCGAGTTAGAATTAGAGTTAGGGTTACAGCCAGAATTAGGACTAGTATTAGGTCTAAGGGTAGGGTTAATTTGGGGTTAGATTCAGGGTTATTGTTAGGGCTAAGGCTAGGTTTTTGTTTGGTCTAGGGCTAGAGTGAAATCTAGATTTAAGATTAGGCTTAGGTCTAGTGCTAGGGTTAGGGTTTGGTCTAGGGTTAGCGTCAGGTTATACCTAGGAATAGTTTTAGAGTCAGAATACAGGTCAGGATTAGAATTTGGGTTTGGGATAGGGTTAGAGCTAGAGAGAGGGCTAGGTTTAGGGCTATTAATAGGGTTAGGGTTTTGGTTAGCCTAAGAATTAGGGATAGGTCTAGGGTTAATATAGGGTTAGGGTTTCACTTAGGATAAAGCATAGGCTTAGAGCTAGGGTTAGGGCTAGTGTTAGGATTAAAATTAGGATTAAATCTAGGTTTACGTCTCAAATTAGGGCTAGTTTTTGTGTTAGAGTTAGGACTAGGATTAGGGCAATGGCTAATGTAAGAACTAGTGTTACAATTAGAGTTGGGGTTAGGGATAGGTCTAGTGTTATGGTTAGGTTTAAAGTTAAGGTGATATTTATAGCTAGGGATAGTGTTAGGATATGAGTCAGGGACAGTGTTAGTTTTAGGGTTAGGGTTAGGACTCAAATAAGGGCTAGGATTACTGTTAGGGTTCGGTTTAAGTTGAGGGCAGTGTTTAGAGCTAGGGTGACTCTTAAAATATGGGTTGGATCAGGGTTAGTTTTAAGGTTAGGGTTAGGACTTGAGCTAAGGCTAGGGTTACTGGTAGAGCTCTGTTTAAGTTTAGGGTGGTGTTTAGGGCTAGAGTGAGTGTTAGGATATGAGTCAGGGTCAGGGTTAGTTTAAGGTTAGGGTTATGACTCTAATTAGGGCTAGGGTTAGGTCTACGTGCAGTGTTAGGGTTTAGATTAAGTTAAGGTTTAAGGTTAGGGCTATTGCTCAATTTTGTTTTAGTCTTAGGCTTAAGGTTAGGGCTAGGTATAAAATTAGTATTAGGGTTAGGCATAGTGTTAGTGTTAGGCTTAGGATTAGGCTTAGGTTAAGATTTGGAGTAAGGGTTACATCTTAATAGAGATATTTAGGGTTTGTGATAGGGTTAGGGTTAGGCCTAGGATTGGCATTAGAAATAGGGTTATCATATGGGTAATGTATAGGGTTAGAGTAGGGTTATAGTTAGAATTAAGTCTAGAATTAAGGTTAGCATTTGGATTAGGGCTAGTAACCCTAGCTTAGAGTAGGGTTACAATTAGGTTTAGTGTAAAGGTAAGGTTTTGAGCTAAGGTTAGTTCTAGGGTGAGGGTTAGTTTTAGTGTTAGGTCTAGGGTGATGGTTATAGTAATGGTCAGGGTTAGGTTTAGGGTTAGGTCTAGGGTTTTCATTAGAGTTAGGTTTAGGTTTAGGGTAATAGATCAGATTATACTTAAGGTTAGCTTTAGGGTTAAGATTAGCTTTAGTTTTAGGGCTAGGGTTTATTATTATTGGGTTTAGGGTAAGGGTTAGGGTTTGAGTTAGGGTGAGGGTTATGGCAAGGATTAGGTTTAGGGTTAGGTCTAGATTTAGGTATATGGTTTGGGTTAGGGTTTCAGTTAGGGTTAGGGCTAGGATTATCATTAAGATTTGGGTTAGAATTAGGGTAATTGTTGGAGTTAGGGCTAGGGTTAAGGTTAGGATTAGGGCTAGGGTTAGGGTTATTTTTAGTGAAAGAGCTAGGGTTATGTTTAGGCTAAGGTTTAGGCTTTGAGCTAGGGTTAGGACTAAGGTGAGGGTTAGGGTTAGAATTAGGGTTATACTTAGGGTAGATTTAGGCCTCTGATTAGGACTAGGTTTTGTGTTAGGTTTAGGCCTAAGTTTAGTGCAATGGGTAATGTAATATCTAGGGTTATATGTACGGTAGTTTAAGGGATAGGGTTATGGCTAGGTCTAGTGTTAGGTTTATATTTTGGTTTAGGGTCAGGTTTTTAGCTAGGTTTATTGTTAGTGTCAGTGTCAGTGTTCAGGTTAGAGTTAGGGTTAGGGTGAAAGCCAGAATTAGGACTAGGGTTAGGTCTAGGGGTAGTGTTAATGTTTGGTTAAGTTAAGAGTTATTCTTAGGGCTGAGACTAAGTTTTTGTTTAGGTCTAGGTCTAGAGTTATCGCTAGATTTAGGATTAGGCTTAGGTCTAGGGCTAGTGTTAGGCTTAGATTTAGATAAAAGTTTACTGGTAGGGCTAGATTCAGGATTCAGTTTAGGGTAAGGGTAAGGTTTAGACTATAATTAGTGCTAGGGTCAGAATAATGGTGAAAGTTAGGGTTAGGTTTTGGGTTAGGGTTGGAGCTAGAATGAGGGATGGGTTAGGACTAGTAATAGGGTTAGTGTTTGGTTTAGTCTAAGGATTAGGATTAGGAGTAGGATTAGCATTGTGGATAGGATTTGGCTTAGGATAAGGGATAAGGTTAGAGATAGAGTTAGGGCTAGTGTTAGGGTTAGGGTTAGGGTTAGGGCTAGGGTGAGGGTTAGGTTTAGATTTAAATCTAGTGTTAGGGCTCAGACTAGGGCTATTTTTGTGTTAGAGTTAGATCTGGGGTTGGGGCTATGGCTAATGTAAGAGCTAGGGTTATGATTAGGGTTAATTTTAGGGTTAGTGTTTGGGTGAGGTCTAGTGTTAGCATTAGCTTTAGGGTTAGGATGATATTTAGAGCTAGGGTTAGTGTTTGGATATGAGTCTGGGTCACGGTTACTTTTAGTCCTAGGACTCAAATTTGAGCTGTGACTAGTTGTAGGGTAAGGGTTTGATTTTGGCTAAGGTTTAGGGTTAGAGCAATAGCTCGGTTTTCTTTTAGGGCTAGGGCTAAGGTTAGAACTAGTTGTAGGATTAGCAATAGTGTTCAGCTAGTGGTATGGTGAGGTTTAGGCTTAAGGTTAGGGTTAGATTTAGAGTTATGGTTAGATCTAGGGTTAGGGCTATGCCTGGGTTAGGGCTAAGTTTAGGGCTAATGTCAGGGTTATGGTAATGGATAGGGTTTGAAATAGAAATAGGGCTAGGTTGAGAATTTTTAGTCTTTGGGCTAAGGTTAGGGGTTCGGTTAGGGTTAGCGCTAAATTATGGCTAGGATTAGTGCTAGGTTTCGTGTTAGGGTTAGGCCTATGGTTAGGGCTACAGTTAGGGTTATTGTTAGGTTTAGGTTTAGGGTTAGTTTTAGCAGAAAAGCTAGTTGTTAGAGCTAGTTTTATGGTTACCATTAGGGTTATAGCTAGGTTCAGGGGTAGGGCAAGAGTTCAAATTAGGGATAGGGTTAGGGTGAGGGTTCGGGTTAGGATTAAGGTAAGTTTAGGGCTAGGATGAGGGCTAGGGTTTTTGTTTAGGTTAGGCCTATATTAGGGCTAGGGCTAATATGAAGTCTAGGGTTATTATGGTTAGGGATAGTTTCAGGTTTAAGTTTATGGCTAGGTATAGTGTAAGGATTAGGTTGAGGGATAGGGTCACTTTTAGAACTAGGGTATTGTTAGAGCCAGGGTCATGTTTAGGGTTTGTTTAGGTTAATGTTTAGTGTTAGGGCTCAAATTAGCGTAAGGGTTAGGTTTAGGATTAGGGTAATGGATATGGTTAGGTTTAGGTTTCAGATTATGTTTAGGTTAATGGATATGGTTAGGGTTATAAATAAGGTTAGTGTTGTCCTAGGGTTAGCATTAGGGTTAGGGTTAGGGTTAAGGTAATGGATAAAATTAGAGGTAGGGTTAGGGCTAGGATTATGGTTAGGATTAAGGCTAGGTTTAGGATTAGGTTTAGGTTTAGGATTAGGGTTAAAGCTAATATTAGGGCTCAGATTAGGGCCTAATTTTA
Organism: Callospermophilus lateralis; assembly: GCF_048772815.1. Classification (NCBI taxonomy): domain Eukaryota; kingdom Metazoa; phylum Chordata; class Mammalia; order Rodentia; family Sciuridae; genus Callospermophilus; species Callospermophilus lateralis. Next base: position 76,755,858 of record NC_135318.1, on the reverse strand, counting down.
GATAAGGTTAGGGCTGTTGTTAGGACTATCCCTAATGTAAGATCTAGGGTTATTATTATGGTGAAATTTAGGGTTAGTGTTTGGCCTAGGTCTAGTGTTAGCATTATTTTTAGGGTTAGTGTGATATTTAGAGTTAGAGTTAGTGTTAGGTTATAAGTAAGGGTCAGGGTTAGTTTTAGGCCTAGGACTCAAATTAGAGTAAGGAGGTTATGGTTAAGTGTAGGATTAGGGTTTACTAGTTAAGGTGTAGGGTTAGGACAATGGCTCTGATTTGTTTTAGGGCTAAGGCTAGGGTTAGGTCTACTTTTAGGATTAGCAATAGTGTTAGGTCTAGTGTTAGGGTGAGGTTTAGGCTTAGGGTTAGGATTAGATTTAGAGTTATAGTTAGGTCTAGGGATTAGTCTAGGGCTAGGATTAGGGCTAAGGTTAGGGCTTGTGTTAGGGTTATGGTAACTGATAGGGTTAGAACTAGAAATAGGGCTAGGGCGAGTGTTAGAGTTAGTTTTAGGCCTAGGGTTAGGGGTAGGGCTGGGTTAGGGCTAAATTAGGGCTAGGATTAGTTCTAGGGTTAGTGTTAGGGTTAGGCCTATGGTTAGGGCTAGAGTTAAGGTTAGTGTTAGGGTAAGGGTTAGGGATAGAGTTAGGGGAAATGATGGGGTTATAGCTAGATTCAGGGCTAAAGTGAGGGTTAAAATCAAGGGTAGGGTAGGGGTAGGTTTCAGGTTTGGATTAAGGCTAGGTTTAGGGCTAGGATGAGGACTAGGGTTTGTATTAGGATTAGGGCTAGTATTAAGGCTAGGGCTAATGTCAGGTCTAGGTTTATGGTTAGGGTTAGTTTTAGGGTTAGGATGTGGCTAGGTCTAGTGTAAGGGTTAGGTTTAGGATAAAGGTCAGGTTTAGACCTAGGAATATTATTAGGTCAGGGTAATGGTAGAGTTTGGTTTACGTTAAGGTTTAGAGTTAAGTTTTGATTTAGTGTTAGGGTTAGGGTTAGGATTAGGGTAATGGATAGGGTTAGGTTTAGGGTTCAGGTTAGGTTAGAATAATGGAAAAGCTTAATGATAGGGATAGGGTTAGCATTAGGCCAAGGGTTAGCATTTAAGTTAGGCTTATCTTTAGGGTAATGGATAAGGTTAGAGCTAAGGTTAGGGCTAGGGTTAAGGTCAGAATTAGGGTAGTATAGGGTTAGGCCTAGGGTTAATGTTTGGGTTAGGTTTAGGGTAAGTGTTAACATTAGAGCTAGGAATAGGGCTAGAGTTAGGGTTAGGTCTAGTGTTACAGTTAGGGTTACAATTAGGGCTAGGTTTAGGGCTAGGATAATGGCTAGTATTGTAGGATGTTTATGGCTATAATTAGGGCTATGAGTAATGTAAGAGCTAGGGTTATGTTTATGACTAGTTTTAGGGTTAGGGTTATGGATAAGTCTAGTGTTATGATTAGGTTTTGGGTTAGGATAAGGTTTAGAGCTAGGGTTTGGGTTATGGTAAGAGTCATTATTTGGGTTAGGGTTAGGTTTATGGTTAGGGCCAGAATTAGGACTAGCATTGGGTCTAGAGATAGGGTTAGACTTTGCATTAGGTTTAGGGTTATTGATAGGGCTAGTGCTAGGTTTTTGTTTAGGGCTAGGGCTAGATTTATGACTCTATTTAGGATTAGGTTTGGTTCAGTGCTAGTGTTATGGTTAGGTTTAGGTATAGTTTTACCAGTAGGGGTACTGTTAGTGTTCCATTTAGGGTTGGGGTCAGGTTTAGACCTAGGGTTACTGTTAATGTCAGAATAAGGGTCAGGGTAAAGGTTTGGGTTTGGGTTGGGGTTGGAGCTAGAATGAGGGCTAGAGTTAGGACTAGTAATAGAGTTAGGGTTTGGGGTAGGCTAAGGATTAGGGTTAGGACTAGGGTAGAATTAGGATGAGGGTTTAGCTTAGGGTAAGGGATAGTTTTATAGGTAGGGTTAGGGTTTGTTTTAGGGTTAGATTTAGGGCTTGGTTAGGGTTATTGTTAGGGTTAAGGCTCAAATTACGGCTAGAATTTGTGTTAGTATTAGGGCTATGAGTAATGTAAGAAGTAGGTTTCTGATTAGAGCTAGTTTTAGGATTAGCATTAGGATAACATTTAGAGCTAGGGTTACTTTTAGGGTCTGAGTTGGAGTCAGGGTTATTTCTAGGGTTAGGGTTAGAGCTCAAATTAAAGCTAGGTTTAGGGCTAGGTGAAGGGTTAGGGTTTAGTTTAGGTTAAGGTTTAGGGTTATGGTTAAGGCTCGGTTTTGTTTTAGGACTAGGGTAGGGTTAGGGCTAGTTTTCCAATTAGCATTAGGGTTAGGGCTAGTATTAGGGTGAGGTTTGTGCTTAATGTTAGGGTTAGATTCGTATTTAGGGCTACAGTGAAGGTTGGGCCTAGGGTTGGGTCTAGGGATAGGGCTAAGTTTTGGTTTATGATAGATTTAGAATTGGGCTAGGGCTAGGGCAAGAATTAGACTTAGTCTTAGGGCTAGGGCTAGGGTTATGTTTAGGGTTAGTCTAAATCAGGGCTAAGTTTAGTCCTAGGGTTATTATTAGGTTTAGGCCTAGGTTTAGGGGTAGTGTTAGGGGTAGCGTTAGGCTTATGGTAAAGTATAATGTTACAGCCATGTTTAGGGCTAGGGCAAGGAATAAAATTAGGGTTAGGGCTAGGGTTAAGATTAGGATTAGAATTTATGCTAGGATTAGAGCTAGGGTTTGTGTTAGGTTTATAGCTAGGGCTAATGACAGGTCTAGTGTTATAGTTAGAAATAGTTTTAGGGTTAGGTTTATGGCTAGGTCTATTGTAAGGGTGAGGTTGACAGTTGGGGTCAGGTTTACAGCTAGCGTATTATTAGGGTCAGAGTCAGGGTTAGGGTATGGGTTAGGTTCACATTTAGGGTTAGGGCTCAAGTTAGCATTAGGGTTAGTGTTAGCATAATGGATATGGTTAGATTTAGGATTCAAGTTAGATTTCAGGTAATGGATAGGGTTAGGGTTAGTGATAGAGTTAGGGTTAGGACCAGGGATAGAATTCGGTTAGGTTTATGGTTAAGCTAATGGATAGGATTAGAGCTGCAGTTAGAGCTAGGGTTATGGTTAGGTTATGGCTATGATTAGGGTAAGGCCTTGGGTTAGAATTTGGTTAGGGTTATGGTTAGGATAATGGATAGTATTCGAGCTAGGGTTAGGTCTAGGTTATGGTTAAAATAAGGGCTATGGTTTAGGTTAGGTCATGGTTAGGGTAACGAATAAGATTAGAACTGTGGTTAGGGCTAGGGTTATGGTTAGGTTAGGATTATGATTAGTGTTAGGTCTTGGGTTAGAATTTGGTTAGGGTTATGGTTAGGGTTATGGATAGGATTCGAGCTAGGTTTAGGGCTAGGGTTATGGTTAAGATTAGGGCTATGGTTCAGGTTAAGTTTTGGGTTACTACAAGGTTTAGGATTAGGGTTAGGTTTAGGTTAAGTGTTAAGGCCCGAGTTAGGGTTAGGGTTAGTGTTAAAGCTAGGGTGAGGGTGCAGATTAGGGCTAGGTTTTGGGTTAGGTTAGGGCTAGGGTAGCACGAAGTCTAATGTAAGATCTAGGGTTATGAATAGGGCTAGTTTTAGGATTAGTGTTAAATCTAAGTCTAGTGTTAGTGTTAGGTTTAGGTTCAAGGTGATGATTAGAGATAGGGTTACTGTTAGGGTCAGAGACAGGATCAATGTTACCTTTAAGGTTAGGCATAGGACTCGAATTATGGCTAGGGTTAAGGCTAGGTGTAGTGTTAGGGTTTGTGTTAGGTTTAGGGTAAGAATTAGAGGTAGAGCTAATGTCAGGTCTAGGGTTAGGGTTAGTGCTATGGCTCAGTTTTGTTTTAGAGCTAGGGCTAAGGTTAGGGCTAGCTTTAGGATTAGCAATAGTGTCAGGGCTAGTGCTAGGGTAAGATTTAGGCTTTGATTTTTTTTTATATGGTTAGATATAGGTTTAGGGCTAGTGCTAGGATTAGGGTAAGGTTAAGGCTCGTGTTAGGGTTACAGTAATGGATAGGGTTAGAACTAGAAATAGGTCTAGGGTGACAGGTAGAGTTAGTCTTTGGGCTAGGGTTAGGGGTAGGTTTAGGGTTAGGGCTAAATTAGAGCTAGGATTAGTGCTAGGGTTAGTGTTAGGCTTAGGCCTAGCATTAGGGCTAGAATTAGGGTTAGAGTTAGGGAAAAATGGGGTTATAACTAGGTTTCGGGATAGGGCAAGGTTATCCTTAAGGTTAGGGTACAGTTTAGGATTAAAGCTAGGTTTAGGGCTAGGATGAGGGTTTATGTTAGGGCTAGGGATAGGATTAGGGCTAGGGCTAATGTCAGGTCTACATTATGGTTAAGGATAGTTTTAGGGTTAGGTTATGGCTAGGTCTAATGTAAGGGTTAGGTTTAGGGTACAAGTCAGGTTAAGAGCTAGGTGTATTATTTGGGTCAGGTTCAGGGTTAGGGATAGGTTTAGGTTAAGGTCTAGGGTTAAGGCTCGAATTAGCATTAGGTTTTGTGTAATGGATTGGGTTATATTTAGGGTTCAGATTAGGTTTAGGGTTTTGAATTGTGTTAGGGATAGCTATAGGGTTAGGTTTAGTCCCATTGTTAGCATTTGGATTAGGTTTATGTTTAGGGTAATGGATAGGATTACAGCTGGGTTGGACCTAGGTTTATGGTTAGGATTAGGGCTAGAGTTAGAGTTAAGGTTAGCGTTAGGCCTAGTGTTAGGGGTAGGATTAGGGTAAGTGTTAGGGTTTGAGCTAGGTTTGGGGAGAGGGCAGGTTTAGGGTTAGAGCAGGTCTTGGGTAAAGGTTACGGTTAAGGATATGGTTAGCATTAGGGTTAGGGTTAGGGTAATAAATAGAGTTAGAGCTACGGTTTGGGCAATGGTTACAGTTTATATTAGGGTTAAAGTTAGGGTTAGGGATAGGGCTATGTTAATATTTAGGTTTAGGTATAGAGCTAGGTTTAGAGGTAGTGATAGGGTTAGAGTTACTTTATTCAAATTTCTTTGATACAATCCAGGATTCATCTTTAACTAACCTTACTCTGTTCCCCAGGTTTAGTCCTTTTGGTTCAACTGTTTGGTGTCAGGAACAGTTAATATTTTCATTTTACTTCATTTTGACCTACATGAGTAAATGGAAATAAACTTGAAAATCAAACAGGTTCATGCTAGCTGCTTGAAACTGCACACACACTCTCAATTCTTTGTGGGGACACTGTGGTATGTTCCTTGTGACTTTAGGCCTAAGCTGAAGTATGCAAAAACAACTTTATCCAAGAGCCCTTTAGTAGTAAGCAGGGAAATATACATGCACTGATATTCCTCCCATAATTATTTGATCAGATTTGTTTGATACTGTGTAGGATTCATTAATTAGCTTGCTTGACAAAGCTTTCCAGCTGTGAGTCTTCTAGGATCAATGGTTCTCTAATCAGGTTAAGGTTACTGTTAGGTTTAGGTTTAGGGTTAGGGTTAGATGTCGTGTTAGGATGAGAGTTAGTTTTGTTCAAATTTCATCGATACTTGGAAGGAGTCATCTTTTACCTAGCCTTAATATGCTCCCCAGGATTGGGCCTTCTCATTTCAATGGTTTGCTATCAGGAACACTCTGTATTTTAAGGTTTCACTTCATATTGACCCATATAGGTAAATTAAAATTGAGGTTAAAATCAAACCGGGTTGATGCTAGCTGCTTAAAACTTCAGAAACTGAAACAGTTCTCTGTGGTAACTCTCTGCTTTGTTCCTTGTGAAAGTAGCCCTAAGATGGAGATGGTAAAAACTGTTGAGAGCCATAGCCAAGTAGGAATGACGCATGGCAATTTCCTTGTCAGCCTACCCCATGTTGCTTAGAGGGAGGACTCTCCATTGTGGAAATGGGCTTGCCTTGGACCCAGGTCATTTGCAGAGACATTGCATGAATGTTTGAGAAAGGTGACCCTGCTCAAGGACTAGGGCAGATCCGGGTTTAGGGTGGTTCCAGGTTTAGGGTGTGGATCCTGCTGGGAATAGGGCAGTTCCAGGTTTAAGGTGATTCCTGCTGGGAATAGGGCATACCCTGATGCCTCATGCACCCACCCGCTCCTTGAGTTCCAGTTGAGTTCTCACGGGATTCAGAGAGTATTTGGGATTCAGAGCCCGGTAGAGAGTGTGGATTTTCCCAGAATGTGTGTGTAGAGTGCTGGTGACAGTTCGAGAATAAAGAGTTGCTGTTTGATCTACAAGGTGAGTAGTGGCTCAGTTATTTTGTGCCCAGCCAGACTGCAGCATTTGGTGGTTCGTGCGGGGAATGTCTGAAGCTTGGAGGTAAGTGAAATTGCTCGCCCCTGAGGGAAGGTGAGAGAATGGGTGACCATATTAAAAAAAAATGTGTTCTTGTTTTGATTTATTTTGTTTTTGTTTCAAGCTGCCTATCCCTAGAAATTTCTCAGGCAAACTGGGAAAAATGGTTGGCTCAAGGTCTGAAGTTTGTCGGCCCTGAGGAAGAGAATCGATACAATGATTTTTTATTCCATTTTTGTTTCATTCAGTTTCGGTTTTTGTTTTGTGTTATCTTATTGGGTTGTGTTATCTTTATAGTAGATTAGAAATTATTAGAAATCAAGCTGAAAGAGTGTTAAGTAAATTGTTAGAGGTTCAGACCATGGAGAAAGACATTTTAGATCAAGCAAAAGAGAAGGTCTCTCGAGCTAGTCAGACAGAGGAAGAAAATTTAAAGGAAAAAAGCTTAGAGGAGAAACAGCTATTAGGTAAAAAGCTACAACAGGAGGCTGCTACTAACTCGGTTCTATCACCAGAGGGCATAATTCAACCAACAGCTCCACCTATGGAGACAGCTGAGTGGCCCTCAACCCAAATAGTTGATAAATGGAATCCTGAGACAGGACCTCAAAGATTAGCATGCCCTGTACTTGAACAGGTAGGAGGGCAACGAATTCACCGTGCTTTAGATTTCAAAACAGTGAAGCACTTAAAGGAAGCTGTAACAACCTATGGTCCCCAAGCACCCTTCACGGTAAGCATGGTCGAATCCATTACCAACTTGGACATGACGCCAGCAGATTGGGCTAGCATGTGTAAAACTGTGCTAAATGGAGGATGATATTTGTTATGGTTGGAAGGTTGCCAATGAGGAATTTTGCACGCAGACAGCTAGGAGAAATGCAGCAGCCAGTTACCCTCAAAGAAATCTAGATATGTTGTTAGGAAAAGGACCTTATGGGGGTCAATGGCAACAAATTGAATATTATCCTGCTATATATGTACAAATTGCTGGAGACGCAGTTAGGGCATGGAAGACTTTACAAGGACATGGAGATTTACAAGGTCAGCTATCTAAGGTAATACAGAGAACTAATGAATCTTACGCTGAATTTGTAGATAGGCTTGTTCAAACAGCTTCCAGAATTTTGGGGGATACAGAACAGGAAATGCCATTAATAAAACAACTGGCTTATGACCAAGCAAATCGTTGCTGCAGAGAGGTCATTAGACCATGGAGACATGAAGATTTAAACACATATAATAAATTATGTAAAGACATTAATGAACAAGGGCAAGTCTTGGCAGCTGCAGTACAACAGGCTTTAGATGCCAGGCCAAAAACACGCTACAATTGTGAACAAAAAGAACATTTTTTAAAGGAGTTGCCCCATAGGAGGAGAGTTTAACAAAGCTTGGTATCAAAGGAATAGAATACTGGGTATTTGCCCACGATGCCGTAGAGGGAGACATTGGGCTAATGAACGCCGTTCTCAAACCACCATAGAGGGTACTCCCTTATCAAAAAACGGACAAGGACCAGGTATTTACCCATGATATCGTGGAGAAAGCATCAGGCTCCATTGCCAAAAAAACGGACTGGGGGACCCAATGCTCCAGGGCCCACAACCACAAATATATGGGGCAGTGGAGGAACCCAGCAACACCATCAGGGTAGTGCCCAGGACACATTGTCCATTAAATTCCTCATCAGACAAACCAGAGGGAGCTCAGGGTTGGACATCTGTGCCTCTACCAGAGCAGTACTAACTCCAGAGATGGGAGATCAAATCATTCCCACAGGAGTAAAAGGACCTCTTCCCCAAGGAACAGTAGGCTTATTATTGGGACACAGTTCTTCTACACTAAAAGGACTTATGATAAGTCCTGGGGTAATTGATCCCAATTATGTAGGTGAAATAAAAATTATAGCTAGTTCTCCAAGAGGTTTATCAGTAATTTCACCAGGAGATAGAATAGCACAGTTGTTAATAATACCCAGCCTACATGATAAATTTTCTAGTCATAGTGTAGAAAGAGGTTCCAGGGGATTAGGCTCCACAGGTGTATATTGGGCTATGCTGTCTTTAAATTTAGATTCCCGCCCAATGCTAAAACTAAATATTCAAGGACATGAGTTTAATAGGCTACTGGACACAGGTGCGGACCTTAGCATCATATCTCGTCAAGAATGGCCAAAACATTGGCCATTACAACAAGTCACTCAAACGCTTTGAGGCCTAGGAGTGGTGACTAACCCCCATAGAAGTGAAATGGTATTAGATTGGAAGGATCCTGAAGGATGTGAAGGAACTATACAGTCATATGTATTGGATCATCTTCCTATAAGTTTATGGGGACAAGATGTCCTAGATCAATTAGGTTTGACGTTAACAAATAACATCAATCCCAATGTGCCCACTACTAGGGCTAGACAAGGTTTTAGGAAAGAAAAAAGATTAGGAGAACAAGAACAAGGTATAGCAGCACCAATTCAAATAGATCAAGGAATAAATAGACATGGATTGGGTTTTCAGAAAGGGCCACTGAGACAATCAAAATTACTTGGAAATCAGAAACACCAGTGTGGGTTCCTCAGTGGCCACTGACTAAAGAAAAGATACAAGTAGCCCATGATCTGGTCAAACAACAATTAGTGGAAGGACATATACAACCTTCCTTATCTCCCCATAATACTCCCATTTTTGTCATCAAAAAGAAATCTGGTAAATGGAGATTATTGCAAGATTTAAGAGCCATGAATAATGAGATGGTTATTATGGGACCTTCTCAAACAGGGATTCCTCAATTGTCTGCTTTGCCAAAAACCTGGCATGTTTTAGCTATAGATATTAAAGATTGTTTTTTTTTTCAATTCCAATTCATCCCGAGGATAGTTCACATTTTGCATTTACTATCCCTGCACTAAATCATGAAGGTCCTGATCAGAGATATGAATGGAAAGTACTCCCTCAGGGATGGCTAACAATCCAACTATGTGTCAAATAAATGTTAACAAAGCAATCCAGCCACTTAGAAATCAAAATCCTGAACTACAAATATTTCACTATATGAATGATGAATTATTAGCACATAAAGATAAAAACACATTGCTGGAATGTTATGTCACACTTACAAACTTATTAAAAAATTATAATCTAGAGATAGCAATAGATAAAGTACAATTAAATTTCCCAATTAATTATTTAGGAGTTCTATTATCCTCAACCATGGTCCGTCCACCAAAAATTCAAATACAAGTAGATCAACTCAAATCACTTAACAACTTTCAAAAGTTATTAGGAGACATAAATTGGATAAGGCCTTATCTAGGCATAAAAACAAGAGAGTTAGGACCTTTATTTGAAATTATAAAAGGTCCATCAGATCCAAATTCACCCTGCATGATAACTCCTAAAGCAAGAAAGGCATTAGAAATTATTGAAACATATATGGAAAATATGCATTTGGATAGAATTGATATAACTTTGCCTTTATTGTTTATTGTACTACCAACAAAAAATATTCCTACAGGAGTATTTTGGCAAGAAAGTCCATTATTGTGGATACATTTATCTTATTCTCCTAACACTATTCTTACTAGGTATCCTGAGGCTGTAGGACAATTAATACTCAAAGGAATAAAAGCAGCAAAGGGAGTGTTTGGAATTTCTCCCAATAAAATTATTACTCCATATACTATGGATCAAATTGATGAGTTAGCTAATGAGTTAAATACTTGGGCAATATTCATGTGTAAATCTAATATTTTATTTGATAATCATTTACCATCTAATCCTTTGTTGTTTTGGGTTTTTTTTGTTGTTGTTGTTGTTGTTTTTGTTTTTTGTTGTTGTTGTTGTTTTTGTTTTTTTTTTTTTTTTTTTTTTTTTTTTTTTTTTGGTCTAAGCATCCTGTAGTTTTTCCTAAAATGACAAGAAAAAAACCCTATCATGAATGCTCCAAATATATTCACTGATGGGTCATATAATGGTACAGCAGCAGTAGTTACCCCTGATCAAACTTTTACATTTTTAGTACACAAACAATCAGCTCAAAAGGTAGAGCTTAATGCAGTATTCAAGCTTTTGTGAAGTTTAAAGATTCTATATTTAATTTATTTTCTGATAGTCAGTCTATAGTTAATGCTATAGTATCCCTTGAAGATGCTGGTAGGATTTCTCCTTCCCCTACTGTTTTCTCTTTGTTTTCCAGTATACAAAGTCTAATCGGGGACAGAAAAGATCCATTCTTTATAGGACATATCAGGGCATATACAGGATTGCCTGGAGCTCTTAGTTTGGGCAATGAATTAGCAGATAAATCTACGCATGACATACATATTTTCTCTTCTTCACTAGAAGAAGCTACATATTTTCATAAAAGGTTTCATGTCAATGCTAATACTTTACAAAAGCATTTTAAAATAACTAAGGAACAAGTCAGACATATAATAAAACAATGTCAAAATTGTGTGACCTTTTTACCACAAGTTAATCTTGGAGTCAATCCTAGAGGACTGATACCTAACCATATTTGGCAGATGGACATCACACACTTGCCAGAATTTGGAAAATTAAAATATTTGCATGTTACAGTTGATACTTCTTCCAGATTTTTGATGGGCTTCCTTCTTGCCAGAGAAAAAACTATAGATGTTATAGCTCATTGCTTACAAAATTTTGCCACTGGGGGTGTTCCAAAACAGTTAAAAAGAGATAATCATCCTGGCTATACCTCTACCTCTTTTAAACAATTTTGCTCATCATTTGGTATTACTCATATAACAGGAATCCCATACAATCCACAGGGACAAGACATAGTTAAAAGAGCTCATCAAACTATTAAAATGTACTTATTAAAGCAAAAAGAGGGAATTGGTAAGGGGTATATATCCCCCAAAGATAAACTTAAAATAACCCTTTTCACTCTAAACGTTTTAAATTTGGATTCATCAGGACTTAGTTCTGCAGAAAGACATATGTACCAAAAAAATGTACATAAGCCTAAGGTACTTTGGAAAGATATTCTAACAAGACAATGGAAAGGTCCTGACCCAGTGATTGTCTGGAGTCAGGGTTCTGTTTGTGTGTTTCCACAGGGAGAACAGCAGTCTATTTGGAGTCCAGAGAGACTAAACAAAGCAATTTCTACAGACCAAAAAGAAGATGATTTGACTCAAATCCATAACAGCTGATATCCAGAGCTCCAGCTTGGCTATTCTTACATCTGCGACAGTGATTAACCAGGATGCTTTTTTCAATATCTATTTTATTATTGCCTTTTCCCACATAATAAAGTTCTATTTTACTTTTTGAGCTCATACAAACCTAGGTTAATGTTTTTCTGATCAGTTTTATTTTTTGACTGTGGAGTTTTTAAACATTGCAATGGAGCTTTCACCTAGGTAAAGCTACAAGACCTTTACTATTGTCTTATGTGTTGTATGTTATGTGTGCACACTTCTGTTTTGTGTTGTATGTCTGTATGTGTGTATGTCCATATTTCATATATAAGGAATGCTCATGAAAAAATGGATCCAAATTATTTTTAATCCACGTGATTTAAATGGTTTAATTTAAATTAGGCAAACAGCCATTAAGAATTGTTTTTAAAAGTGGTAAGCAGATCTGTTTGTTTACTTTCACCTTTCCTTTTCATTATATTTCATAATTCTGTTCAGGATAATGTCTCTTAACATCATTGCCAGAATTCCTATCTTCATCCCAGTGCCGGTGAAGACAAAGATAAAACCAAACTACAGCTTCTATGATAGCTATCACAGTAAACTGTATAAACTGATGCATCAATGAATAATAACTCAACAAGTAATGCTCAATCAAGGAGTCAATTTACTTTGGGAGGAAATGGACATATTGATAGACTCCTCCACTTTGAACTGCTTGCAGAACTTGCCTGGACTATGTATCACTTGTATACATTGTGAACTATCGTTTGGTGCAGCGAATTGTGGTAGTGCTGGCATATCTTTGCTGATGGTGTCACCAGTGATGCAATTTTTCCAAAGGAGCCGTCAATTGGCTTGGTGTCGTGGCATTTCTGTATCCTCCTCCCTTCTGCTAGTGATGGTCTAAAATTTGGGGGCCAACAGAGGTGAGGCAAAGAACCTCACCCCCCCACACTGGCACCAAGGCCAAATTTGGGGGCCAACAGAGGTGAGGCAAAGAACCTCACCCCCTCCCACTGGTGCATAGGCCTATCCACAAGTATGGCGGTATGCTGGACCGGTAGTCAGTGACGGGTATGATCCAATTGCAGTGGTATCAACCTAAGACAGGAGGCTGATGCCTAGAGGTCTGTTCATCCGATGACAGGTAAGAACCATATGTTGAATTGGACAACCTAACAGGCACAGTCCCTAAGTCACATTGCTTGTTGTTTAATTAATCAGAAGGGGGGAGATGCTGAGACCCCTAGCCAAGTAGAAATGACGCATGGCAATTTCCTTGTCAGCCTACCCCATGTTGCTTAGAGGGAGGACTCTCCATTGTGGAAATGGGCTTCCCTTGGACCCAGGTCATTTGCAGTGACATTGCATGAATATTTGAGAAAGGTGACCCTGCTCAAGGACTAGGGCAGATCCGGGTTTAGGGTGGTTCCAGGTTTAGGGTGTGGATCCTGCTGGGAATAGGGCAGTTCCAGGTTTAAGGTGATTCCTGCTGGGAATAGGGCATACCCTGATGCCTCATGCACCCACCCGCTCCTTGAGTTCCAGTTGAGTTCTCACGGGATTCAGAGAGTATTTGGGATTCAGAGCCCGGTAGAGAGTGTGGATTTTCCCAGAACGTGCGTGTAGAGTGCCGGTGACAGTTCGAGAATAAAGAGTTGCTGTTTGATCTACAAGGTGAGTAGTGGCTCAGTTATTTTGTGCCCAGCCAGACTGCAGCATTTGGTGGTTCGTGAGGGGAACGTCTGAAACTTGGAGGTAAGTGAAATTGTTCGCCCCTGAGGGAAGGTGAGAGAATGGGTGACCATATTAAAAAAAAAAAAAAATGTGTTCTTGTTTTGATTTATTTTGTGCCCAGCCAGGCTGCAGCAAAAAACAACTTTATCCAAGAGCTCTTTAGCAGAAAACAGAAAAATATGCATGAACTGAAGTACCACCTCAATTATTTGATCATATTTTTTGATACTGCATAGGATTCATCTGATAGCATAGCCCACTAGGCTACCCAAGTTTGGGATTTCTAGGATCAACAGTTGTTTTTAAACAGGTTAGGATTTGTGTTAAGATTAGTGTTAGGGGGCTGGGGATGTGGCTCAAGCAGTAGTGCACTTGCCTGGCATGCGTGTGACCTGGGTTCGATCCTCAGCACCACATACAAAGATGTTGTGTCCACAGATAACTAAAAAAATAAATAAATATTAAAATTCTCTCTCTCTCACTCTCTCATTAAAAAAAAAAAGATTAGTGTTAGGGCTAGTGTTAGAACTAGTATTAGGGTTAGAGTTAGTTTTGTTCAAATATCTTTGATACTGGGCAGGATTAATTTTTCTCCTAACCTTACTATACTCCACATATTTTGACCTCTTAGTTTCAATGGTTCACTGTAAGGAACAGTTTGTATTTTAAAGTTTCAATTCATTTTGTCCTATAGAGGTAAAAGGAAATGGAGCTGGAAATCAAACAACATTGGTGCTAGCTGCTTGAAACTTCACACTCCATCAATTCTCTATGAGCAATCTCTGGGTTGTTCTTGTGAAAGTAGGCCTAAGCTGAAGCATGTAAAAACAACTTTATCCAAGAGTCCTTTAGGAGATAACAGGGAAATATTCATGTACTGATATACTCCATCAACTATTTGGTCAGATTTCTTTGATACTGCACAACATTGATCTCTTAGCTTGCCCCACTAGGCTGCCCAGATTTGGAACTTCTACAGTCAAAGGTTCTATAAAAAAGTTAGGGTTAGGGTAACAGTTAGGGTTAGAGGTAGTGTTAGGGTTAGAGTTAGTTTTATTCAAAATTCTTTGATACTTGGCAGGATTTATCTTTTAGCCAGATTTACTCTGTTCCACAGCTTAAGGCCTTCTCCGATCACAGGTTTGCTGTCAGTTTTTATTTTATGATTTCACTTCATTTTGACCTATACAGGAAAATTAATGGAGCTGAAAATTAAACAGGATTTGTGCTGCTTGAAACTTCACACACTCCATCAGTTCTCTGTAGAGACTCTGGTATGTTCCTTGTGAAAGTATTCCCTAAGCTTAAGCATGCAAAAACAACTATATACGAGGGCTCTTTAGAAGAAAAACAGGAAAATATGCATATACTGAAATACCTCCCATAATTATTTGGTCAGATTTGTTTGATGCTGCGTAGGATTCATCACTTAGCTTTACCCACAAGGCTCCCAAGCGCAGGACTTCTAGGATCAATGGTTCTCTAATCAGGTTAGGGTTAGGGTTAGTTTTAGGGTTAGGGCTAGGGCTAGGGTTAGAGGTAATGTAAGGGTGAGAGTTTTGTTCAAATGTCTTTGATACTAGGCAGAATTCATCTTTTTTTTTTTTTTTCATGCAACAGCAAAGGGTTTATTGGGGGTCCAGCATGCTGGGGCTCAGAGCTCACTTCAGAGGAGCAAAGAACAAAGAGCCCCGGGAACAACTTGAGCAGAGCTTATATACATTCTTTGGAGGGGGCAGGGACTTTACATACATCATAGCATCCCTTAGCAAATCATCACATACCGAGGGAAAATCAAATAACAACTCTAAAACATGATTAGCACATTTACTGGCGGGAACAGGTCGGGTGGGGGTGATTGGTCAGTACTAAGATGGGTATATATTTAAACTGATTGGTTTAAGCCCTGAGGTGTATACGTGCGGGACTGCACGGTTTCTGAGGAAAGGTGGTTGTTCTCGTTGAGCAACTAGGTGGTCAGGGGAGATTTCGACACACATCTAATGGGCAGTTCTGGGAATTGTTTTACTGCCACATGAATTTCAGGTTCTGAATGCAACTTAAAAACTTTTCAGGACAAACCTTATCCTTTACATTTCAATTTTTTTTATCCTTTCACATATATCTTATTGATAAGAGGTTACCTTTGGATAGTTATTGAACATTAAATAACATAAATAAATAAATGCCCAATTAAATTTATTTCTATGTAAGTCTAAAAGAGATTATCACTAAAGACAACTTTAGTTTGGAGATCACTAGCTTGGTAAAGTACTCTTCTAAATTTTACATTTTAAAAGACTTGAATTCCAGAAGAATATGAATATGTATATACAAAGAAGCCAATAATGGTTAATGTCACAATCACTCAGATGTCTTTATGTTAACTAGGTTTAATTTTTTTTTTAATTGGTTGTTCAAAACCCTACAAAACTCTTGACATATCATATTTCATACATTAGCATACATTAGCTTCAAGTGAGTTATGAACTCCCTTTTTTACCCCAAGTACAGATTGCAGAATCACATGGGTTACACATCCACATTTTTACATAATACCATAATAGTAACTGTTGTATTCTGCTACCTTTCCTATCCTCTACTATCCCCCCTCCCCTCCCCTCCCATCTTCTCTCTCTACCCCCTCTACTGTAATTCATTTCTCACCTTGTTTATTTTCCCATTCCACTTACAACCTCTTATATGTAATTTAGTATAACAATGAGGGTCTCCCTCCGTTTCCATGCAATTCCCCTTTTCTCTCCCTTTCCCTCCCACCTCATGTCTCTGTTTAAAGTTAATCTTTTCTTCCTGCTCTTCCTCCCTGCTTTATTCTTAGTTGCTCTCATTATATCAAAGATGACATTTGGTATTTGTTTTTTAGAGATTGGCTAGCTTCACTAAGCATAATCTGCTCTAGCGCCATCCATTTCCCTGCAAATTCCAAGATTTTGTAATTTTTTAGTGCTGCGTAATACTCCATGGTGTATAGATGCCACATTTTATTAATCCATTCATCCATTGAAGGGCATCTGGGTTGGTTCCACAATCTAGCTATTGTAAATTGTGCTGCTATGAACATCGATGTGGCAGTATCCCTGTAATACGCTCTTTTAAGGTCTTCAGGGAATAGTCCGAGAAGGGCAATAGCTGGGTCAAATGGTGGTTCCATTCCCAGCTTTCCCAGGAATCTCCATACTGCTTTCCAAATTGGCCGCACCAATTTGCAGCCCCACCAGCAATGTACAAGAGAACCCTTTTCCCCACATCCTCGCCAGCACTTGTTGTTGTTTGATTTCATAATGGCTGCCAATCTTACTGGAGTGAGATGGTATCTTAGGGTGGTTTTGATTTGCATTTCTCTGACTGCTAGAGATGATGAGCACTTTTTCATGTACTTGTTGATTGATTGTATGTCCTCCTCTGAGAAGTTTCTGTTCAGGTCCTTGGCCCATTTGTTGACTGGGTTATTTGTTATCTTATTGTCTAATTTTTTGAGTTCTTTGTATATTCTGGATATTAGGGCTCTATCTGATGTGTGAGGAGTAAATATTTGTTCCCATGATGTAGGCTCCCTATTTACTTCTCTTATTGTTTCTCTTGCTGTGAAAAAAATTTTTAGTTTAAGTAAGTCCCATTTGTTGATTCTTGCTATTAACTCTTGTGCTATGGGTGTCCTATTAAGGAATTTGGAGCCCGACCCCACTATATGTAGATCGTAGCCAACTCTTTCTTCTATCAGACGCAGAGTCTCTGATTTGATATCAAGGTCTTTGATCCATTTTGAGTTAACTTTTGTGCATGGTGAGAGGAGGGGGTTCAGTTTCATTTTGTTGCATATGGATTTTCAGTTTTCCCAACACCATTTGTTGAAGATGCTATCCTTCCTCCATTGCATGTTTTTAGCCCCTTTATCAAATATAAGATAGTTGTAACTTTGTGGATTGGTCTCTGTGTCCTCTATTCTGTACCATTGGTGCACCCGCCTGTTTTGGTACCAGTACCATGCTGTCTTTGTTACTATTGCTCTGTAATATAGTTTGAAATCTGGTATCGCTATACCGCCTGATTCGCACTTCCTGCTTAGAATTGCTTTTGCTATTCTGGGTCTTTTATTTTTCCATATGAATTTCATGATTGCTTTATCTATTTCTACAAGCAATGCCTTTGGGATTTTGATTGGCATTGCATTAAACCTATATAGAACTTTTGGTAATATCGCCATTTTGATGATGTTAGTTCTGCCTATCCATGAACAGGGTATATTTTTCCATCTTCTAAGATCTTCTTCTACTTCTCTCTTTAGGGTTCTGTAGTTTTCATTGTATAAATCTTTCACCTCTTTTGTTAGGTTGATTCCCAAGTATTTTATTTTTTTTGAGGATATTGTGAATGGAGTGGTTTTCCTCATTTCCATTTCAGAAGTTTTGTTGCTGATATACAGGAATACCTTTGATTTATGTGTGTTGATTTTATAACCTGCTACTTTGCTGGATTCATTTATTAGTTCTAGTAGTTTTTTTGTAGACTCTTTTGGGTCTTCTAGGTATAAAATCATGTCATCCGCAAATAATGATAATTTAAGTTCTTCTTTTCCAATTTTTATGCCTTTAATTTCTTTTGTCTGTCTAATTGCTCTGGCCAGTGTTTCGAGAACTATATTGAATAGAAGTGGTGATAGAGGGCATCCCTGTCTTGTTCCAGATTTTAGAGGGAATGCCTTCAATTTTTCTCCATTCAGAATGATGCTAGCCTGAGGCTTAGCATAGATAGCTTTTACAATGTCAAGGTAATTTCCTGTTATCCCTAGTTTTTCTAATGTTTTGAACATAAAGGGATGCTGTATTTTGTCGAATGCTTTTTCTGCGTCTATCGAGATGATCATATGGTTCTTATCTTTAAGTCTATTGATGTGGTGAATAACATTTATTGATTTCCGTATATTGAACCATCCTTGCATCCCAGGGATGAATCCTACTTGATCATGGTGCACAATTTTTTTGATGTGCCTTTGTATCCGATTCGCCAGAATTTTATAGAGGATTTTTGCGTCTAGGTTCATCAGGGATATTGGTCTGTAATTTTCTTTCTTTGAGGTGTCTTTGTCTGGTTTCGGAATCAACGTGATGTTGGCCTCATAGAATGAATTTGGAAGAGCTCCCTCTTTTTCTATTTCCTGAAATAACTTGAAAAGTATTGGTATTAATTCTTCTTTAAAAGTTTTGTAAAACTCCGCTGTATACCCATCCGGTCCTGGGCTTTTCTTGGTGGGTAGTCTCTTGATTGCTTCTTCAATTTCCTCCATTGATATTGGTCTGTTCAAATTGTGTGTATCCTCCTGACTCAGTCTGGGCAAATCATATGTCTTAAGAAATTTATCGATGTCTTCACTATCTTCTATTTTATTGGAATATAGGTTTTCAAAATAATTTCTAATTGTCTTCTGTATTTCTGTAGCATCTGTTGTGATATTGCCTTTTTCATCCCGTATGTTAGTAATTTGAGTTCTCTCTCTTCTTCTCTTCGTTAGCATGGCTAAGGGTCTGTCAATCTTGTTTATTTTTTCAAAGAACCAACTTTTAGTTTTGTTGATTTTTTCAATAGTTTCTTTTGTTTCAATTTCGTTGATTTCCGCTCTGATTTTAATTATTTCTTGCCTTCTGCTGCATTTGCTGTTGTTTTGTTCTTCCTTTTCCAGGGCTTTGAGATGAAGTGTGAGCTCATTTATTTGTTGGTTTTTCTTTTTTTTTGAGGAATGACCTCCAGGCGATGAATTTCCCTCTTAAAACTGCTTTCATTGTGTCCCATAGATTCCGATAAGTTGTGTCTGTATTTTCATTTATCTCTAAGAATTTTTTGATTTCCTCCTTTATGTCTTCTGTAACCCATTGATCATTCAGTAACATATTGTTCATTTTCCATGTGATATAGGATTTTCCCATCCTTCTTTTATCATTGATTTCCAGTTTCATTCCATTATGATCAGATAAAATGCATGGTATTATCTCCACCCCTTTATATTTACTGAGGTTTGCCCTATGGCATAATATATGGTCTATTTTTGAGAAGGATCCATGTGCTGCTGAGAAAAAAGTATATCCACTTGATGATGGTTGATATATTCTATGTACGTCAGTTAAGTCTAGGTTACTGATTGTGTTATTTAGATCTATAGTTTCTTTATTCAACTTTTGTTTGGAGGATCTGTCCAATGGTGAGAGAGGTGTGTTGAAGTCACCCATAATTATTGTATTGTGGTCTATTTGATTCTTGAACTTGAGGAGAATTTGTTTTATGAACGTCGCAGCACCATTATTTGGTGCATAAATATTGATAATTGTTATGTCTTGTTGGTGAATGGTTCCTTTTAACAGTATATAATGGCCTTCCTTATCCCTTTGGATTAACTTAGTCTTGAAGTCGATTTTGTTCGATATGAGGATGGCCACACCTGCTTGTTTGCGAGGACCGTGTGCATGGTATATTTTTTCCCAACCTTTCACCTTCAGCCTGTGTATGTCTTTTCCTGTCAGATGTGTCTCCTGGAGGCAGCATATTGTTGGATTTGTTTTTTTAATCCATGTTACCAGTCTATGTCGCTTTATTGGAGAGTTTAAACCATTAATGTTTAGAGTTACTATTGCTATATGGTTTGTACTTCCATCCATGTTTGATTATTTGTCTCTCTCTTTTTTTTTTTTAAATTTAGTTTATTTCTCCATGATTAGCTTTCCCCCCTCCGTCAGTCTTTACTGGGGCACTTCCCACTGTTGGCTTTGGTTATTGTTTCTCATTTCTTCCTCGTGTAGTGTTTTGCCCAAGATATTCTGCAATGCTGGTTTTCTGGCTGCAAATTCTTTTAGCTTTTGTTTATCCTGAAAGATTTTTATTTCGTTGTCATACCTGAAGCTTAACTTTGCTGGATACAGAATTCTTGGTTGGCATCCATTGTCTTTCAGTGTTTGAAATACGTTGTTCCAGGATCTTCTCGCTTTCAGTGTCTGAGATGAAAAATCCGCTGTTAACCTTATTGGTTTACCCCTGAATGTAATCTGCCTCCTTTCTCTTGTAGCTTTTAATATTTTCTCTTTGTTCTGTATATTGGATATCTTCATAACAATGTGTCTTGGTGTTGGTCTACTTTGATTTTGTATGCTTGGTGTTCTGTATGCATCTACAATTTGTATATCTGTTTCCTTTTTTATTTCTGGAAAGTTTTCTGTAATTATTTCATGTAGTAGATTACACATTCCCTTGGTTTGAATCTCTGTGCCTTCCTCTATCCCGATCACTCTTAAATTTGGTTTTTTAATGTTATCACATATCTCTTGGATGCTTCTCTCGTGATTTTTGACCAGCCTATCAGAGTTGACTAGACTCTTTTCAAGATGATATATTTTGTCTTCATTATCTGACGTTCTGGCTTCTACTTGCTCCACTGTGTTAGTGATACTCTCATTTGAGTTTTTAATTTGGTTTATAAGTTCCTTCATTTCTAAGATTATTGTCTGATTCTTTTTTATAATCTCTATCTCCTGATAAAGATGCTTAACTTCTTCTTTTATCTGTTTTTGTAATTCGTTCTCAATGTGTTCTTTTGCTGCTTGAATTTGCTGTCTCGTATCCTCTTTAAGGTTCCATTCCATCTGTCTAAGGTATTCCTTGAGGTCTTTATATGACCATTTTTCTGATGAATCTATATTCTCCTGGGTATTTAGGCCTTCCTGCATTGTTTGTACTCCTTTCCTTCCTTGCTTTTTCATATTGCTTCTTGTTCTGTTTGACTACTGAGTTGTTGATTACTCCTATAAATTTATTTGCTGCTTGGGAGGAAAGGTATTATAGAGGGAGGGAATAAGTCACCAAGGAGAATGAGAGTAAGCAGGCAGAATTCAAGGAAGGGGGAATATGAGAATTGAAAATAAATGCAAAGACAGAAGAAAAGAAGAGAGAGAGAAAGGAAACAGAAAATTAAAAAGAATTAAAAAGAAATCATAATTGCAATAATAAAAATGAAAATTAGTATTAAAAAATAAGATAAAATGAATTAATAAAAATTTGGGGAAAACAACAACAAAAACAAAACAAAACCAAAAAAAAAATTTAATACATGCAGTCTTTTAGACTCATCAATTCAGATTGTTAACTACAATTCTGGTATGAGAGAGATCATCCATAGTGTGAATAAAACAGGAGTCCAGAGAAAAGAAAAAAAAAAAAAAATGCAGTCTTAGAGTTCGATTCACTATTCTTCCAGTAGGTGGAGCTGTGCCCACCGGGCCACGCTTCTCCTCTCAGTAGGCGGGAGCCAATTGCTGTGCATCAGCTCTTCCTCCTGGACTGGGCGGGTCTCTAATCCTGAGTGCACCGGTGAAGCTCACCACAATATTGGCTACACACCAAGTCTGCTGTTCCTGTGAGCCCTGTTTTCAAGAACGCCTGGGCACATTCTCCCTGTTTGCCATTCCCTTGGACCCTAAGTTTGTAGAGCTTGGGGTTGAGAACCCCCAGCGAATTTGCTTGCCCTCTGGTAGCCACGCCCCTGGAAGCTGGTGCAAGAGACCTCAGTTGTCAGCACTGGTGATAGCGGTAGCCGGAATTCCGCGCCGCGGGTCACGCGCCACTCCTGATTCCCCCGTGCAAGAGCCGGGCGGGTGGGGCCTTTAGCAGCGCCCGGCAGGCGGGGACTGTCCACACGAGCACGGGGTTGGGGGTTGGGGTGGTTGTTTCCAGTGCCGAACCGCCAAAGGCGGCTCACAGAGCTGGGAAGGCAGGACCCAGCCTTCCGTATGCTCGCTGCAATGTGTGAGCAGCGGTTTTTCGGCTGAGCCGGCGGGACCGCGCCCCAGTGGGAGCTGTTTACACGAGCGCGGCGGGGCAGGGGTGGGGGGTGGGGGTCGTTGTTCACAGCGCCGAGCCGGCGGGGGGGGGAGGGGGTGATCGGAGGGGGTGGTCGTTTGCAGCGCCAAACCGCCTCTGCGCTAGGCCGGCTGGGGCCCAAGGAGGCTGTGGCCGTTTGTAAGTACGCTGCAAAGTGTGGGCGGCAGCAGGAGTTCGGCGTTGGCCGTGAGTTTCTGCTGAGTTTCACTCGCTGAGATTCACTCGTCTGGGACAAAGTGACCCCTCTAATAGACTTACTAATTCCCGGCAGGTCTCCTTTCAGCAGAATTTTGCTAGAAGTCCCTCAGCAGGCTGTATGCAGGTGAATTAATGGTCCTCTCTGCTCCCGTTCCTGCAGAGGCATTGAAAGTGCTGCCTCCTTCAGGATTCATCTTTTATCTAGCCTTAGTATGCTCCCAAGTTTTGGGCCTTCTTGAATAAATGGTTCGTTATCATGAACACTTTGTATTTTAAGATTTCACTTCAATTTGACTTATATGGGTAAATGGAAATGGAGGTGGAAATCAAAGAAGCATCCCTTCCCCTAAACCTAACCCTAACCTTAACCCTAACCCTAGTTCTAACCCTAGCCCTAAGACTAACTCTAACTCTCGCCCTAGACCTATTCCTAGTTCTAACCTGATGCCTGACCATAAACCAAACACTAGCCCTAATCTTAGCCATAGCCCTAACCCTAGAATTAACCATAACTCTAAATCTACCCCTAAGCCTAAACTTACACTATTACTAGCAATAACACTAATGCTAATTGTAAAACTACCCTTTACTTTAGCCTTAGCCCTAAAACAAAACTGAGTTATAGCACTAACCCTAAACCATAACCTAAACCAAATCCTAACCCTAAATCTAGCCCTAAGCCTACCCCTAATTCGAGTCCTATCCCTAACCATAAAATGAACCTTGATCCTGACTCTGACCCTAACACTCACCCTAGTTCACAACATCATCCTAAACTTAAAGCTAATCCTAAAACTAGACTTAGCCCTAATGGTAACTGTAAAACTAGCCCTAATTGTAATCCTAGTTCTTACATTAGCCATATCCCTAACACTAGCCCTAAAATAACCCAAAACCTACCACTAATCTGAGACCCAACTGTAGCTTTAACCCTAACTCAAACCCTAAACCTAGCCCTAACCCTTTTCCTAAACCTAACCCTAAATTTAATCCTTGTAATAATTTTAAACCTAACCCTAAACCTAGCCCTAACCCTAACTATAACCCTAGCCCTAGCCCTAGCTCTAACCCTATCAATTATCTTAACCCTAACCCTAATGCTAACCCTCAGCCTAACGCTAACACTATCCCTAACCCTAACCTATCCATTACCATAAACATAACCTGAACCTTAAACCTAACCATATCCATTACCCTAACTATAACATTAACCCTAATGCTAATTTGAGCCCTTAACCTCAACCTTAACCTAAACCAAACCCTAACTCTCACCTTGACCCTAATAATACCCCTACCTCTAAAGCTGACCCTAACCCTGATCTTAACCTTTACACTATACCTAGCCATAAACCTATCCCTAAAACTATCCCTAACCATAACCCATACCTGATATTACACCAAGTCCTAATCTAGCCCAAACCCTAACACAAAACGTAGCCCTAATCCTAGGCCTAACACTAGCTTTAATCCCAACCCTAAACTTAACCCTAGCCCTAACCCTAATTTTAGCCCTCGCCTTAGCCCTAAATATAGCTGTAACATCATACCTTACCCTACCCTAACCTTAAAGCTAATCCTAGACATAAACTTAGGCCTAACCCTAACACTAACCCTAGTCCTAATCCTAGCCCTAATTTAGCCCTAACCTTAATTGTAACCCTAAATCTAGCCCTAAGACTATTTTTAACTCTCACTCGATTTCTATTAATACTTCTAAACCTATCACTTATCATAACCCAAATCCTAGCCCTAACTCTAGCCCAAACCCAAGACCTAACCTTCGCCCTAGCCCTAACCCTAGATCTAAACCTAACTCTAAATCTAACCCTAACCCTAAACCTAAACCTCACCCTAACACTGGCCATAACCCTAACGCTAATCCTAAAACTAGCCCTAACCCTAGACTTAATGCTAACCCTAGGACAAACCCTATCCCTATCATAATCCCTAAACCTATCCATTACCCTAAACCTAACCCTAAACCTAAACTAACCATACCTCAATCCCTAACCATTACCTTAAAACTAACCCTAATCCTAACCCTAACCTAACCTGACATTTAACCCTATCCAATACCCTGAACCTAATGATAACCCTAGACCTAACACTATCAGTAATCAGACCCTAAGTGTAACTCTAACCTAGACCTAATCCTAAACCTAACCCTTACCCTAGTGTGAACTAACCCTAGCTCAAACCCTAAACTGTGCCCTAAACCTAACCCTAAACCTATCCCTAGGCCTAACCCTAACCCTAACTCTAGTCCTAATACTAACCATAACCCTAGCCCTAACCCTAGCTCTAATCCTATTTATTACCCTAATCATAATACTTACCCTAATGCTAACCCTAGGCCTAACCCTGACCCTATCGCTAACGCTAACCCTATCAATTACCCTAAACCTAACTTAAACCCTAAACCTAACAGTATCATTACCTTAAACCTCACCTAATTGTAATTCAATCCCTAACCCTAAATCCTAACCTAAACTAAACCCGAAACCTGACCCTAACCCTAATAATACACCTAGCTCTAAACCTGACCCTTACCCTAAACCTAACCCTTACACTAGACCTAGCAATAAACCTAACTCTAGATCTGTCCCTAACCATAACCCGAGACCTTTCACTAGCTCTAGCCCCAATTCATGTCATAACCCTAAAACAAAACTTAGCATTCATCCTAGCCCTAAACCTAGCCTTATTAATAACCAAAACCATAACCCTAGCCCTAATTGTAATTCCAATTTTCTACCTAACCATAAACCTAGCTGTAACCCATCCCTTCCCCTAAACCTAACCCTATCCCTAAACCTAAACCTAAGCCTAACACTAGGCCTAACCATAACACAGACCCTAGACTTAATCCTAGCCCTAATTTAGCCCCAAACCTAACCTAACCCTAGCTCTAAGACTAAATCTTGCCCTAGCCCTAATCCTAGTTCTAATCCTATCCCTTATATAACCCTAACACTTGCCTTAACCTTAGCCCTAACCTTAGCCCTAGCCCTAATCCTACATCTAGCCCTAACTCTAAATCTAACCCTAACCCTATGCCTAAACCTCTCACTAACACAAGCTGTAACACTAACACTTATCCTAAAACTAGCCCAAATCTAACCCTAGCCCTAGCCCTACAATAAAAAAAGAGTCATTAACCCTAACCCCAAACCTTAACCTAAACCAAACCCTAACTCTACACCTAGTCTTAAACCTAGCTCAAATATGAGTCCTATCCCTCACCCTAAAACTAACCCTGACACTGATTCTGACCCTAAAACTAACCCTAGCTCTAAAGATCACTTAAAACCTAAACCTAAACCTAACATGAGACCTAGCCTTAACCTTAACCCTAGAACTAGCCCTAATCATAATCCTAGTTCTTACATTAGCTGTAGCCCTAACCTAGCCCTAATCTAACACAAAACCTAGCCCTAATCAGAGACCTAACACTAGCTTTAACCCTAACTATAACCCTAACCATACCCCTAAAACTTACCCTAAACCTAACCCTAAACCTAAAACTTGCCCTAACCCTAAACCTTATCCTAGCCCTAATCCTATCCATAACCCTAGCCCTAACTCTAGCTGTAACCCTATCTATTACCTTAACCCTTACCATACCCTAATGCAACTCGAGGATAACCCTAAACCTATTCGTAAACCTAAACCTATCTATTACCCTAAACCTAACCATATCCAAAATCATAACCCTAACCCTAAAGCTAATTTGAGCCCTAAACTTAATCATTAACCTAACCCAAACCATAACACTGAACCTGACCCTAATAATATCCCTAGCTCTAAACCATACCCTAAACCTTAACCTAACACTTACACTATACCTAGCCATAATCCTAACCCTAAATCTACCCCTAGACCTGACACTAGCCCTAGCCCTAATGCTATCCCTGATGCTAACAAAAACTCTAGCCCTAATCCTAGCCCTAAACTTAGCCTTAATACTAACCATAACCCTAACCCTAGCCCTAACCCTAACCCTAGCCCTGGTCCTAGCCATAACTCTAACCCTATTCCTTACACTAAATCAAACCCTCACCCTATTGCTACACTAGTTCTAACCCTAATCCTTAGTCTACCCAAACCCTAACTCTATTACTAGTCCTAAACCTAGCCCTCATTCTAGCTCTAACCTTAACCCAAACCCTAACCCTAACCATGACCCTTATTCTGACCCTAACACTAAACCTAGGTTTAAACCTGTCCCTACTCCTAAACCAAAACCTGACACTAGCTGTACCAGTAAAGCTATAACTAAAACTAACACTAACACTAGCCCTAGACCTAAATCTAATCCTAAATATGCCCATAACTCTAGCCCTCGACCTAACAATAACCCTTAACCTAACCCAAACACTAACTCACCCTAGACTTAATCTTAGTCTTAATTATGGCCATAACCCAAAACTAACCCTAACCCAAACAATGACCATTACCCTAACACAAACCCTAGCTGTAAATCTTATCTTAACCCCAAAACTAACCCTAGCACTAGACTAACCCTAAATCTAGCCATAACCATAACCCTAGCTCTTAAATTACCCATAAACCTAACACTGGCCCTAAACCTCACACAAAACCTAGCCCTAACTGTAGCCCTAAACCTAATCCTAAGCATAAGCCTAATCCTAAATCTAGCCCTAAACCTGATCATAACCCTCGCCCTAGCCCCAACCCAAGATCAAACCCTAAACCTTACCCTAAATATAACCCTAGCCCAAACCCTAAATATCACCCTAACCCTAGCTCTAACTCTATTCATTACCCTAAACAGAACCCTAAACCTAATGCTAATCCTAGCCCTATCCCTAACCCTAACCCTACCCTAGCCCTGAGTTTAACCTAACCCTCACATTAGCCCTAACCCTAGCTTGATTCCTAACTCTTACCCTTGACCTAACCATAACAATAATGCAAGGCTTATCTATAACCCTAACCATAGCCCTCATGGTAACCTTAACCCTAATGATAACCCTAGACCTAAAACTAAACCTACTCTAACCCTAAACATAAACCTAACCATAGAACTAACTGTAAACCTAACCCTAACCCTAACCCTAGTTCAAACCCTAACCCTTAACCTAACCAAACCCCACCCTCATCCTAAAACTAACCCTAACTCTAACCTGACATCTAACCCTATCAATTACCCTAACATTAATGTTAACCCTAACTCTAACACTAACCATAACCATACCCCTAAACCTAACCCTAGCCCTAGCACTAATCCTAGCTCAAACCCTAAACTGTTCTTATCCTAAACTTAACACTAACCCTAGCCCTAACCTTGACCCTTACCCTAACTTTAGCCCTAATCCTAACAATAACCCTATCCCTAACCCTAGTTCTAACTCCATAAATTACCTTAATGATAACCTTAACCCTATTGCTAACCCTCAGCCCAACCCTAAACCTATTGCAAAACCTAAACATATCCATTACCCTAAACCTATCCTGAACCCTATCTAACCCTGATCCATTATCCTATACCTAATTCTAATCTTAATGTTAATTCGAGTCCTAAACCTAAACCTTAACCTAACCCAAACTCAAAACCTGACCCTGACCCTAATAATACCCCTAGCTCTAAACCTGACCCTTTCCCTAAACATTACCCTTAAACTAGACCTACCCATAAACCTAACCCTAAAACTATTCCTAACTCTTACCCTAGACCTGATATTAGCCCTAGCCTTAATTCTTGCCCTAAACCTAACACAAAACCTAGACCTAATCCTAGCCTAAAACCTAGCCTTAATCCTAACCGAAACCATAATCCTAGCCCTAACCCAAATGCTAATTGTAAAACTAGCCCTAACTCTAACCCTAGCACTAAAACAAAAACCAAGAAAGAGGCCAAAACCTAAACCTTAACTTAAACCAAATTCTAACACTACACCTAGACCAAAAACTAGCCCTAATTCGAGTCCTAATTCTAACCTTAAAAATAACCCTGTCTCTGACTCATATCCTAACATTCACCCTATCTCTACACAACCCTAAATTTAAACCAAACCCTTACAACAACCCTAGCCCTAATTCGCGTCCTAACCCTAACCCTAAAACTAACCTTGACCATGAGTCTTATCCTAACACTAACCATAGCTATAAATATTACCCTAACCCTAACACTAGAACTACCCCTACACAAAACCCTAAAATTAACCATAATTGTAACCCTAGTTCTTACATTAGCCATTGCCCTAACCTTAGCCTTAAACCTAACAAAAAACCTAGCCGTAATCCAAGACCTAAACCTAGCTAAACCCTAACCCTAAACCTAAACCTAACCCAACCAATAGATCAAAGCCTAACCCTTAACCTAAACATAGAACTAGACCAATCCCTAACTCTAACCCTAACCTTATCCCTAGCCCTAAACTTAACCCTATCCCTAAACCTAGCTCTAAACCTACCCATTACCCTAACCCTAACACTAAACCTATTGATAATCCTAGCCCAAACCCTAACACTAAGCCCAACCCTAACTGGAAAACTACCCCTAGACATAACCCTAAATGTAACACTCGCCATATCCCTAACCCTAGCTCAAACCCTAACCCTTATCATAAACCTAAACATAACCATAGCCCGAACCCTAACCTAAAACTAAATCTAAACCTAACCCTATATCTATCTGTATTCATTACCCTAAACCTAACCTTAATGATAACCCTAACCCTAACCCTAACCCTACCATAATCCTATCCCTAGACCTAACCCTAAACCTAACCCTCACGCTAGCCCTAACCCTAGTTCAATACCTAACACTTACGCTAAACATAACCCTAACCCTAACCCTAGTTCTAACACTAACCCTAACTCTAACTCAAGACCTATTCCTAACCATAACCCTAGCTCTAAACTTAGCTCTCACCCTATCTATTACCTTAAACATAACTCAAATGCTAACCCTAGGCCTAACCCTAACACTATCGGTAACAGAAACCCTGTGAGTTACCCTAAACCTAATCTGAACACCAAACTAAACCCTATCATTACCCTAACCCTAAACCTAATGCTAATTTGAGCCCTAAATCTAAATCTTAACCTAAACCAAACCCTAACTCTGACCCTAACCCTAATATTTCCCCTAGCTCTAAACTTGACCTTACTCTAAACAACCTAATGCTTACACTAGAATTAGCCATGAATCTAACCCTAAAACTATCGTTACCCATAACCCTAGACCTGATGTTAGCCCTAGCCTTAATTTTAGCCATAACACTAAAACAAACACTAGCCCTTATCCTAGCCCTAAATCTAGCCTTAATTATAAGCCTAACACTAACTCTACCTCTAACCCTCACTCTAAGACTCACCCTAACTCTAACCTAGCTACATGGCCATCCCACATCCTAAACTTAACCCTAACCCTAACCCTAATGATAGGACTAAGCTGAACACTAACCCTAGCCCTAATCCTAGACCTAATTTAACTCTATCCCTAACCCTAACCCTTACCCTAGTCCTAAGACTAATTCTAACTCTCTAATTTAACCCTATCCCTAACCCTAACACTAACCTATCCCTAGATCTAACCCTATTACTTTCTGTAATCCTAACCCTAGCCTTAACTCTAAAGCTAACCCTTTCCTTATCCTTAGTCCTAGCCCTAACCCTAGATCTAATCCTAACTTTAAATGTAATGCTAACACTAAGCCTAGGCTAACCCTAACACTAGCCCTAACTCTAATGCTAATCATAAAAGTAGCCCTAACCTTATCCCTAGGACTAAAACAAAACTGATCAGTAGCCCTAACCCTAAACCTTAACTTAAGCCAAAACCTAACACAACAATTAGACCTAACCCTAGCCCTATTTAGAGTCCTAACCATAACCTTAAACTAACCCTGACCATGACTCATATCCTAACACTCACCCAGGCTCTAAACACCACTCTAATCTTAAACCAAACCCTAACAGTAACCCTAGCCCTTATTTGAGTCCTAACCCTAACTATAAAACTAACTCTGATCCTGACTCCTATCCCAATATTAATGCTAGCTTTAAATATTGACATAACCTTAAAATTAACTCTAAACATTAGAGTTCTAACCCCTAACACTAACACTAAATAGAACCCTAATTTTAACCCTGGTTTTTACATTATCCATTGCCCTAATCTTAGTCATAACCCTAACAGAGAAACTAACCCTAACTGAGCCGTAAACCTAGCTTTAACCCTAAACCAAACACTACCCTTAACACTAGTTCTAGGGCTGGGGATGTGGCTCAAGCGGTAGCGCGCTCGCCTGGCATGCGTGCGGCCCAGGTTCGATCCTCAGCACCACATACAAACAAAGATGTGGTGTCCGCCAAATACTAAAAAATAAATATTAAAAAAAAACACTAGTTCTAACCCTATCCCTGACCATAAGCAAAATGCTAACCCTTATGATAACCCTAGACCTATCCCTAATCCTAAGGCTAACAAAAACCCGAGCTCAATTAATAGTCCTAAACCTAGCCCTCATTCTTGCTCTAACCCTATCCCAAACCCTAACCCTAACCCTGACCCTTATTCTGACCATAACACTAACTCTAGGTCTAAACCTGACCCTAACCCTAGACCAAACTGTAACACTAGCCCTACCAATACTTACACCTAAACCTAACCCTATTATGAGCCCTAGACCTAAACATAATCTTAAAGCTAGCCTTAACTCTAGCCCCAGGCAAAAAAAAAAAAAAAAAACCCTAGCCCTAGCCCTAACAATAACCCTTAACCTAACGCAAAGACTAAACTTAATCCTAGACATTAACCTAATTCTAATTCTGGATTTAACCTTAACTCTAACTCTAACCTGAACACTGACCCTGCCTTTAAAACCAAACCTATCTTTAAACCTGACCCTAACTGAAACCTAAACCTAACACTAGACCTAGCTATAATCCTAACCCTACAACTAGCCCTAATTATAACCCTGGCTCTTACGTTACCCATAACCCTAAACACATGCTTTAACCTAACACAAAACGTAGAGCGAATCCTAGGTCTAAACCTTTCCCTAAGTGTAACCCTAATCCTAACCCTAGCCTTAGTCCTAACCCTAGCTCAAAGCCTAATCCTTACCCTACATATAAAATAAGACCCATCCCTAACTCTAAACCTAAACGTAGCCCTAATCTAACCTTAACCCTAGCCCTAAACCTAGCTGTAAACATACCCATTACCCTAACCTGAATCCTAACCCCATTAATAGTTCTAACTATAACTCTCACTTTAACTCTAACCCTATCCCAAACCCTAATTCTAACCCTGAACCTTATTCTGACCCTAACACTAACCCTAGGTCTAAACCTGATCCTAACCCTAGACCAAACCCCCACACCAACCCTAGACCTAAAACTAATTCTAAATCAAGCCTTAACTCTATCCCTAGACATAAACAAAAACCTAGCCCTAACATTAACCCTTAACCTAACCCAAACACTAACCCTACCCCTAGACCTAAACCTAGTACTAATTCTGGCTCTAACCCTAATTTTAACTCTAACCCGATCACTGATCCTGCCTTTAACAGTAAATCTACCTCTAAACTTGACGCTAACCAAAAATATAAACTTAAAACTAGACCTAGACATTATCCTAACTCTACAGCTAGCCCTAATCAAAACCCTAGCTCTTACATTAGCCATATCCCTATCCTTATACCTTAACCTAACGCAAAACACAGAGTGAATTCTAGGCCTAAACTTAGCCCTAAGCCTACCCCTAACCCTAACTCTAGTCCTAACACTAATCCTAAACCTAGCCTTAGTCTTAAACCTAGCTTGAAGCCTAACCCTTACCCTAAATATAAACTTAGACCTATCCCTAACTCTAAAACTAACCCTAGCCCTAATCCTAACCTTAATCCTAGCCTTAAACCTAGCTCTAAACCACCCATTACTCTAACACTAATGCCAACCCTATTGATAAACCTAGCATAACCCTAACCCTAAACAAACAAACAAAAAAATACCCTAGACCTAACCCTAAACCTAACACTCGCCATAGCACTAACCCTAGCTCAAAGCCTAACCCATACCATAAACCTAAACATTATCATAGCCTTAACCCTAACCCTAAAACTAAATCTAACCCTAACCCTACACCCAAACCTATATCTAACCGTATCCATTACTCTAACTCTAATCCTAAACCTAATGATAACCCTAGCCATAACCCTAACCCTAACCCTAGACCTACTGTAATCCTGTCCCTAGACCTAATGCTTAACCTAACCCTAGACATAGCCCTAGCCTTAACTCTATCTCAAACCCTCACGGTTACCCTAAAAAATACCT
This sequence comes from Callospermophilus lateralis, assembly GCF_048772815.1. Classification (NCBI taxonomy): domain Eukaryota; kingdom Metazoa; phylum Chordata; class Mammalia; order Rodentia; family Sciuridae; genus Callospermophilus; species Callospermophilus lateralis. The sequence continues at coordinate 76,723,274 of NC_135318.1, read as the reverse complement.
AGCCCAAACCCTAACCCTAATCCTAGCCCTAATCCTAACCGTAATGATAGCCCAAACCCTAGCTCTAACTCTATCCATTACCCTAACCATAACCCTAAACCTAATGCTAATTCTAGCCCTAACTCTATCCCTAGCCCTGATTTTAACCCAAATCCTTAACCTAGCCCTAACTCTTACTCAATCCCTGACCCTTACCCTTAACTTAACCATAAAACTTACCCTATGCCTAAGCCTAACAGTATCCCTAATCCTAAACTTAATTCTAACCTTAACCCTAGCTCTAACATAACTCTTTACCCTAACCCTAACCATAAACCTCATTATAAGCATAGCCCTAACCCAAAACCTACTCTAATCCTAAACATAAACCTAACCCTAGAACTAACCTTAAATATAATCCTTGCTGTAGTCCTAACCTTAGCTCAAACCCTAACCATACCCTAAATCTAACCCTAACCCCAGTCCTAAACCTAACCCTAATCCTAACCTAACATCTAACCCTGTCCATTACCTTAAACCTAATGATAAACCTAGACCTAACCATAATACTAACCCTAACCCTAAGCATAACGTTAAACTAAGTCCCAACTCTAAACCTAACCCTAGCCTTAGCACTAACCCTAGCTCAAACCCTAAAGCATACCCTAAACCTAACCCTAACCCTACCCTTAACCCTAACCCTAACCCTAACTGTGACCATAATCCTAACCATAACTCTATCTCTAAAACTAGCTCTAACTCTATCAATTACCCTAATGATAACCATAACCCTAATGCTAACCCTAGGCCTAAGCCTAACCCTATCCATTATTCTAAACCTAACCTGAACCCTAAACCTAATCTGAAGCATAAACCTAACCCTATCCATTATGCTAACCCTAATGCTAACCATAATGCTAATTTGAGTCCTACGCCTAAACCTTAACCTACCTAAACCCAAAACCTGACCCTGACCACTTTAATACCCTTAGCTCTAAACCTGAACCTTACTGTAAACCTAACTCTGACACTAGACCTAGCCAAAAAACTTACCCTAAATTTATCCCTAACTCTAACCCTAGACATGATATTAGCCCTATCTCTAATACTTGCCATAACCCTAACACAAACACTAGCCCTCATCCTAGCCCTAAACCTAGCCTTGATCCTAACCTGTACCCTAACTTAGACCTATCCCTAATTTTATTCCTCACCCTAGTTCTGAACCACGCTATAACCCCATCCCTTCCTCTAAACCTAACCCTAACCTAACCCTAGACCTAACCCTACAACTAACTCTAGACCTGATCCTAGACATAATTTAGCCCTAACCCTAACACTAACAGTAGCACTAAGACTAACTCCAACTCTCGAGCTAGACCTATTTCTAGTACTAACCCTATTCCTTACCATAACCCTAACACTTGCCCTAACCTTAGCCCTAACCCTAGCCTTAACCCTAAACCTAGATCTAACCATAACTCTAAATCTAACCCTAAATCAAACCCTAAAACTCACACTAACACTAGCCCTAACACTAACGCTAATCCTAAAACTAGCCCTTACCTAGTCCTAGCCATAAAACAAAACCAAGCCATAGCACTAATGCTAAACTTTAACCGATACCAAAACTTAACCCAACACCTAGCTCTAACTCTAGCCCTAATGCCAGTCCTATTCTAACCTTAAAACTAACCTTGACCCTGACTCTGACTCTATAACTAACCCTACCTCTAACATCACCCTAAAATAAACCTAACCCTAAAACTAGACATAGCCCTAAACAATGCTAAAAGTAGCCCTAATCATAACCCTAGTTCTTACATTAGCTGTAGCCCTAACCCTAGCCCTAACCTAAGCCAAAACATAGCCCTAAGCCAGGTCCTACACCTCATTTTAAACCTAACCCTAACCCTGGCCCTAGCCCTAAACATTACCCTAAACCTAACCCTAACCCTAAACCGAACGCTAGCCTTAATCCTAACCATAATCCTAGACATAACCCTATCCATCATCCTAACCATAACCCTACCTCTAATGCTAACTCTAGGATAACCCTAACCCTATCTCTAACCCTAAATTTATCCACTACTCTAAACCTAACCTAAACCCTAAGCCTAACTATATCCATTATGCTAATCTTAGCCCTAACCCTAATGCTAATTAGAGCCCTAACCCATAACCTTAATCTAACACAAACCATAACCGTTACCGTGAACTTAATAATAACCCTATCTCAAAAACTGACCCTAACCCTCAACGTAACACTTACAGTAGAACTAGCCATAAACCTCACCCTAAAACTAACCCTAACTATAAATCTAGACCTAACATTAGCCATACCCCTAATCCTAGCCCTAATCCTAGTGCTTAACCTAGCCTAATCCTAACCCTAGCCCTAACACTAATCCTAGTGCTAATCCTAGTACTAATTTTGATCTAATCCTAACCCTAGCCCTAAGACTAACTCTAACTTTCACTGTAGACCTATCCCTAGTTTTAAACCTATCCCTTAAAATAACCTAAACCTAGCCACAAACCTAGCCCTAACTTTTGCCCTAGCCCTAAACCTAGATCTAATCCTAACTCTAAATCTAACCCTAACTCTAAGCCTAAACCTCACCCTAACACTATCCCTATGCCTAATGCTAATTGGAAAACTAGCCCTAACCCTAGCCATAGCACTCAAATAAAACTGAATCATAGGCTTAACCCTAAACCTTACACCATATCAAATTCTAACACTATACCTAGCCCTAACGCTAGCACTAATGTGAGTCCTAATCCTAACTCTAGAACTTACGCTGACCCTGACTCGAACCTTAACACTAACCCTAGCTCTAAATATCACCCTAGCCCTAAACATCACCCTAACCCTAAACCTAATCCCCAAATTAGCCCTAATTGGAACTCTAGTTCTTAAATTAGCCATGGCCCTCTTCTAACAGAAGACCAAGCCCTAATCTGAGACCTAAACCTAGTTTTAAACCTAACCTTAACCTTAACCCTAGCCTTATCCCTAACCCTAATACTATCCCTAACCCTAGCTCTAACCCTGTCCCTTACCATAAGCCAAACCCTCACCCTAATGCTACCCTAGTCCTAAACCTAATCCTAGCCTACTCCAAACCATAACTCTAATACTAATCCTAAACCTAGCCCTCATTCTAGCTCTAACCCTAATCCAAACTCTAACCCTAACCCTCACCCTTATTCTGACCCTAACTCTAATCCTAGGTTTAAACTTGATCCTAAACCTAAACCAAACCCTAACATTAGCCCTATGGATAACCCTATACCTAAACCCAACCCTAACTCTGGACCTAGAAAAAAGCCTAATCCTAAATCTAGTCATAACTCTAGCACTAGCCCTAAACAAAATCCTAGTCCTAGGCCTAACAATAACCCTTAACCTAACTCAAACACTAACCCTACCCCTAGACCTAAACCTAGCCCTAATTCTGGCCCTAACCTTAAACCTAACCCTAACCCGAACAATGACCTTACCCTAACACAAACCTAGCTCTAAACTTTATGCTAACCCAAAATGTAGCCATAACCCTAGCACTACACCTAGCCATAACCCAACCCTAACTCTTTCACTCCCCATAGCACTAATGCTAGCTTTAAACCTCATACAAAACCTAGCCCCAATCCTAGACCTAACCCTAGCCCTAAGCATAAACTTAAACCTAACCCTAGACCTAACCATAACCATAACCCTTGCCCTGGCTGTAACTCTAGATTAAACACTAACCCTTACCATAAACATAACCCTAGCCCTAACCCTAACCCTAATGCTGATCCTAGCCCTAATCCTAACCATAACCAAGACCAAACCCTACCTCTAAATCTATCCATTACCCTAAACATAAACCTAACCCTAAATGCTAATCAGCACTAAACTTAACCTTAATCCTAAATTTAGACCTGACACTAACCCTAACCCTCACCCTGGGCCTAACCATAGGTCAAACCCTAACACTTACCCTAAACCTAACCCTAATACTAACCCTAGGCCTAACCCTAACCCCAACCTTAACCCTAGACCTAATCAGAACCGTAACCCTAGCCCTAAACCTATCCATTACCCTAAATATGAGCCTAACCCAAATGCTAACCCTAGGCCCAACCCTAAACCTATCACTAACACTAATCCTATCCATTACCTAAACCTAACCTGAACACTAAACCTAACCCTATCAGTTACTCTAACCCTAACGCTAATTTGAGCCCTAAACCTAAACCATAACCCAAAACAAACTCTGAACAAGTCACTGACTCTAATAATACACCTGGCTCTAAAGCTAACCGTGACCCTAAACCTAACCCTTACACTAGACCTAAAAGTAAAACTAACCATAACACTATCCCTAACCAAACCATAGACCTGACATTAGCACTCTACACCTAAAGCAAAACTGAACCATAGCCCTAATGCTAATCCTAATTTAACTGTAACCATATTCCTGACATTAGCCCTAGCCCTAATTCTTGTTCTAACCCTAACCCAAAACCTAACCCTATACCTACCCTTAACTATAGCTCTAATTTGAAATTTATCCCTAACCCTAAAACTGACACTGACCTTGACTCTGATTCTATCACTTACCCTGTCTCAAATCATCACCCTAAAACTAAACCTAATCATAACATTAGACCTAGCCCTAACCCTAATCCTAAATCTAGCCCTAATTGTAATGCTAGTTTTTAAATTACCCATAGCCCTACCTTAGCCCTAACCTAATCTAAAACTTAGCCCTAATCTGAGCCCTAACCCTAACTTTAACACACCCTAAACCTAAACCTAATCCTAACCCTAACCCTAGCTCTAATCCTATCCATTACCATAACCCTAACCCCAAACCTAATGCTAACCCTAGGATAACCCTAACCCTATCCATAACTCTAACACTATCTATTACCTAAACCTAACCTGAACCCTAACCTAACCATATTCATATGGCTCTCAGCACCATATCCCTAATGCTAACATCATATCCTAACCCTAATCCTAACACTTTTCCTGACCCTAATAATACCCCTATCTAAAACTGAAACTAACTCTTAACCTAACCCTTACACTGTCTCTAACCATAAACTTAACCCTAAAACTATCCCTAACCATAACATTAGACCTGACCTTAGCCCTAGTCCTAACGCTAGCCCTAACCCTAACAAAAACTGTAGCCCTAATCCTGGCCATAAACTTAGCCTTAATCCTAACCCTAACCCAAGCACTAAACCTAACCCTAAATTGAGCCTTCACGCTAGGCCTAAACCTAGTTATAACATCATACCATACTCAAACCCTAATCCTAACCCTAGCCCTATATCAAGGCCTAGCCCTAATACTAACCCTAGCTCTATCCTATCCCTAATTTAGCCCTAATCCTAAACCTAACCATATCCCTAGCCTAAGACTAACTCTAACTTTTGCCCTAGCTCTATTCCTAGTTCTAAACTTATCCCTTTCTATAAGCCAAAGCCTAGGCCTAACTCTAGCCCAAAACTAGCCCTAAACTTAGGCCTAGCTGTAACCTAGATCTAACCCTAACTCTAAATCTAACCCTAACCCTAACCCTAAACCTCACCCTAACACTAGCCCTATGCCTAACGTTAATTTTAAAACTTGCCCTACACCTAGCCATAGCCCTCAAACAAAACTGAGCTATAGCCCTAATCGTAACTCTTAACCTAAACCAAATCCTAATGCTTCACCTAGCCCTAACTCCAACCCTACAACTAACATTGACCCTGACTCTGAACCTAAAACTAATCCTGGCCCTGAATATCACCCTAACCCTAAACCTAACCCAAACATTAGACCTTGTCCTAACCCTAAGCAGAAAACTAGCCCTAATCATAAAACCAGTTCTTCCATTAGCCATAGCCCTAACCCTAACACAAAACGTAGCCCTAATCTGAGTCCTAGCTTCAGCCTTAACTCTAGCCCTAACCCTAACCCTAACCCTAGCTTTAACCCTATCCTTTACTCTAAGCCAAATCCTCACCTTACTGCGACCCTAGTTCTAACCCTAATCCTTAGCCTACCCCAAACCCTAACTCTATTACTAGTCCTAACCCTAGACCTCATTCTATCTCTAACCCTAGCCCCAAAACTAAGCCTAACCATGACCCTAATTCTGAGCCTAATACCAACCCTAAGACTAAGCTTGACCCTAAACCTAAACCAAACCCTAACACTAGCCCTGCCAGAAAACATATACGTAAACCTAACTGTAACACTAGCAATAGACCTAAACTTAATCCTAAATATAGCCATAACTCTAGCCCTAGCCCTAAAAAAAACCTAGCCCTAGCCCTAACAATAACCATTAACCTAACACAAAGAGTAACCCTATCCCTAAATCTAACCCTAGTTTTAATTCTGGCCTTAACACTAAATCTAATACTAAGCTGAACACTGACTCTTACCCTATATAAACCTTAGCTCTAAACCTTATCCTAACCCCAAAACTAACTCTAACACAGGATTTATTCATAACCCTAATCCTCAAACTAGCCATAACCATAACCCTAGCTCTTACATTACCCTTAGCCCTAATGCTAGACATAAACCTCACATTAAAAATAGCCCTAAACCTAGCCCTAAGCATATCCCTAACATTAACCTAGCCCAAACCCTACCCTAACAATTTTCATAGCCCTTACCCTAGTTCAAACTCTAATCCTTACCCAAATCATAACCCTAGAGTTAGGTTTAGTTAGCCCTAAACCTAACTCTAATCTTAGCCCGAATCCTAACTGTAAGTACAGCCCAAATCCTAGATCTAACTTTATCCATTACTTTTTACATAACTCTGACCCTAATACTAACCCTAGCCCTAATCCTAACCCTAACTCTGTCCGAGACTCTAACTCTAATCCTCACATTAGCCCTAACCCTAGCTCAAACCCTAATACTTACCCTAAACCTAACCCTAACACTAACCCTAAGCCTAACCCTAATCCTAGCCCTAATCCTAACCTTAACCCAACCCCTAACACTAGCACTAACCCTATCCATTACCCTAAACATAAGCCTAACCCAAATTTTAACACTAGGACTAACCCTAACCCTGTCCCTAACATTAACCCTATACATTATTCTAAACCTAAACTGAACCTTAAACCTAACCCTATCCATTACTCTAACCTGAACCCTAACATTAATGCTAATTCGAGCTCTAACCATAAACCTTAACCCAAACCAACCCTAATCCAGACTCTCACTCTAACAATACATCTAGCTCTAAACCTGACCCCTACCCTAAACCTAACCCTTACATTAGACCTAGCCATAAACCAAACCCTAAAACTATCCCTAATTGTAATCCTAGACCTGATATTAGCCCTAGCCCTAATCTTAGCCCTAACCCTAACACAAACCCTAACCCTCATCTTAATCTTAACCAGAACCCTCACCCTAGCCATATCCCTAATTTTAACCCTTGCCCTAGCCCTGAACCTAGCTATATAACTACATCCTTGCCCCTAAAACTAACCCTAGCCCTAACTATAGGCCTAACCCAACACTAATTCCTAGCGTTAATTTAGCCCTAAACTTAACCCTACCCCTAACCCTACCATAAGACTAACTCTAACTCTCAACCTAGCCCTATTTCTATTTCTAACCCTAACCATTACTGTTACCCTCACACTAGCCCTAACCTTAGCCCTAACCCTAGCCATAGATCTAACCCTAGATCTAACCATAATGCTAAATCTAACCCTAAACTTAAGCCTAAACCTCACCCTACCACTAGCCCTAACACTATTACTAATCCTAAAACTAGCCGTAACCCTAGCCCTAGCCCTAAAACAAAAATGAGCCATTGCTCTAACCCTAAACTTTGCAGTACACCAAACCCTACCACTATAACTAGCCATAACCTTAGCTCTAATTTGAGCCCTAGGCCTAAAATTAACCCTGACCCAATTCTTATCAAAACACTAACCCTAGCTCTATATATCACCCTAACCCTAAAGCTAATACTAACACAAGACTGAGCCAAAAAACTAACCCTAAAACTAACCCTAATCATAAGCCTAGTTCTTACATTGGAAATAGCCCTAATCCTAACACAAAAAGCACTAATCTGAGCCCTAACTAGATTAAATACTAACCCTAACCCTAACCTTAGCCCTAAACCTAATCCTAAATGTAGCCCTAAACCGAGCTCAAACCCTATCCCTTACGCTAAGCCAAACCCTATCCATAATGCTAAACCTAGTCTTAATCCTAATACTAGCCTAAACAAAACACTAACCCTATTACTAGTCCTAACCCTAGCCCTCATTCTAGCTCCAACCCTAACCCAAAACCTAGCTCTAAATTTCACCCTTATTCTGACCTAACACTAATTATAGGTCTAAACGTGACCCTAACCCTAAACCGAAACCTAAAACTGGCCCTACCAGTAAACTTTATCTAAACCTAACCCTAACAGTAATCCTAGACCTAAACCTAATCCTAAATCTAGCGATAACCTCTAGCCCTAGACCTAAACAAAAACTCAGTCATAGCCCTAACAATAATCTTTAAACTAAAACAAACACAAATCCTACCCCTATACCTAACCCTAGTCCTAATTCTGGCTTTCACCCTAACCTTATCACTTACTTGAACATTGACCCTGACACTAACACTAAACCTAGCTCTAAACCTGACGCTAAACCAAAATCTAAATTTAACACTAGACCTAGTCATAGCCCTAAACCTAAAACTAGCCCTAATTAGAACCCTAGATCTTACATTAAACATAGCACTAACCCTAGGCCTAAACCTAACACAAAACCTAGCCCTAATCCGAGGCCTAAACCTACCCTAAGCATAACCCTCACCCTAACCCTAACTCTCACCTTAGTCCTAACCCTAGCTCAAAGCCTAAACCTTAGCCTAAACATAACTTATCACTATCCCTAAGCATAAACCTAACCCTAACCCTAACCCTAGTTCTAACCATAGCCATTACTTTAACTCTAACCCTAATCCTAATGATAACCCTAGCCCTAACCCTATCCAAAACCCTAATACAAACCATAAACCTAACCCTAGACCTAACCCTAAATCTAACCCTTGCTGTATCCCTAATCCCAACTCAAATCCTAACCCTTACCCTAAATCCAACAGAAAACCTAGCCCTAAAACTAAACTTAACCCTAAATCTAACCTTAACACTAAAGCTAACCTTACATCTAACCTCATATATTATCCTAAACCTAACTCTAATCCTAATGAAAACCCTAGATCTAACCCTAAACATAATTCTGACGATAACCATAACACTAACCCTAGACCTAACACTAAACTAACCCTCACCGTGGACTAACCATAGGTCAAAACTTAACCTTCACCCTATACCTATCCCTAACCCTACCCTAAGCTAGGGTTACTACCCCTAACCCAAACCCTAACCCTAACTCTAGACCTAATTTTAACAATAACTTTAGCCCTAACCCTAGCTCCAACCCTATATATTATCCTTATGATAACCCTAATCCTAATGCTAACCCTAGGCCTAACCATAACCATTTTGCTAAACTGAAACTTCTCCATTATACTAAACCTACCCTGAACCCAAAACCTAACCCTATCCATTACTCTAACCCTAACCCTAATGCTCATTTGAGCCCTATCCTTAAACATTAACCTAAAAAAACCCTAACATGGATCCTGACCCTAAAAATACACCTAGCTCTAAACTGACCCTTACCCTAAGCCAAACATTTACACTAGACCTAGATACAAACCTAACCCTACATCTACCCCTAACTGTAACACTAGACCTGACATTATCCCTAGCCCTAATTCTAGACATAAATCTACAACAAACCCTAGCACTCATTCAAGCACTAAACCTAGCCTTAATCATATTCCTAACCCTAATCATAGCCCTAACCCTAATTCTAACCCTCACCCTATCTCTAAACCTAGCTATAATGCCATCTTTTTTACTAAAGATAACCACAACACTAGTCCTGATGCTAGGCCTAAGCTGAATACTAACCCTAGCTCTAATCCTAGCACTAATTTAGCCCTATCCCTAAAACTAACCATAACCCTAGCTCTAAGACTAACTCTAAGTCTCATCCTAGCCCTATCCCTATTTCTAAACCTATCTGTTACTATAATCCTAACCCTAGCCCTAACCCTTGCCTATTTTCAGACCTTTGATATAATGCCTGAGCCTTAGATATAATGCTAACTCCAAATCGAACCCTAATACTAAGCATAGCCTAACACTAACAGTAGTCCTAACCCTAATGCTAATCATATGACTAGTGCTAAACCTAAACCTACGACTAAAACCAAACTGAGCAATACCTCTAACCCTAAACGTTAACTTAAACCAAAACCTAACACTACAACTAGAACTAATCCTAGCCCTAATTCGAGTCCTAACTCTAACCTTAAAAATTACGCTGACCCTGACTCATATCCTAACACTCACCCTAGCTCTAAACATCATGCTAAACTTAAATAAACCCTAACAGTAACCTTAGCCCCAATTCAAGTCATAAGCCTAATGACTGACCCTGACTCATATCCTAAGAGTCACCCTAGCTCTAAACACTACACTCACCTTAAAATAAACCCTAATAGTAACCCTAGCCCTTATTTGTGTCCTAACCCTAACCCTAAAACTAACTCTGAACTTTACTTATATCCTAACAATAACCCTAGCTCTAAATATTGCCCTAATCTTAAACCTAACCCTTACACTACACCTACCCCAACCCTAAACCTAAAACTAACCCAAATTGTAACCCTAGTTCTTACATTAGCCATTGACTTAACCCTAACACAAAAACTAGCCCTAATCTGAGTTCAAAACCTAGACCCTAATCCTAACCCTAGCCCTAACCCTAGCTCTGAGGCTATCACTTACCCTAAGCCAAACACTAACCCTAATGGTAACCCTAGACTTATCCCTAATCTTTAGGCTAGCCAAAACCATATTCTTATTAATAGTCCTAAACTAGCCATCACTCTAGCTCTAACCCTATCCCAATCCCAAATACTAACCCTGATCCTTATTCTGAGCCTAACATTAACCCTAGGTCTAACCCTGACCCTAACCCTAGACCAAAGCCTAACACTAGCCCTAGACCTAAACCTAATCCTAAATCTAGACTTAACTCTAGCCCTAGAACTAAATAATAACCTAGCCTTAGGCCTAACAATAACCTTGAACCTAACCCAAACACTAACCCTACCCCTAGACCTAAACCTAGTCCTAATTCTGGCTGGAATCCTAACTCTAACTCTAACGTGAACACTGACCCTGCCTTTATAGTAAACCTCTCTCTAAATCTGACCCTAACCGAAAATCTAAACCCAACACTATACCTAGCCATAACCCTAACCCTAAAACTAGCCCTAAATATAACTCTACCTCTTACATTACCCATAGCCCTAACCCTAGGCCTAAACCTAACACAAAACCTAGAGCTAATCCTAGGCCTAAACCAAGCCTTAAGCATAACCATAGCCCAAACCCTAGCCCTAACCCTAACCTAACCTCCACCATAGTCCTAATCTTATCTCAAAGCCTAACCCTTACCCTAAACATAAACCTACATCTCTCCCTAAAAATAACCCTAACCCTTGTTCTAATCCTAACCATAGCCCTAGCCCTAAACCTAGATCTAAACATACCCATTACCCTAAACCCAACCCAACCTATTGACAACCCTAGGCTTAACCTTAACACTATAACTAACCAGAAACCTAACCCTAGACCTAACCCTCGATCTCACACTCACCATAGACTTAACCCTAGCTCAAACTCTAAACCTTATCATAAACCTAAACATAACCATAGCTCTAACCTTAAGCCTAAGCATCTATCTAAACTTAACCATAACCCTAAACGTACATCTAAATCTATCCATTACCCTAACCATAACCCTACCCCTAATGATGACCTAGCCCTAATCCTAACCCTAACACTAACCATACTGTAATCTTATCCCTAGACCTAACCCTAAACCTAAACCTCACCCTAGGCATTACCCTAGCTCAAAACCTAACCCTTATGCTAAACATAACCCTAACCCTAACCCTAGTTCTAACCCTAACCCTAACCGTAACTCAAGACCTATTCCTAACCATAAACCTAGACCTAAAGTTAGCCCTAAACTATTCATTATACTAACCCTAACCCTTACCCTAATGCGAACCCTAGACCTAATCCTAACTCTAACAATTAGCTAAACCTAACCTGAACCCTAAATAATATCCTAACATTACTCTAACCCACACCCAAATGCTAACTCGAGCCCTAACCCTAAACCCTAACTTTAACCAAACTCTAACTCTGACCCTGACCCTAATAAATCCCCTAGCTCTAAAGCTGACCCTTACCCTAAACGTAACACTTACACTAGACCTACCTAGCCATAAACCTAATCCTAAAAATATCCCCAATCATAAGCCTAGATCTGACATTAGCCCTAGCCCTAATTCTAGCCCTAAACTTAACACAAATCACAGCCCTTATTGTAGCACTAAACATCCTTACTCCTAACCTAACCTTAACACTATCCCTAACCCTAACACTAACCCTAGACCTAATCTTAGTCCTAATTTAGCCCTATTCTTAACCCTAGCCCTAGCCCTAGCTGTAAGATTAACTCTAACTCTCACCCTAGCCCCATCCCTAGTTCTAACCCAATCCTTTACCAGAACCCTAATCCTAGCCCTAATCCTAGCCCTATCCTTAGCCCTAGTCCTAATCTACATCTAACTTTAACTCTAAATCTAACCCTAACCCTAAGCTTAACCCTAACCCTAACTGTAAATCTAACTTTAACCCTAAGACTAAAACTAAACCTAACACTAGCCCTAACCCTAAAGCTAATCCTAAAACTAGTCCTAACCCTAGCCCTAGCCCTAAAACAAAACTGAACCATAGACCTAACTCTTACCCTTAACCTAAACCAAATCCTAACCCTAACTCTATCCTTAGCCCTAATTTGAGATTTAATCCAAACCCTAAAATAAACCTGACCCTGACTCTGACCATACCTCTAACTCTAAACCTAAACCTAATGCTAGACATATCCCTAACCCTAACCCTAAATTTAGCCCTAAACATAACCCTGGTACTAACATTAGCCATAAACCTAACCCTAGCACTAACTTAACACAAAACCTAGCCCTAATCCAACCCATAACCCCAGTTTTAAACCTAATCCTAACCTTAACCCTAGCCCTAATCATAAACATTACCCTAGCCCTAAACCTAGCTCTAACCCTATCCATTGCCATAACCCTAACCTTAACCCCAATGCTAACCCTAGTCCTAAACCTAACCCTATCACTAATTCTAACCCTATCCATTACCCTAAACCAAACCTAGACCCTAAACCTCACCCTATCATTAACCTAACACTAACCCTAATGCTAATTTGAGCCCTAACTTTAACCTATCCCAAACCCTAAACAAGACCCTGACTCTAAAAATACTTCTAGCTCTAATCCTGACCCTAACCCTAAAACTAACCATTATAGTACAGGTAGCCATAAACCTAATACTAAAATTATCTTTAACCATAACACAAGATCTGATATTAGCCCTAGCCCTAAACCTAGCCCAAACGCTAAAACAAACTCTAGCCCTCATCCTAGCCCTAAATCTAGCCCTAATCATAACCCTGATCTTAACCATAGTCCTAACCCTAATTCTAAACCTCACTCTACAACTAAACCTAGCTATAACACAATCCCTTAACCAAAACTTAATCTTAACCATAGCAGTAATGCTAGACCTAAACTGAACAGTATACCTAGCCCTAATCCTAAACCTAATTTAAACCTATCCCTAATTCTAATGGTAACCATAGCCCTAAGACAAACGCTCTCACATTAGCCCTATCCCTAGTTCTAACACTATTCCTTACCTTAACCCAAACCCTAGCCCTAAAAATAGCCATAACCCTAGCGATAAATCTTGCCTAATCCTTATTTCTAGTCCTAACCCTAGATATAACTCTAAGCCTAACTCTAACACTAACGCTAAGGCTAAGGCAAACATTAACACTAACCGTAACCCTAAAGCTAATCAAAAAACTAGCCCTAATCCTAACCCCACCAGTAAAACAAAACCAAGCAATAGCCCTAACATTAAACCTTAACTTAAATCAAACACTAGCACTACACCTAGACCTAACCCTAGACCTAATTCGATTACTAACCTTAACTTTAATACTGACCTTGACTCTGATTCATATCCTACAAGCACCCTAGTTCTAAACACACCCTAACGGTAAACCAAATGCTTACACTAACCCTACCATAATTTCAAGTCTTAACTATAATCCTAAAACTAACTCTGACCATGACTATTAATCTCACACTAAGACTAGCTCTAAATATCACCCTAACCTTAAACCTAATTCTAACACTAGAATTTTAACACGTCATGCTGGCTCTCAGAACAGACTCCTAAGACCCTGTGTCCTCCACAGCCTTCTCTCAGCCTGTACCGAGCGCAAAACCTGAGGTGGTGCACATATTAGGGTGTTGTGTGAATCCACTCTTAAATAAAGGAGAAGTTACATTGGAGATGAGAGAACCTATGACTGCCCAGACTCCAGGATACTATGGACTCCGTGACTTGCAGCCCAGGATGAGTGGGCTGGGGTGAGGGTTGGAAGGAGAAAGGGGAATGTGTGTCTCTCTGAGTGTGTGTGTGTGTGTGTGTGTGTGTGTGTGTGTGTGTCTGTGTGAGTGTGAAAAAGAGAGAGAGAGAGACTGAAGACATCCAAGCCCAAGGAGGCATTAAGTGGGAGATGGAGACAGGGATGCCTCCTCACAGGCCAAGAGAGGCACAAGGGAGAAGGAGAGATGGATGAGCAGAGACACACACAGTCATGTGCTGCTCTGATGAGAGACAAAGAAAGAGAGACAGGCAGAGAGACAGACTCAGGGGGACCCTCAGGGAGGAAGGCGGTGGGAAAGGAGGCAGAGACACAGGAGGGACCTTGCAGAGGTGGTGCAAAAGGAGACCGACCCAGGCAGATACTCTTGATAGACTGTCCCACTCCCAGATTGTGGGTGGCAAGGTTCTGCTTGTGTGGCAGGAACAGGTGAGGGAGTGGGCCCCGGGATGGGCCCTGTGTTCTGGGGAAGGGCAGGTGTTCCCCCCGACCCCCCATCCTGGAGGTAGAGGGGTGGGGTGGTGGGTCAGGGTTCACAGGGAAGATCTTGGCCTGGACACGGCTCGGCTCCTGGCCGGTTCTCATGCAGTGAGTGTCCCAGCGTCCCTGGGGAGAGCCAGGACTGTGGGCCTTGCTGCGGAAGCACGGCGCTGCTGGGCACTGGTCGTCCTGAGGGACACCTACAGGCAGCCCAGGGCTGCCCCTGCGCCCTGCCCCGGAGGGCCTGGGGGTCACGGCCTGTCTCTCAGGGCCACGCAGGTTAAAAGTGTGTATGGGAAGGGGGCACAAAAGCCTACAGCACCCGGTATTCCCAGGCGGACTCCCATCCAAACACTAACCAGGGCCGACCCTGCTTAACCTTAGAGATCAGGCACCTTCAGGGTGGTACGGCCAAAGACAGAGAGGGCTGCCCAGGGAAGCCTCAAGAGCCTGCTCTGGTTCCACCCTTCAATCCAGGGGAGGGGAGGGGGGTGGAGGGGAGGGGGTGGAGGGGTGAAACGGAGCTGGTAGTAGCAAAGGGCCTCCCTCGACAGCCCCAGAAGAGCACAGTCCAGCCCAACTCAACTCAAGGCTGGGAGCTCTCATGCTCCCACCTTACTCTACCCAGCAGTGGGCACAGGGTTCCTGGGAGACTGGGACTGGCTGAGTCCCGCCTCCAACACCGCCCCTCTCCACATGGCCCCACCTACCGTGAGCCCCGCGAGGCGCCCACAGGGCCCCCACCGCCCTGGCCAGACCTAGCGTGGCCTGGCCTCCTCTGGCCATCCTCGCCAAACCGCAGGCTCACCGCGACCACAACCCTTCACCCAGAACCCCGCCACCCCCACCACGCCCTTCACCAGGCAGAGAAGCCCAGAAGCCCTGACTGAAGCAGTGTCCCACGCAACAGAACCTAGCCTAGCCTAGCCTAGCTGGAGCCCAGAGAGCCAGGGGCGGAGACGCGAGCCGGCACCACCCTCAGACACCCCAGGGACCCTGAAAGAGGCACAGCGCCACAGCTGGAAATGCAGTCAGACTGGGCAATGGCCGGCCACAAGCCACACACAACCCCAATTCATGCCTGGCGCCTGGAGCCACGCACAGGGAGGGCAGGAGGAAGGAACACACACAGGGACTCACAGAAAACTGGGCAGAGGGTGGCCAGGGGGCTGCGGCCCGCTGGCTCCCAGTCAGTCAGTCGCCAGCCAGGCTCAGAAGTGCGCCGCTGGGGCCGAGGCGCGGAGTTTCTGGCCCACTCTGCAAAGCACCGCAGAGTCACTCGGTTGGGACCCAGTGCCATGGTCGGAGTGCTCTGTGCCGTGTTCCTACCAGTCAACATCCAGCACGTGCACAGCACTGCCCTGAGGAAGGGCACAGACCCCTCCGTCCAGTGGCGGTGCTGCCGGAAAGGACGTCCCGTGGAAGAAGCACCCTGATTCAAAGCCCCGTGGGAGCTCAGTCGGCGGCCTCAACAGAGGGGAAGCCCCCTCACCTGCAAGCATTGCGGGGGTCGGGGAGTGGGAGGGGAGCATTGGTTGTGGGCACGCAGGCCCACTGGGTCGTCAGGCCCTGCGTGTTGTCCCGTCGTCTCCAGGTGGACGGGTCACCTCGACCAAGGGACCTCTGCCTCCCGGTCCCCTCAGGCCGGGCTTCAGCTCCCCTTGGCACCTGGTCCTCCCGGGCAACCCCCTGGCCCCGAACCGGTTGCCAGCTCTCAAGGCTGCTTCCTCCTCTTCCAGGAGCGCCTGCCCTCCTTTGCCATCTGCTCTCTTGCTTGGCTCTCAGCGCAGACTCCTAAGACCCTGTGGCCTCCTCGGCCTCCTCTCAGCCTCTGCGGATCACACACCCTGAAGTGGTGCGCGCACTTCAAGGGTTATGTCTGAATCCACTCTTACATCCATGGGCAGTTAGACGGCAGATGAGAGAACCTGTGACCGCAAAATCTCGAGGCGACCATGGACTCCGTGACTTGCAGCCCAGAGTGAGTTGGCTGGGTGGGAGGAGGGGGGGAACAGAAGGGTGAGTGTGTGTCTCTGTGAGTGTGTGTGTGTCTGTCTGTGTGTGTGTGTGTGTGTGTGTGTGTGTGTGTGAAAGAGAGAGAAAGAAGAGAGCCAAGGCCAGAGAGGCATTGAGTGGGAGATGGAGACAGGGATGCCTCCTCACAGGCCAAGAGAGGCACAAGGGAGAAGGAGAGATGGATGAGCAGAGACACACACAGACATGTGGTGCTCCGATGAGAGAGAAAGAGAGAGACAGGCAGAGAGACAGACTCAGGGGGACCCTCAGGGAGGAAGGCGGTGGGAAAGGAGGCAGAGACACAGGAGGGACCTTGCGGAGGTGGTGCGAAGGGAGACCGACCCAGCCAGAGACGCTGGATGGACTGTCCCACTCCCAGGATGTGGGTGGCAAGGTTCTGCTTGTGTGGCAGGAACGGGTGGGGGAGCGGGCCCCGCGTTCTGGGGAAGGGCAGGTGTCCCCCCCGACCCCCCATCCTGGAGGCCGAGGGGTGGGGGGGTGGGTCAGGCTGCACAGGGAGGTCGTGGCCTGGACCCGGCTGGGCTCCTCGCCAGCTCTCATGGAGTGAGTGTCCCAGCGTCCCTGGGGAGAGCCAGGCCAGTGGGCCTTGCTGCAGGGGCGCGGCGCTGCTGGGCGCTGACCCACGGGAGGGACACCGACCGGCAGCCCAGGGCTGCCCTTGCGCCCTGCCCCGGAGGGCCCGGGGGTCTCGGCATGTCTCTCGGGGCCACGCGGGTTAAAAGTGTGTGTGGGAAGGGGGCGCAAAAGCCTACGGCACCCGGTATTCCCAGGCGGTCTCCCATCCAAGTACTAACCAGGCCCGACCCTGCTTAGCTTCCGAGATCAGACGAGATCGGGCGCGTTCAGGGTGGTATGGCCGTAGACGGCGAGGGCCGCCCGGGGACGCCTCCAGAGGCTGCTCCAGGTTCCACCCTTCAGTCCAGGGGAGGGGAGGGGCGTGGAGGGGAGGGGGGTGGAGGGGGGGAAACGGAGCGGGTGGTCGCACGGGGCCTCCCTCGCCCGCCCCAGAACAGCGCAGCCCAGCCCAACTCAACTCAAGGCTGGGGGCTCTCACGCTCCCACCTGACTTGACCCGGCAGTGGGCCCGGGGGTCCTGGGAGACTGGGACTGGCTGAGTCCCGCCTCCAACACCGCCCCTCTCCACCTGGCTCCACCTCCCGCGAGCCCCACCCAGATCCCACAGGGCCCCCACCGCCCCGGCCAGGCCTGGCGCGGCCTGGCCTCCTCAGCCCTTCCTCGCCAAGCCCCAGGCTCCCCGCGACCCCCACCCCCCCCCAGATCCCCGGCCCCCCACCGCCACGCCCACCCCGCCCTTCGCCAGGCGGAGAAGCCCAGAAACCCTGGCCGCAGCAGTGTCCCGCTCGCGCCAGAACCTAGCCTAGCCTAGCCTAGCCTAGCTGGGAGCCCAGAGAGCCAGGGGCGGAGACGCGAGCGGGCACCACCCTCGGACACCCCACCAGGCCTGGCGCGGCCTGGCCTCCTCAGCCCCTCCTCGCCAAGCCCCAGGCTCCCCGCGAACCCCACCCCCCCCCCCAGAGATCCCCGGCCCCCCACCGCCACGCCCACCCCGCCCTTCGCCAGGCTGAGAAGCCCAGAAGCCCTGGCCGCAGCAGTGTCCCGCTGGCGCCAGAACCTAGCCTAGCCTAGCCTAGCTGGGAGCCCAGAGAGCCAGGGGCGGAGACGCGAACGGGCACCACCTGGGACACCCCAGGGACCCTGACAGCTGGAAATGCAGTCGGACTGGGCAATGGCCGGCCGCCGGCCACACACAACCCCTACGCGTGCCTGGCGCCTGGAGCCACGCACAGGGAGGGGCAGGAGGGAGGAACACACGCAGGGACT